>NW_011888837.1:6288005-6314016 GCF_000151845.1 Pteropus vampyrus
TCATCCTTTTATTTCTAACAGGACAATTCTGAATCTTTAAGATCTCCTGTCTGATTTTATAGGGCATTTAAAAAGTGGAAATATTGACTGGGTAGAAAAAAATTAATAACTTAAAAGTTATTTGTGAGAAAGAACACGACAAAGTGAAAAAACAGATAACAAACCAGAAGAGTGAAATATATGACAAAGATTAAGCATCCTTACTACAAAAAAAATTCTTTTACAAACTCATAAAGAAGAAGACAAGCAACCTATTAGCTAAATTTTAAAATATGTAAGGGTAAATAAAAGTGAAGTAAGCAATTCACACTAGTAGAGATGACCAATTCACAAAAAGTTTTACTTCGCTGATAATCTAATGAAAATCTAAATGATTTTTTGCTTTCTTTATAATTTATTTTGCAAGAAGTATGTGTTCGTTTTAACCTCTTTTTAAAGGAAATTATTTCTACCTCGGGGAAACAAAACCACATACATCACACAATTCACTTGGCAATATCAGAGCCTGAAACTCGCTGGAGTTTAGTGGTGGGGCTTAAATAATTTGGGGCAAAGATCTACATTTCTAAAAAGTCATCTATCATTCACTCAATTTTTTTCTTATATATACTCAATTTTCTTATATATACACAGTGCTTCTGGTACAAATTACGTAAATGGATGTCTGGAGTCTGTCATCAGGACCTGGCAAAACTCGTTTTCCTTCCTCTCCTTTTTGTCCTGAGGCTGCAATAGAGCCCTACACTTTACTCTTATAGACTCACCTGCAATATTACCTTCCCCACCTAGATCCCAGCCAGACGGGGCTCATTTTTGACCAGTCAGATGCCCCGGGCCCTCAGATGACCTTCTAAAACTCTGTGTTACTTGTCGAGAAAACACATCTTCCTAGCAGAAATCTCAGCTGTGACTTCAGATCCCAGCCCAACTCCTCTTTGACTCCTCTCTCAGTTTCTCCACTTTCAGCCATAAATTTACTTATCCTTCACACAGGAGTCTTAATAAATAATAGTCTCAACAATTTATTGAGTATTTACTTCATGCCAGAAATTATGCACATGGGCTAGCTTCACTTGATGCTCTGCCCTACTTGTTTCGCTCTCTGTCCTTGGGAGCCATCACAACAGCTTGCATTGTGCAAAGGCATAGAGCCAAATTGCTACTGCCACTACTGCCACTTTTTGCTGCCTGACACCATCCAACAGATTTTCACTTCCACACTTCATGTCTTCTACTTCTGTGCTCCTGTTGTCACAATGCCCACACTTAGTACACTGCCTTCTGTGGGGAGTGCCATAGACTTATGCCCACTCACTGCTTCAGCTGCCATCCTGAGATCTGGCTTCCTGAGGGACAGGTGAAGGGGCCAGGTACAGTCTCAAAGTACAGAGGACATGTCTTAATCACTTTTGCATTCTAGTATCTATAACAGTCTCTAGAACATGATAGGAACTCGGCAAATATTTGTTGAATGAAAGAATGAAGAATACTGCAGTGACTTGCCTAAAAGACCTAGTATAGTAGAGAAGCAGACAAGAATCCTGGCTCTCTTAGTCCTATATCAGTGTTTGTCTAACTCTATCACCCTAAGTTTGCATTAGCCTCCTGCTGGAAAGAAAAATAAGATGAATAAAAGAACGAGGGAAGGAAGAGATAGGAGAGAAAGCACGACAAAGTAAAATTTGGGTTGAATTTATAAGGGGCATAATAGCAAGACCAGGGCTGATATTTCCCAAGTCTGAGGTGGTCAGCTCCAAGGTAGATAAATGGTATTTATGGACAAATGGTACTGTTGCCCAAATTCTCACACCCGAAGAAGGCCTGGAAAAACATTTGATTCTAGGTATAGTGACAATAACTCAGAATTCATACTTATAAAATTTAATTATGGTCATTTATCAGTTATCCACTTCCAATTGTCAAGTACTTTTTATATTTTGTTCTAAAAATAAATACGACCTTTTCCTACCCATCTTAACAAGGTAAACATCTCCCAAGGCTTTATTATTGTTTTTTATTTGCTGTTACTTTCAACATTTTAAGTGAATCAAGCAAACTGGATATTAGTTATTTTGATTTAGTTAATATAGATCAAATAATATTTAGAAACCCCAGTGGAAATTCCGGTAAGAAAAATTCCCTTCAGAATATGACTTAGATGTATATTTTTTTTCACAAGGCATGGATTGAGGAAGAGTAGGGAAGAAAAAGTATCTTAAGAGGAAATTTCTTTGCATTAGCTGTACAGTTAAGAGAAAGACCTGAAGCAGAGAAATGAAGTAATTAAAAAGTGATAACAATGCAAGATTTAGGCATGCTGTCACAGAGTCCAATAAAATGGTTTGGGAAATTATCTTTGATTATTTTACTTAATGGGGAAAAATTTATACGAAAAGCTATAAAGATAAATATTTTCTTTTGAAAACTACAGTTAACATATTAGTAAATTATGGTCTATTCTGCTTTAGCAAAATATTACATTCAAAGAAATCTCAAATTATCAAGAAAATACAAAGAAACAAGTAACATTGAAGTAGAGGAGGGGTGACTGAGGATTAGAAGTGGGAGAGACATTTTTCATTGTATAAATATTACTTTGTGTTTTTAAAATTCTGTCCTTTATGAATACATTCTCTATCAAAAACAAATCAGATTTAAATTAAAACCAAGATTTAAAAAATGTGATAAAGGGGAAAATTTAGTTTTAGATTCACAATAGAACAATAATTTCAATAAGTGTGTTTTCATAATCATAAATTTATTAGTTAATTCCAGCTTTTAAAAAATAATAGATCAAAGCGAAAAACAGAAACACAGACTCTTCCTTTCTTACCATTTACTTTACATACAGTATCAGTGCCCTCTGATTCCCTATCACTTTTGCTACGCAGTTCTGCGTGCAGCACAGTTCATAACAGCCAGGAAAAACAGCAGCTTTATTTCTATTCTGATGACGTAAATTCCTGATCGGTTCCAGTTATTACGAAGAGTGGTTCATTTAAATTAGATTTCATAATTGTTCATTGCACTCTATCCACCACTTTAATTATGGGAAAAATAAATGCCTGTGCAATTTTCCACATTTTTTTACAGATATGTGTACTTATGTTTTATGTAGAAGTTATCTTTGTTCTGTTTTGCTTTTACAATAAACTTACTACTTTAGACTTTTTTTTACCCAACAATACATTCCAAGAAACTCTTCCATGTTAAAAACGTAGATCTATACTATCATTTTAATTCACCACATTCCACTTGCTCAATCTACAATAAAAGTTTAAGCAATCCCTTATGCATAGGTATTTATTTTCTTTTTAAAAAATTAACATTTCAAGAATTTGCTTTTCTGTATTAAATGAGGCCATGTTAGTTTTTCTCAGTATCATTACAATGTTAGCATATGAACTATTAAGATGAACGTGATTCCATTATCATTTAAAGACAGACATCGAGGCCAACAAAGGCTGACATTCCTACAGGCCACAGCAATCGTGGGAAGTATTGCCTTTTCAGAAGCTATGACAAAACCAGGAGTAATTGAGATCCACCCAAGATTTCAGGTCCACCCAGGGAAGGCAGTAGTTGTGCATGACTCAACATTCTCAGATCTACTAGAAATCAAATAATTTCCTTAGATTGGGATTCAATTCCATTCAGTTCCAGCATTTTTTATTTTATAAAGTATAAGTCATTGTGCTAAGGGAGAGAGATGCAAACTAAACTAGGTCACTTTAATTGTCTAGGACACTGACAGTCTAGTAGGGAAGTATGCATACACAAGACATACTTCTATGATACAAAGAAGACTTGTAAGTAAGGCAAAATAGTAATGTTTTAAGAAACACAGAAGAGGATCAGATTAAATTAGGCTGGGGAAGGTAGCATTAGTTATTCCTAGGAGAATAGGTGGGATTGCAACCAAGAAAAGAGAGAGGAAAGGCTCTAGGGAATAACAAGAGTGTGGGCTGTTGACACAGGCTTGATTCAAGCTGCTCAGAGCTGTAAAGCCTTTTTCCTGTTCTCACTCTGTCCTCTTTATTTCTCTCTTCCTGAGGCTGCTGTGTTTCTGGGCACGCCCAGAGGATCTTTAGACCTTACAAACCAGTTGTGCAGAGCTAGGCATTTCAATAAGAAACAAAATGCTGAGTAACAACATGAAGTCAATCTGTTGTTTGCCAAGAGCTGGGAGGCTTGGGTGCTTTCCTAATCTTAAAGAGGCAGGAGGATATTAAAGCCCACCTCCCAAGGAAAACCCTGGATGGATTTACAAATACAGAAAATGCTATGTACTAATCCAAAGTGTGTAGGTGTACCACATGCAATTACTATTGGTCACTTCCAAATCAGAGAGACTTACTATAGCCCTCAATTATTTTGCCTTTTTTCCATGACTGACTAATCTATGATTAATGGCTTACTTTTGTGAGAAATCTTTTTATGCATTGTAGAACAGAAATAATTTTCAGTCAGTCCTGGGTCAAAGAGGAAAAGTTGAAGAGATTTAGACAAGAAATGACTCTGCTACAAAGAATTCAGGAGTATAAGTGAATAAACAATCCAGTTACAAATAACAAGTTCTAAGTGTCCATGAAACAATAGGGCCCCGTGCCAGCTCAGATAGGTGAAATCCCAGTCTGATTAAAGGCTCCAGTTCCCCAAGGAGATCGCTGGTAGGTTTGTCACAGCAATGTCACGGAGTTTCCACCAGCTCAGCTCTTATTCCACATCCCGAGGCCTTTTGCCCAATCACTCATATCTGACTTGTTCTAGCAACAGGTACTGAATATTTGGGAGGCCTCATAGAGCCTATAACTGAAGTGAACAGAAAAACTAGCAGCCAGAGATATCCATCCAAGGAGGACTAGGGCAATGCAGGAATTTTTTATTTTAATCTGCTTAAAATTCTCAAAATTTTAAAGTATGCTTACAAAAATAATATCTAGTCCTGAGGGAAATTTTGGAAAAACAGAAATAAATAACACAGAAAAAAAAAAAAGTCCTGCATTGACAAATAGTAGGTATATTTATTTTCCTTCTCTGTCCTTTGTACACATGTGTGTATAAAATTGGGATCATACTGTGTATACAAGGTTTTGTGTTAATTTTTATCTAACATTATACTGTAGTCATTTCCTATGTTATTAAGCGTTTTTGTAAACATTACTTTTAATGACTATATATTTCGTCCTATAGGTATGACAATTTATTTCAATATTCCCCTTTTTGGGGTACTTCGATTGTTTACATGTTTTAAAAATCATTATTATAAATAGTGTTGCGATGAATATTTATACATATAAATATTTTACTACAATTAATTTCTTTAGGATTCATGTCAAGAAGTAGCATTATTAGGTCAAAGAGTACTTTCTATTTTTTTTAAAGTTATGAGCAGATAAATCATGCTGTGTGAGCATATGTTATGAAGTCTGAATATCTGATGTCTCTTTGAATCACTCTGTGGGTGCGTCAGGGAGTCAAACTCTTACTTAAGTAGCTTTTTGTATGTTTCACTTGTGGTCCCTGAGCTTCCTTATGCCCTTCCCCAAACTCCGGTTTAGCCAGTGTTCTCCCATAGTTGATCATCTTTTTCATTTGAAGGATTTTGAAACTATTGAACTCATTGGTTCCCTCTTTTCCTTCCCAGATACCTTATAGCCAAATGATTTCAAGGAGTCATCCTTCTGAGCCATGAGACTCAGTTCTCTATTTGCCTCTCTTACCCACTTGCCTACCTCTACACACACATTATCCGTCTTCTTTAAATATCGTGTATAGACTGACAACACCCAAATTTCTATCTCTACTCCAGACTTTTCCCCTATACTCTGATTCAATATCCAACTGCCGACATGACATCTCTATTTGGCTGTCTAATAATCATCTTGAACTTAATATGTCTAAAACCAAACTGCTGATCTTTTTCAAACCTGTTCTTCATGCAGTCTTTTGCACAAAAGTTAATGGCAAAACTATTTTTTACCTTCTCATGCCAAAAAAAGTGGAGTCATATTTGATTCCTCTCTCTCATATCCAATATCCAATCCATCAGCAAATATTTGCATGATTTCTCACCAGGTTATTGCAATAATCTTGTTACTAGTCTCACTGCTTTTCAGCCTATTTCTCAATACAGGAGGCAGAATGGTCCTATTAAAACATAAATCATATCATGTGACCTCTCTGCTGAAACCCACCAAAGGCTTCCAATTCACTTATAGTAAAAGGCAAAGTTCTCATAAGGACCATACACAGTCTGCTCCCTCCCAGCCTCCTTGCTCATCTCGCTTCTTGTCTTAATATTTTCTACTTTATTGCCTCTGCTGTAGCCATACTAGCCTTCTTGCTGTTCTACGAACATACCAGGCCTTTCCTGCCTCAGGGTCTATGTATATCCCATGACTTCTACAGTCCTCCCAGATTTCTTCATGGCTCACTCTCTACCTCCTTCAGGTCTTTCCTGGTTCATCCTCTTATGTGACATTTCCCGACCATTTTAATTTAATTGCAAACTCTTGCCTCACTACTCTATATCTCCCTTTGTTCCTTATTTTTTTTTAATGCCTGTCACTCACCAGTAGCCTATATTTATTTGATTCATTGTCTCTCTCCCCCCAACTAACAGAGAGGACTTTTGTCTATTTTGTTCATTACTATATGCTCAGCACCTCAATTAGCGCCTGGCACATAGTTGGTACTTCAAAAATACTTGCTGAATAAAGTAAAGGCAAGCTATAAAAAAGTATGGGATCATGAGAAAGTGATAGGCACCAAAGTGTCTCCACTCAGCATTCTGATTCCTGTTACAGAATCTGGGCCAAAAGAATACAAAATAACCAGAATTATTGCAATTCAAGAGTCTTCAGATATTCTAAGGTATTTTTGTAAATTTTACATATTACGGGAATTCTTAAACTACTGTACACTAAAGCAAATTGAAGGTTTTGATATGTTGGATTTCTCAAGTTTCTACTTGGTCACAGAATTTGGCAAGGGTCTCTGAAATTGGAGACAATATCAAAAGGGAAACAAATGAAAGTAACATGGAATTGAGTGGCTTCTAAATTGCTTCTAAGGCACCTTACTATATTTCATTTAGACCTTCAAAAACTCAAAGTCAAGGAGTATTACTCCAGTCATAAATGTATTAAAATTGAGGTTCAGGGAGAATAATTTCTCCAAAGTCATCCAGATAGTAAGGGGCAGACTTAGCATTTCTTCTCACTACCTCACCGACTAATCTAGAACTTGGAATCTAATGTTAATATCTAAATTAGGTGACTTGGAAGACATCATTTACTATTTCAGCTTCAGCTATCTGCAAAACAATCTACATTTACTTTGGACACATACCTTAGAGTAAACTGGGGTGATGATTTCAGGTTTTGCTGGCTTTTGTTCACTTCTCAGCTCTTTCAGAACAAAAGAAATGTTCTAAATGTTAGGGTCCACTGTAGTTCTTGTGTTTCCTAGTTCAAATCTTAAAACCTTCAAGCTAAACCACAACCACCACCACAACACAAAGCCTCCTGGACTTTTTTCCCAAAAGTGAAACAAAAACTCTAGCTGTGGGAGGATGTCAAGCAAGATAGAAATGGACCTCCTTGCTTACTGTCCATGTGAAGGACTTTGTTTCAGGCAATCCTATGTTGCCAGCACAGTCACTTGTCAAAGACAATAGCTGTTGGCACGGCATTAATATGTGAAGATTGGGAGAGCTGCCAGTGAAAGCAAACTCTTTTGTGGTGTGTGCAATGTTGTGCTGGGCCATCAACTGAAGTTCACCATTGATGACCATCTGAATACTGCCTTTCACTGATAGTGCACCTAAGTGGACAACTCAGCAGATTAGAGAATGAATTTCTAGGGAGAGGCAACATAGTGCAGTGGGAAAAAAAATTAGAATGAGGTGAAGAAACCCCTAATTTTAACTCCAGTGTTGTGACATGGATACCTCCTTTAACTTCCCTGGGCCACATTTTCCTTGTTTACTCACTCACCTAGTCGCACAGCTAGGCATACAATAAATATTTATTAAATGCCAACTTGTTTTCAAGACATTGGGTTAAATGATGTGAGCATTTCATGGTTCTACTCTGTGTTTATTAGGAACAATAATAGTCTCATCTACCTCAAAGTGATGTGATAAAGAGGAAAACCCAGTTACTATATTGGTAGAAATGGAAATAGTTGTGTTTGTCTTGCTTCATGGATCTATAATGAGAATTATATAATTATGTGGGTATATTTTATGAATGTAAAGTATTATATAAATATGTAGGAAAATAGATACTTTAACTAGATGAAACTTATACCATTGCTGGATATTAGTGAGAGTGAGATAGAGACAGAGATGGAGAAACTAATGGGACCTAATGCCATTTTTCTTTTCTTATTTTTTGTAAAAGTAAGACTTCCAAAACTAAAATAGAAATTAGTTTAAATAATTATCTTTATAGTTTTTCACAGATAGCAACCAAACCTATGATTCAAATGCTACTCTTGCATTATACTATTAGTAGTTTTAGATGTTCAAGCTCTAAAATTCAGTATTAGGACTGGAGGTCAGAATTTTTTTATTGCTAATGTATCCATTAGGATTAGGTTTTGCCACACAGAAAAATGTACACTACTGGTGCCTAAAGCAAGCCAAAATTTTTTGGTTTTTTGTTTTGTTTTGTCTCGTTTTGTTTTCAGATAAAATAAGTCTGGAGAGAGACAATCTAACTATGGCCATTGTAGGATGTCATATCCTATCATGTGGCTTTTATTATTAAGGCCATCTCAGGGCTATTAAACCTCCAGCTATCACATGTGCATTGCAGGCCAAAAGAAAGAAAAGCAGAAAAGACCCTCCCAATTGAGTCGAATCCCTTTAAGCAGACTTTCTGGACTTTCCAGCTAGGAATTATGCTTTTTTATCTTTGATAGAAAATAATCACGTGGCCACACAGCCACACAGGAGGCTGGGAGTTGTAGTTTTTGTCTTGAGAGACTCTGGTTGGCTAAAAACTAGGGTTCTATTAAAGAGGAAGGAAAGACTGGATGTGAGAGTAGGCAACTAGAAGTCTCTTCCATGTATAATTTAAGAAAAAAATAAATAAGTCAATGGATATAATTTCCTCAATTTCAAATTTTTCTCCATGAATGTTTCATATTCCTTTGGTTTTAATATTACCATTCTCTTATGTATGTAGTAGTATGTAGTAGTATCTAATTCAATTCAAAGTTATATGCTTGTTTTTTTAAATTATGTATTTGTATTTTATTTTATTCTGCAGAAAAGCAGCATGACTTTTAAGTGTTTCGTCACAAAAATATATCTGAGCCCCATTAACTCAAATCAAAGAATATATTGGAAGTCTAGTCTAGGAACACAGACTCTATGAACTAAGCTGCCAGCTTCTCATTCTTCCAACAGCCTTTGCCCAAAAGCATTTATTTAAAAGCATATTGACTTGAACACCAGCATAAAACAAGGCATCCCTGAATTTTTTTCAATACAGAAGAATGTCCTCACACTGTGCCCACAGCATCCTTCTATATCTGTCCTCAAATTCCTAGCAACATGATTTTGTTCTGAGTGAAATTCTCTGAGTGTTTAGTGTTGACCTTTTCCATATGAATATTTGTGGGTCTTTCTGTTCTTTTAGAATTTGCCTTCTTAAGACTTAAATAACTCTGAGCACAGTTCCTGAGGGGCTTATTTCCTAACCCAAAGAGCGTGGCAAACCAACTGGATTATGAAAGAGCAGGGGAGCATCCCAATCTGTCCACATTGTTAGAGGAAGTGTCTTTTGCATGCCACAAAACTGGGGTGGCAGCCAAATGAGAAATGTAAGCCCTGGATTCCGAAGCAAAGTTTTTATTTCTTTAAAAACAACTATCACTATGTGACGTAAGCTTAAATTAGATCCAATTTGGGCCTCACTGGCAATAGTATAATTCCTGGATAAAATAAAGTTCAGAGAAATTTGAAAAACTTAATATGTTATGTAACTTTGAACAAATCACTTACACCAAATTGTTGCTATTTTACAAATAACAATAATGGTTAGATTAGATTATTAATATAATAATCCCCCCAAATATTGTAATACTATTAAATAAATATAAGAAATATAACTACTGGTTATTCCCTATTCAGTCAAAGGATTTTGTCACTGACTGTTAAGTTACTTTTAGCAAGACTCTTACTAGGGAGGTCAGTATGTTACTCAGTCTAATGAGGAAATAGAACTCCATAATCTATAATAGCCTAGTAGGCTTTAGCATTCTAACATTTTAGACCTTATTATTTCTAGACTCCTTTTTCCTTCTTTGGGTCACTCCTTAATTCCAGGCATTTTACTGCCCATTGTCTCTCCCTCTAAAAGTTGGCAAAGGAAAATAACAGCAATTCTGGTAAACAGAGCAAATATAAATGGAAATGAGCCAGAGGTAGCTCATTATGTTCGGTTTATATATATACTGAATAAATATATAATAATATGTATATATATATTCAGTAGACTGTCGTATATTGGTCAAATGGCATAACACCTTGGGAGGCAAGATCGAATGGCAGCTAGAACATACACTCTAAAGATAAAAGTGGGGAATTCATGTCTTGAGACTATTCTGTACTGGCCACTTGACCCTTAACAAATCATAAAACCTCAGAAGCTTCATCTAAAAACTGAGGGTGGAAATAATACATACTTTTTAAGATTTGTGAGAATTAAACAATATTACCCATATTGTTGGCAATGTACTAAATGTTACCTATCGCTATTAACCAACACCATTAAGAGATATCTCTATATATCAGCAACAACAGAATTCCCTAAATTTGAAGGTCCATTTATTTCTAGCAATATTTGATCCAATGCAAATCTAGTACAATAGAACATCCCTGGAATGACTATAATAGATCTAAGCCTGTTTCTGGGTCATATCAATAAGAAAATTGAGACTTCGTTATCTATTTTTAAATCCGTTATTTAACCCACAGTTCACTCTGAGTCCCTCACTACTTTTATTTTGTCTTCCTCTGGTGTCTTTTACAGTTTTGTGGCTTTGAGGCTTTGCTCTCTTCCCAATTTACATTTCAGTTTCATCAGCACTCCTGTTTCCTGTTTTGTCCCTGTCTAGGCTGCTTGTTTTGAACCTCTAACTCCTTCCCCTTCCTCTTCAGAGGACATCATCATTTCCAGTAGGGATGAGCAAAGCCACCAACTTCTCTTGCTGTAGCTTTTCCTCTTCTTTCTTTTTCTTTTTTTAACCTCCTTTGAACCTTCCTGTAATGACTATGTCTCTGTTTCAGCTATTTCAGTATTTTTGTGGCTTTTGATTTTGATCTGGATTCACGTCTTCTACCCGAAACCATCTCAAACAAGTAGTTTGAGGTTTTTGCTGGAAGGTAATTTGAATTTGTTTACATGGCCACCAACTCCCAATTTAGATGTCATGAGATTTCTGGAGTGAAGAAGTGAACTTCCCAGATTACCTTTTCCCTTATTATCACTGAGCTGTGTTATTAGTCGGGATGGGCTATTTTGTTTATGAGTCAATCTTGTTTCTTATAATTCTAAATAATTACCGCTAAATCAGGAGAATTAGGAAAGTCTTTCATTTCAGGAGGATTGATGGAGAGTTAACTGAAGTCAACCATAGACATGGCTATCTCTACATGATTTGATAGACCTACATCAGTAAGAACAATCACACTCACATGCACATGTGCATGCACATACACAGAAACACATGCTTATTCCATTGGCATCTTTTCTGCAGGGAAGCCACAAGTACAAACAATGTGAACAAAATGAAGCCGTTGACATGGCAGATGGCAGATGACCTCTTCTTTTCTTCTTCTTTTATTTTTGGTCACCATTGTTTAGGTGAAGAGTGAAAAAGTCCAAGATGTTTCTCAGGTTGCCCTCAAATTATTGGGCTCTGAGGTGTGCCCAATATTCAACAAATATTCACTGGGCATCTACTATGCTCCAGATACTCACAATATAGCTGTGACCAAAATTGACCAGACCCCTGCCATCCAGAATCTTCTTTTCAGGCGGGTGATTATCTGTCAGGATCAGACATCCTGCTCATTTGACAAAAACCTAATTTGATTCGAGATTTCAAGAAAAGAACATTAAGGCAAGAGCAGGGACAGAGTTTATCACATGCCCCACCACATGATTTACTAACAGACCAAATGTAATACAGACTGGGGTATTGCTCACTCTTCCTTCCTGTTTCTGTCACTCATAACTCGCAGTGAGATTTCAGGAGCTAGATATTTTATTTCCTACCAAGTTAAGACTTCTGCTATGTTTTTTATTATTCTCATCAAGTGTGAGGGCCATTCCCTTACATAACAAAATCCCTGACAACCCTGAGTGGAACTCATCTTGCCTTGATTTTCTCCAGGAGGCAAGATAGTTCCTCAAAAGAACTTTATTTGCTTTGTAACATCAACGGTTTAGACTGACTGAGATATTTACTGGAAAATGCCACCCATTAAAAGCAATTGGTTCTTTATTGAATCTCCATTGTAGTCTTATTATCTTTTAATTTATATGGTAAAGAAAAAAGATAAATGAAGTATTTGCTATTCATGTCTTTCATTTATTTGTGTGTGATTAGGTTTTTACAGATATATGCACTTTTAAAATATTTTAAATATTATGTGGTTTGTATGAAGTAACGATGCAGGAGTGTGTTGGCTTTTGTTTATAGGTAATTGTATTTCTAAAGATCCAGTATTTTCTAAGATCTCTTACAGTTCTTGTTTTCAACTAACAGAAATTAGAAAAATAAAGATTGTGGGAGTATAAAATGAATGCTTGCAATATTTGTCATTTTTTTTAACTCTATTTCTGTGACTCTTGAATTTTTTCTAAGATGACTTCATGTAAAAGCTAAGGCCAAGCCAGAGCCCTTGTTGTAAACAAGTGACAAGGGACACGATAGTGCATAATGAATACAAGCTGGTCTATCAGCAGCATATTATGTGGATGAAAAGTAAAAAGCTAATTCTAAATACAAAGAAAATAAATAAAGGCTCTTGCCACTAAGAATTGAAAGAAGATTTTTGAAAGGCAGAGTCATTCCATGCAGCTGGACCTGTGCTCTCCCCCAGATTACTAACTCCATGTGGTTAGTAAACTTGGCTCTTACCCTCGTGGCTCATATTCAATTCTCCTTTTTGGCAAGAGTTGGGAGGAGCTGGAGAAGAGGAGTTAAGAGACTGCTTGGGTTCGAGTCCTTACTTCACCTCTTATTTCCTATGTCTGTTCTTAATAACCTGAGCACTAAATAACAGTACTTGCCTCATAAGGTTGTTATGAAGTTTTAATGAGATAATCCATATAAAGCATACTGCTTATCTGGCACATAGTAATAAAAGAGAGATGATGATGATGATGATAATGATGATGATGATGATAATGATAACGATAATGGTGATAATAGTAGTGGTGGTGCCCACGGAGATACCAGGCTGAATGCACCTGGAATGACCTCAGTAGGTTACTGGAAGTCAGGAATCAGAAGTGTGAATCAGGGAACAAGCTTCAGAAGGTGGTTAGACATTAAACTGATGGGTAAATTGGCAGGGATTAGTAAGAAAGATACAAGGCAATACCTATAAAACCAAGAAGAATAAGGGTTCCCTTTTGTCTCCTCTGTATCCAATTACACAAGGGTCCAGACCTCAGCCAAAAAGACCCAGCTAGCATGGATAAGGTCAAATGGGGAACGATTTTTTTAGTTTTCTGTTTGTTTGTCTGGTTTGGAATATTCCTGAGGAGAATTTTATGGTTTTTGCTCTTTTAATATCTGCTTCTATATAATGAAAGGAAAAATAGCACTCTAGCAGTCCTCTATAAAACCATACACATACATGATTAAACAAAGAGACCCTGTGTAGAATGATGGGGATGACAGATCTCATCCTACCAAAGCACCGAGGTAATAATTTCCCTTCTAAACATGTTACAGCTAAATAAGCTATAAAATACATTGCTATAAAATGAGCCATTTATTTGAAGATCCCACTGCATATTGTTTGTATAATTACCACACTGGTAATTAAAAAGTGAAAAGTTGCCAAGAATCAAGAAATAATTGTGAGTACCTATTGTGTGCAAAGTGTTGTTAAATGGTGACAGAATCATGCTATTTTGTTACTTTATGCACAGATTTACATTGCCTAGTCAATGTCTAACTAATTTCTTTAACCTTAATGAAAAATGATAACCCAGAACCTCCTACTAGGAATATGGTAGCATATATTCATAATTCATAGCATTTTAAAGCTGAAAGACTCTTAGAAGAGAATGAAAATCAATGCCTTGACTTGCTTCAAAATGCTAGTTAATTTTCTAAGAGGTTTTTGAAGTTTTTTAAATACTATTTTAAAAACATCTTATAAAAGAGATTATTTAGTTAAATATATCAACTGGGTCATTGAATCCCCCACCTATTATAAGAATTTATTCATCCTAGCAATGTCAATTTTAGGAAGCACAGAATAGAAATTCAGATAACTGTTTCAGTGACTGATTCAAGGTGAATGGCATGAATTATCCATTAGAATGAGATGACAATCAGTAGGGCATCTAAAGAAATCAGGCCTAGCATTTGACCTGGTTAATTATTTCTGTTCCCAGCTGAAAAATAGTTTCTGAATTCTGCCCAGCTTGTCTTGTGGTAGACAACTGTTAAAACAGAAAGAAGTAGTGATGTGCTTTTGTTCAGTATGGGCTCTTGGGGAAAGTCCTTATAATATTTTCAGCTGGTTGCTATGGAAGCAGCCAACAGCGAGCTCAGCTAATAAATTTGGACTGACATCGTTGTGGGATGGTACTACAGCAGCAATTAATAGACAACTGAGTGTTGGAATTATGCAGCGGAGGAAAAGTAAAGCAGATGGACAACAGCAAAGTTTGCCAAATAGAAAATCACAAAATGCACACAAGAAAGGTATAGTTTTTAATCTTCACAAGGTATTTACAAATACCAGTGAATGAGATGTGCCCATTTCTTCTCCTTATATTCTACCACAGCAGATATCCCAGAGAGAGCAATTTACCTGCACATTGTAGCCAGGGCACAAAAGGAAGCTGGTTAAACTATTTGGGGATTTAGCTGAGCTTTGAAAAACTAAATTCCAGGCTCGTTAGATTCCTGGAGTTTTTGAGTCCCCACTGTAGAACTTCTGAAAATAATCAGGAGTTCAATTGGAAAGAGTTAAAGAACAAACTGCCTTCATTTGTTTAAATGGGCAATGAAGTAACAATAACAGTCATCGTTAGCTATCTCTCTAGACAGAGCTTTTTTTTTTTTTTCCTGTTCAGAGATTCCTGTTTGCTGTTTGTCTAAGTAGGGAGGAAAGTCATCCTTCAAACTCTGCAATGACAGATTGCAAGCTAAGGCTTTTCTATGCTTTGTTTAATTTTCCTGAAATGTCCTTTTTCCAGAAATGATTTATTGGTGACCTAGCATGCTTTTCTTCTTACTCAACACTCCCCTGGGGATGTAGTTAAAACACCACTTAGCTGTAATTCTCCTGGGTGGGGAAGTGGCGGGTGGTGGCAAAGAAACCAAAGCCCAGATTTGAGCAACTGTGGGCTGTTGACTTTATACTAATCTTTCATAAAGGGAACCCTCAAAACACTGTGGCCACTCAGCAAACAGTGTGCATTTCATCTAAGCCCAGCTGGCTTTGTGCTTGCCTTTCTTCAGCCTAGAATAATCCTAACCAGCAATGTCTTTGTGTCGTGATGCAGAAATTTGGCAAGTACACATGAGGATCATGCTGAAGTATAACTACTGAGTGGAGGAGGGAATCAGAGAGAGAAGTAAAGCCCTGCACAGTGGCTCGTGGTTCTCTTTCATGACGTTTGTTCCAAAAGAGGTCAATCATTGTGCATTGTCTCTGCAAAGTGAATACAGCATATTATTTTTGAGTAAAATTGAGATTTATTTTGGTGGCAAAGTATATGGAAAATAGATGCTCTCTGTACTTAATTTCTTTGTTTTCATTTAAATGCTTCCAGAAACATTCTTCTATGAGAAGGAAAATGACATAATAGGTCTCCAAAGAAACTGTTTTAATGATAAAAATATTCAATATCAAATACACTAGAATTACTAGAATATGTTACCAAAGTTTTAAAAAATTCTTATATGTTATGAACTTTGTTGATCGCCTAGTCAGCAAAATATTTTCCCCTTCTTTCTAAAAGAACATCAATTTTGCTTTCCTTTCCTAGCCAAGTGCCCAGAGAAGGTTGATCTCAGCTCCAGAGAGAAGTCTGATTGGTCTGGGTAATGCTATCCCTCTGTCAGTCAACCATTCAGGAACAGGTGTGATTCAGCTCTAGCCAATAAGATGTAAGCGGAAGTTTGCTGGAGGATTCTGGGAAATTACTCCTTGCCATTCAGAGAACCACAGAAATCCAACTTTTTCCAACCACAAGAATCCTTGAATAGAAATAAGGAAATACATACTCCTAGTTGTTCTTGCAATCACCTTATATCCACAAGAGGAACAAAATTGCGGCCAAAGCTATGGATTGTCCTTGTGGCATCACTGAGCCAGTGGGTCAATCAATAAATGTCTTTGCTAGTTAAGCCATTCAAGTCAAGCTTATGTTACTGGTAGCCAAAGGCATAATTTTAACACAGAGGGATTCTATCTGCCAAGATTCATCTTATACGTTATTGCTCTCTACTCTTTTTTCTCTCTTTTCCTCTCTTTTTCACATATGAACCCCAACCTTTGCTCTGACTCACATTATCCCATTCTGACACTTTTTCATCTCTCTTGTGCCCTTTTTCCCACCAGTGGTACCCATAGGTCTATCTTAGTCATAGCCAGGATCAAAGAGTAGGATCACCACTAGATATAACTCTGGATTAGGTGGAGTTTTACAACTATATCCTCCTTCAGTTTTGGCCATGAACATCCCTTGCCTCCCAGCAACTCCCTCTAGTGCTCCACCACACATAACGAAGGCTGCATGCTCTAAGATGTCCACCGCAAAACTATATTTTCATTGAAATGCCTTTTGGAGATAATGCCTTAACCCAGTAGCTTTCGAATCTTTTTTTGACTATAACCCACACTAAGTATCAATACTCAATATACACATAAAACACACATAAAACACTGAAACAGAAGTTTCATGAAGCATACTTACCTTTGCATTTGTAATGCATTCTGACATTTTCTATTCTGTTCTATTTCACTTTTAAAAATTGTTTGTCTCTACTGACAAAATTGATTTCATGAATGGGTTATGACCACCAAAAACATTGCCTCAGTCTACAGCAGAAACTCTGACGGGCTTAAGGAAATCTTTGAAGGTAGTTAAGGACTTCCTTAAACTTGAATAAAATGGCAGCCAACACAAAGTAGAAGGACTTCTGTCTGTGTGAGTATATGTACTATTTTTTTTCTTAAAAAGCAAAGAGTGAAACTTAGTGTATGAATGCTGACAACTGATATGGTCATAGTAATTTGGGGAAATCTTTCTGAAATGACAAATATATTTGACGAACACCTAGTAGTTATTTATGAACAGTAGAAATGTTTTCTTTAAAAGCTATTGGTGTTCCTGAGTCAATTTATTGATTGCATTTTTGTATTTGACTGTTTATGGCCTATTAAGTAAATCTGCTTGATCATTCATTTGGCAACTTTACTACTTCTTTAAAAGCTAGGAATTTTATAATGACAGATTATCTGTAAGAACCATTTTTGTACTACTGGAGTGTGGCCAAAATGTGTTGGCCTTCCTGCTGATAACTAGTCGTTATCAGCTGTAACCACTCTTACAGCCTTACCATACAAAGGCCATACATATATAGAGTCCCCAGAATGCTTGAGGAGCACATGATATCTAGGGAAGCTCTGTATACACTTATAAAGTACTGGGTAAATATAAAATATGATTATTCTGAACTTTTAAAGTTAGAAAATCTCTTTGCCTAAGAAGTCACTTATGAATTGCCATATTTTTTATTAATGGTACTGAGTCCTATGAATTTTTCCACAACTCTAATTAATACACACACACACACACACACGCACACACGCGCGCGCACACACACACACACACACAAACTCTCTTGATTTTTAAGCCTATATTCAATACAAGGCAGGTTGGTTGATTACCCACAAGCCTTAAGCTCTTCCTTATAGGATATATTTCTGCTACACATAGTTATGTTTATAATGTGATATATCCGGAATTGTTAAGTGATGTAATATAGCCTTAGTAATTAAGACGAGGTTTTGGAGACAGATGCATTCCAAATGCAGTTTTACCTCGTAATAACTCTGTGAACTTGGGTGAGTTACTTGGGTCTGACCTTCCTCATCTGTTAAATGAGGATAATATAATTCACTTTCCAAGGTTGTTATAGGATTGAGTTTATTCCTACCCATTAAATTAAGTTCATAATTCATCAATGGATCATGACTACCAAAACACAGCCCAAACCCACAGCACAAATTCTGTTATTAAGAATTATGGACACATGATAAATTTGCAGTTAGTAGGGTGTGCGCGTGCGTGTGTATGTGTGTGTGAAGCATTTATCAGCGATGAAGCAAAAGCTTAATAAATGGTAGCTATTTACAATAATGGCTAATGATAACTGTGAAGTTTTTATCTCATAAATCCATCATTGTGAAGAAATGCAGAAACCTAGGATGTGATACTTCTTGCTCTCTCTAATGCTGGGAGTTCTCTCCACTGCTTCCCAGATCATCCATGTTTTTACCTAGAGATCTATGTCATGGGTCATGGTGCTTAGATTGTGAAATCACACTGCAGTATAAATTCATAAATCTCTAAAGAGTGTGTATGTGTGTGTGTATGTACACACAGAGTGCTAGCTTCTCTCTTCTTGCTACAGGAACATTTTTAAAAATAAATTTACTGAAAAGTAATGACAGGAAACTTCACAAATCAAAAGAGGATGTCAGGAAGTACAGGATGTGAGGTTATTTTCATTTCCTTCAGTTTTTTTATTAATCGTATATATTTATAACTTCAAAAAGCAGAAAATTTCATGATTTCTTCTCCTTAAGTCCTAGTTTATAAAATAAAAAATCTGTGACAAAAAAGAACCAGTATAATACTTTCAGTATTATAAACGGTATTTATTTCTGATCCTACATTATTGGACAACTGCATAGGGCTTGTCACATTTATTCTCATTCATTTAAAAAACTTGCATTCTCAAGCACTTCATACCAAACATGAAAAAGGTATGAAAGCAGAGTACCTCGAAGTAGAAATTGATAGGGAATTTTTTTTTTAATTCTGGTCATTATTTTTTTCCCAGAAAATAGCTTTCAAACATGAGCGTGTGGGCAAATGAATGAATGCTCAAAACTGAAAACACACATCTCCTTTAAAAATCAAGGTTATTGGAATATTAGTACTTTCAATGCCTTAGTCATGGGAAAGATGAGCGTTCTGTGTTTTTCTGTATACTTGGAAAATGAGCACGTTCACCGCCCATTTTTCTCCGTGAAATGGGGATCTGCATCCCGTAGTAGTTACCCAACAGCACATTTCCTCTTGGATGTTAAAACATAATTTATCTACAAACAAATTTCTAGAGTTCCTATTTGGCTTGAAGCCAAAACAAACAAACAAAAATGTTTTGCAGTCTTCTGCTTTGCTGAACAGATTATATATGAAAGTTGTGGGTGGGCTTGTCTTCATTAGTGTACTTGACTTATTAACACTTTAGGACGCAACAAATAAAGTGCAGTTCATCTTTTAAAAATTTATAATCAAATTCAAATAGTTCAAAAGGTCATAATTTAACTCTATCCAGAGAGTTTAAGATTTGAGAGGCAGGAAGTTGCTTGATATTAAAAGCAGCCACTCCTTAAATTCTTAATAAAATTCTCTATGAAAGTATATAGAGGACATATATTGTTTTCATCTGCCCAGCATCTCTTGCTTGGGGAAAACACCACTCCCCACTTCCACCTGATTTGAGAGGAGCTATCAATCACTGTACCCCACCCCACATAGGACGCAGGTCTGGCCAATGTTAAAATTCTCTTTTTCTGAAATTAAGATACTGATGTTGCGACAGATACGCTTTGTTTCCCCTGGGGTGCCAAGGTAGGGCAGAGATCCCAGAGTTCCCAGCTGCCATCTTAACCATGCACAGAGGAGGCAGAGGAGGCCCAACCGCCAAGGGAGAATATGACAGAGACGGAGAGGTGAGAAGCAGAGAGGAGGAGAAGGAGAGGGAGAATAAGAAGATGAGGGAGGAGAAAGAGAAGAGAAGAAATGTAATCTAACCTCAGTGGAGCTGTAATAGAAGCCACTTGCTTCCTCAACTTCCTAGATACTCATGTCAACAATTTTCCATCTCTGTTCAAGCTAGTTAAATGAGGCATCTGCAACCAAGAGATTCCTACAGAATACAGTAGCTGATGTTCAGTTATTATTTATTCAGCAAATGTTTATTGTGTGCCTACTATATGCCTGGCACTAAATGGATACAGAGTTGGGATACAAGGACACATGGTTCTTGCCCTCGTAGAGCTTATACCCTGATTGGGAAAATAAACATTATGCACACACACTCACACACACGCATACACCCACACATTCCACTTGAATATATATTCAATTTTTCATCTTATAAAGGAGAAGAATAGGATGCTGAGAAATAGCATTAGAGGAGAATGAGATAGAGATCTATAATGTCATTTGAGTAATACTTATAGAAGGTGGAGGGCATGGATTGAAGTTTGGAAATGTAGATGAGGCGGCATGGTGAAAATAGAGGAAACATCCCTCACAGTCCGGAGATCAGGAGCCTCATCCACCCTCCATCAAAAATTGTGAGAGCTTTCCTCCACAGCAAGGATTCTTCAAGGGTTATAACAAAAATCAGATGAGAAAATATGGAAAGAAGTGTGGTATAAATTCCAGTGTGCACGTAACAGGAAGACTAACAGGACAAGACTAACAAGACTAACCTGGTGCTTCTATTAGGAAGCCTGGTTGTGGTCTCATGGTCAGGGAGGCAATGAGGAGGCCAAAGCAGGAAAATACATGTGAAAGTTATTGGCTCACTACTAGTCACTTGAGAGGATTTGCACATACAAAGGACATGCAACGTAATCTTTTTAAAATTATTTATTCTATCTTTCGATGTGTTGACGAGTATATGCTAGTTAATAATGTCCAACATTCATTTTTTCAGCAATATTCTGAGGAAACGGTCCTTCGATAATGCTTAACATAGTAACTTTAAAACCACTTCAAGTATTTTTGCTTTTCATTTCCCGTGTGGCTCTTGTGCCCTCTTTACAAGTCACTTTTAGGTCATTTTTAAAAGAAATATCAAAAAAAAAAAAAGCAAGGAAGGAGGCACCACTATTTCTCTAACTCTTAAGTTAATTTTTAAAAATTGGATTATAAAAATAATACATTTATATTGTGAAAACTTTGAGTAGTGCAGAAGGGCCTAAAGTGAAAGAGTCCTCTCCCGCACACCCCTACTCTCCTTGCCCAGAGGTAACTAATCTTAACAGTTTACTCGAAATCTTTCCACAACTTTCTTTATCTGTATAGTCAGCTGAGTTTAAAAGCTGAACAGCAATCACTTGACAATCAACAAAAGGAAAATTATTTCTACAAGAGGAGGAACAGCAAGAGAGGGTATAGTCATAGGTGTAATTGATTTCTAGTTCACATGTGTAAATTCCCTTCTAAATTAAGTATAATTTTGCCTGTAATCATATCGGTAACAGGTTCAGGTAACTTCTGAACTCTTCCTGCATGGGTCAAAACAAGCAAACCAGGATGGTGTCAGGGCAGAAAAATGGGATAGAGGTATGAATTTGCTTCTTTGGCTGCTTACAACTTTGTAATATGGTCCCTGTCCTCTGCCACTCAGGTCCTCTGCTCTGAGAAGGCTCAGTGGTCCTCTTCACTGACGGCAGGCTGACCATGCCTCTATCGAGAGCAGTGTGCCATCAGGGATCTCTTCTCTCAGTGTGCCATCTGGGTGAAAGCTTCTCCCTGAAGCTAGAAAGGTCCCTGCCTTCATTCCCTTCCTGTCTGGAAGATCTTACAACACCGATCTTTTTTGAAAAAAGATATCAGTATGCTAGTCTTTTTTTTTTTTTAATTTCTCCATAGTTCCCCCTTTTTTTTTCAAAAGGGACGGCAAAGAGGCATTAAACAGTGTGACTCACTGGGAAAACTAGTATTTCAGCCTGGTAGAAGGGTTCCTTGGAGGATGGGAAGCAGAGAAGAGTATAGCTTGGGGGACAAATAAGGACCTGATTAGAAGTGTTTTTATGGTATTCTAATGTGTTTGCATTTATCTAGGCATTGAGAGGAGGGGATCATTGAAGTCTTTAAATGGAGCAGGGACAGAAATCAGATTTTCCTTTGAAAAGAAAGTCTGGTGCCAGCAGGGATATGGGTTGAAGGGGAACAAGGCTGGAGGCAGTGATACCAGTTAGGAGAACAGGGCAATAGTTGAAGAAATAGATGTTGTGGACTCAGCATCTTAATCCTCTCTTGTATCTAAGGGAGTTTCCATTCTATTGGCTAATGATTTGGATCACAGGCCAATCTCCTACCATAAAAGATAAAAACAAGCAAACAAAACTGATAGGTGCATTCCTAGCCTTCCTTGCAGCTAGAGTTAAGACTCAGGGAGACCATAATTCATTCTCATAGTGCTGGTAGAAACAGTAACAACAATGATTCCAGGTTAGCAGCAGGAGTGGCATCCAGAGTCCACTGGTGGCAGCAGTAGTGTCTTTGATACAGGGGTTCAATATGGTGATATCTGGCTGTAGTTCTGGCCGCCTGAACTCTCTTTGTTCTTGCCTATTTTCCAAGCCTGAGTTTTCAGATCTCTGTGCAATTTTTATTCTATTTTTAATATAATCCTCTGAGAAGGTAAGGCAGGTGTTACTATTCTCATTAAGATGAGGGGACTAAAACTCTGAAATAATAGGTGATTCAATTAAATCAAAAGTTAGTAAGTGGTGTACCTAGGATTGGATCCAAGTCTTTATGACAGGGCTCAGTACTCTTTCCTCTACTCCCTTGCTTATCAAACTTGGTAGCTCATAACCTCTGGCATAAGTGGCTAAGTGAAGGGATGTGCTAGAAACTATAGTTTACTCATGGCACAGATTTCTGGAGCTATGTAGACGTATTATTAAAATTAAGTTACTTAAAACAATATATAATGGAGTAAAATGCAAATTTTAGGTACAATAAGCAAATTCAAATAAAATTTACCTTGGTAGGAATTGAGCATCTAGATTCTCCAGAAATGCAAAAGGATTCATCTCTGTACTATGTACTTTGGTAGAAATCTATGAGAAGTCCTGAAATGAAACATCAGCCAATCCTTAGGCTAGTGTTGCAATTAGCTAAATTTAATTTAGTAAACACCATATTTAACCCCACATATTTGATCTATGTGTGTGTATATTTATATATTTATAAATATTTATATATATATAAAATAACTTCATTCATATATGTTCTTAAAGCCTAGAAGTCCAGAACATCCTAATAAATGTGCCATGAAATTTATTTGACTAAAGATCAGTACAGATGTAGATGCTAACTAATACTACTAAAAATAATTGAAACACAGTGGTAAATACTCTACTGAAAAGAAATAAAATGGAAGATGTTTCTTCCATATCTGCATGTTATACCGAAATAACTATTTGTCATCTGGAGATAATTATGTGCAATGATTTCAGAGTGAGGAAACAAACTCATGTTTCAATGAAAGGGTAAAGTAGATATGAATCATAATTATTCTAAATTATAGTTATTAACATTTTTTAAATTCAAAACATTTCAATTCTATAGCTTAGGCAATGGGTCCAGTCCAAGCAGCATTGACTAAATACTATTATTTTCAGATGCTGTAAGTATTCCAGGTTACATCTGACCACAAACTATTTCTCTAGATTATTATTACATATTGCCCATTTATTCTTTCTACTATTCATTCAGGCACTGCTAGGTCTTGAGTCAAAAATAAGCACCATAGTGACATATAAATAAAGGATTGTAATATGATGTGATATATAATAAAAGAAGTGTATACAAGGTACAATATAAGCTTCAAAAAATAAACTCTACCTACGGGATTCACTGAAGGATTAATTCTAATACTCAAGGTTGACTCTTAAATGATAAATACAAGAACAACAGTAGACAACATGATTAAACGTGGTAAAAGTAAGCAGAGAATAGCATTTCGACAGAGGAAGCACATGTACAAGGACATGGAAGCACGAAATAGTTAATGAGCTCAAAAATTTTTTGTCTTTATGGAACCTAACATTGAAAAGTTATGGTGGAATAGAAGTTAGGCAAAGAGAGAACAGATTATATGAAGGATCTTTGATAATCATGCTATATTGGCTTTATTTAATAGATGTGAGAAAAACAGTAAGAGTTTCAGGCAAAAGCATAGAGAATATTTACCCTTTGGAAAAATTACTGTAAAGATACTGTGGAGAATAGCTTGAAGAGGAAAGAGACAAAGGCAGAGAGTCCAGGTGAGAATTATGAAGACATATGCAAATAGAGATGAAGAGACAGGAACTATGTAAAAATATCTAGGTAATAGAACCACAGAAATTGATAATAAATTGGACATGTAGGGTAAAGAATGGTGAAGACTTAGACTACTAGGTGATTATCAAGCCAAAAAATAAAATTGAAAATACAGAGGTAAAAGTTTTGGTAAAAATTAAAAGTAAGCTCAGTTTGAGGAAGAATATATGTTGTCCATAAATTATGGGCAAATAGAGCTATCGTACAGGCAATGGTATATATGGAAGATGCCCATCTATACTATTTAAGTCATCAATTACACAGGTAGTGATGATAACTATGGGAGTGAATGAGATTGCCCAATAAGAAAAGGATATTCTAAAGAAATATTATGTATATGCTTGAAGTGTCAGTAGTAGTCGTCATGTCTTCATCAATAATAATTATTGGAGTGTGTCTTCTCTTTCATGCCTAGGAATGTGCATCATGATATATAATAGAAGGAATGCTGGGCTGGGGAGCAAGAGACTTGGCTCCCAATCCTGGTTCTCTTAGGAAGTTACTGCATGATGTTGGACAAGTCACTTAACCATTCCCTTCCTTGGTTTCTTTATCTGTGAAATGAAGAGGCTGGCTTAGATGAGCTCTAACACACTATAATTCCTTAACCACTTCCCCAAGTCTCATGCTTTTCCCTTCTGGGCTCTGATGAAGTTGCCAATGAAACCTGAAATAACTGAAAAATACTCATCTAGGGAGAAATTTGGTCCAGTAAGAGCCACGAACTATATAATTTTCTCCTGAATAATGGAAAGCTGACTTTGAAAAATATTTTTGTTGTAATTTGGGAGCAGTTTTTGTAGACTTATGAAAATACAGGGCTCTTTATTGAAAGGGAATGATACTTGGTCACAAATATTTGGGTTTTGATTGAATGACTTTTGGGTTCAATTTTTTGAAAAATAAGGTTGCCTCATTTAAAAGTCACCTATACACAGCTTCATTGCATTAGGCATTATGTAATAGAACTGATAATATTTGTCCCATCTGGCTAATTATGACTGCCTACAAGTAATACAGGAATAGAAAAAAAAAGTTTTCCTATTGTGTTCCCCAAAATGTGAGCTACTATAAGCACCACAGAAATACTCTGTAGTTCAATTAACAAACAAAACATCTGTGAAGATATTCACTAGCTGTGTTGTAGTATACGGGTAGAATAGTTTTTGTAAAGTTATTTTGCAATTTTAATTGAGCTACAATCTGGCAGTACCCTTATACTAAGCCTCCAAATTATAATTACTCTCTGAATGTCAGAGAATTATCTTGTGAGGAGCCCCAAGTACACTGTGACTCACAGCGATCAAGGCACCAGAAGCCTCAGAACATAGAACTTTGCATTGTAAAGAGAATCCTGGGCCAAA
>NW_011888837.1:6315061-6335543 GCF_000151845.1 Pteropus vampyrus
CAGATGAGAAACAAGCTAGATGATAACTTCCATGCAAGTCTGCACAAGGCTCAAAAGTCATTCTGGTTAATCAGCTGTCATTCTCACAGCATCTCTTGCCATGGTGGCTACTTTGCTAGACTGAGTGGCGCGGTGAGATATTTTATTAAAATACTAATTTGTGTTGGTTCTCTTTAGTTTTTCCTCCTACATTTGAAGCAGATAGCTCAGTTTTTGCTCCCTTGTCTCAGAAGTGGTTTGTAACTGAACAGAAAGCAGGAGCTTTCCTGAGGAAAGGCCCATTTATTTGTAAAAACTTCAACTCACAGATGAGATTGTAATACATGTTCTGCATGGAGGAGGGAGAAAGCGGAGAGCCTTTGAAAGTGGCCAGAGGAGAAAAGGGTTAACTTTTCCATCCAGGGGAGGACAACTGCCTACAGGTTTTTAGGGTAGCAGGGACGTACTCTTGGCTCCCAGGCTGGGCATCAGTGGAGATGGCTGCATGGCTTTTGAGTCCTAGGCACCAGGTTTCCAGCCATGATCATTGTTGATATCCAATGAAGGGCCCAGGAAGAGTTTGTCCCTTGCATTTCAAGGAATCATTGGACGATAAGTAGTATATCAGCTGTAACCATGATGGAATGAAGAACAGAGTTGTTTTTCCTATGAATCAGAAATGCTTTAAGCTGCAAATAATGAAAAACCCAAAATACAGTGGCTTAAACAAAGAGGTGTTTTTTTTTTTTTTTCCTCACTACGAGAAATTCCAAAAGAAAGTAGATCCTGGAAATTGATTCAGTGGCGCCATGATGTTGGAGTCACCAAGTATGCAGTTCTCCTGGCCTGCCCTTCATGGCTGAAAGACAACTGCCACAATTCCAGACATTGTGCCCATACTGTCGGGAGAAAGAGAGAAAGGGAGTACTAGGATCTTGCATCCATTTTATGAGGAAAGGTAAAGTGTTTCCTATGTCCAAAGCAGAAGTCCTCTTACCAGTACTGTCAGTTGACTACTTGCCCACCCCTAGCAGCAAGGAAGGCGGCAAAACAGAAGGGGTTTAGGGATGTCTGCTGGGTTAGCCAAAACCACAGTGACTGTCACAGCCAACCTTCTGTGAACTACATAAGCATCCTGAGTCCTATGTGATTAGGGGGAGATGATGACAGAGATTCCATTTTCCACCACAGAGTGAGACACAATGGGATTAGGATGGATTTCAAAGAAATCAGTTAAGACAAAATAAACACACAACTTTAAAACAACAACAAAAAAGGAAAGGTAAAAGCTGATGGTTCTTGAACATCTGAGTTTGTGATCATAAATTAATTACCTTTCACATAAGTATCAGTGACCTTCTTCTCTTTTGATGAGTCATCCATCAACAAAGTAAAAGATAAAAGAAATAGCAGTATTGGATGCCTCCTAGCGAGCCATTACCAAATCTGCTCACCTGAGGACTCAACTGATAAGACTCGAGAGTGGGAATGTGACAAAAATAGGTCTCCATTCATTCATTTGATCAATATTGTAGCACATGTGAACACTGGCAATGAATGTAAATCCAGTTTATGAGGCGCATTTGACTATAAAGGTCAACAATACTTAAACTTAGTCATAGAACCTCTAAAATTTGTGATGCAAGTGGCTAGATATGGACTCTCTAAATCTCACTTAATTGGATAAGGCCTATATGTTAAATGTCAGATGTGAGTCTTTCTCTGTTAAGCGCAGTCCGTTCCACTAAAGAACTATTCTTGTTTGGCAAGTGGCCAATAGTACTAAATTTCTGTTCTGTGTTCTTTTGGGCTTCATTTTCATTTTGTTTTTAACTGATATTAGACTAATTAATTTTGTTGTCTCTTATCTCTGGTCTGGATCCCTCTCTCTCTCTCTTTATTTATTTTTTATTTATTTTTTATTTATTTTTTTTTTTCCTTTTCTGCTCTGGTAGTTTTCTTTTCTACTGCTATTTCAAGGAGTGTTTGTCTTTTCATGAGCTCCTGTCTTCTCTCCTCAGAGGTATCATAATGATGCTAGTCTAAGGCATGGCAGCAGATCCTGGGACCATGCAAACAAGCTGCTACTTGTTACAGAGGTAGATCATTAACTTTAGATCATTAAATGCAATTTGTCAGCTTAACTCTTTCAAACTTAGTAAAAGGAAATCATTTCCCAATGATGACCTCTTGCCAATCGGAACTTTTATGCATATGATGAGGATAGACGAAATTGATGGGGGCCCTTTGAACTCTTCCTAAGGAATTATCTCCATAATGTGACACTTTTCTCCATATCGCAGTCATATTGTTAATATTAACAAAAAGTTCCTATGAGATATTTGGAGTTTCTAAGATGAAAGATGTCACATACATGGAATGAATCCTTTTGGGGAGATAGAATGCAAATACAGGGAATATTACATACATCATGGAGCTAAAATCTATAAGGATCGTGGACTTATTATCATTGATGTGTACCTAAGGAAAGTGGTTAGCACTTTCTGAACATTGTTTATCTCAGTAGAAAAGGGCCTGTAATTTGTTTCTCAACACTTGTGTGCATTTATGTCCTATACATAATAGATTTGCCATAAAGCCAATGAAGCTTACTCGTCAGAACCCCTCTGTTACGTGAGCCCCTTCTAAAGTTCTGTACTGCCAAATCTGTGATTTATAATTGCATACTTTTTTTCTTAAAAAAAAGACCCTTGAATTGCATCAGCTTCAAGCTTCGCAAAATCTGGATTCGTACCTTATCTAATATATGATATAACTTTCCATTTTGAATTTTTAGTTGTATGTAGTGTTTTATTGGAAATGAGTAAGTACATTAGTGTCATCATTTAAAAAAATAATTCTTTTTATTGGCCTCTCTGGTTTTATGGTTAGTGTTGTAATAAAATGTAACCATTTGAAGGCATTTTTATTTAATTCCCATTGAGGGCAATTTGCAGTAGCTTTAAAAATTATAAATACACTTGCACAGTTATAGGTTGCCATATCTACAAAACTATTCAACAGCTAAAGACTGGAAACACCCCAAAAGTCATCAATAAAAGACTAGTTAAATAAATTATAAACAGAAACTTAAAAATAATGGTACATCTTTATGAGCGCTGTGCAGCTGTTAAAAATATGAGTAAGTTCTTTATGTGCTGATATGAAAGATTTCCAAGATATATTGTGAAGTATAGACTGGTGTATGTAGTATGCTATATAATGCAGGAAAAGAGTGGGAAGATAAGAATTTATATTTATAATTGTTTTTGTTAAAGTAATTTTGGAAGGACATATAAAAAATATTAAAAGAGATTACCTGTGGTAGTGTGAGGTTTGGGAATTGAATGGGTGAGAAATAGGAGGGAAAGTGAAATATTTTACAGTTTTATATATTATATAAAACCATTGGAATGCATTACTTACATAGATAAGTGTCATTATAATGACTTCATGAAGCTTTCCCTATAGTGGAAATCTCACTGTTCTCTTAACTCCCATAGCAATAGCACTGTAAGCAACTTCTGTTAGGACAAATCACTCTCCATCATGTGTGATTATTCTTTATAGTTGTCATTTTCAAGGCCGTTCTTTATTTACCTCCTGCCATTCTTGCCCTTGTCACCTCTACATGACCTTCTTATACTTTTATTAGCTTCTTGACTAGGCTGCATTCCCCCCACAGAGGCTTCCCTCACCCCTTGACTTGGTAGAGTTACCTTGCTATTCTTTTCTATCTCTGTACATTCTTTTTCAAAATATGTATCTCACGTGTTATTTCTTGTAATATCAGTCTTCCCTACTCAAGAGTCTAGACCAAAACTCCATGCTGGTCTGGGCTGTGTTTGTATTGTTTACTCTCATGTCTCTAGTGGTTAATACAGTTCCTAGCAAGGTTAGTAAATACATGTTGACTGGAACTGAAAACTTTCTCTCCCTTAGCAGAGAATGATTTCCTTTTGGGCAATATATGCCATCCTTCTATAGTCCACATTATATAAAGGACAATAGTGCACAGTGGACAAGAAATGGACAGGGGTTTAAATATGGGCTCTGCCACTTACTACCTCTGGGGTCTTAACCTTTTAGCCTCTGCAGGCTTCAGAGTTCTCATCTACATTAAGTTTTTCATTCATTCTATCATTCAATAATTATTTACTGTGTGTCAGCCATATGCCAGACATTATTCTAATAACTATGGATACAGTGGTATGCAAGACAGAAAAGTTCCAATTGGGATAGTGAAGGAGCTGGGTGGAGAGGAGCACAATAAACACATAAAACAAATAACTAAAAATTTCAAGTAGTAGTAAAGGCTACAATAGAGCAACTGAGTGTGGCTAATTCCAAGTGGACAGGGAAGGCCTCTCTGAGAAGTTAACATTTGAGCTGAGTTTTGAGGAGACTAAATGAGGTAGTGTCTGTCAATATTTTAAAATAATGTCTGGCATGTATACTAATATAGCAATAAATGATAAGTATTAGTATTAATAAAAACTTGTCAAAAAGATGAACTGGAAGTATATAAAAATATAAACAGAGTGTCTTTAATATATTAAATGCTATAACCTCTTTCTTTACAGAAAAATCTTTTTTTATTATTCTGAAATAGTGAATGCTCTTCGAAGCAGTTCAATTTATACCGAGAGTGATTTAATTACTCACAGCATCTGTCTAACAATGTACTCAGAGAGAAATCATAGAAAAATGTAAAACGTTGTTCATAGGTAAACTCAGTGTTCTCTAAGTTCCCATGAACCTACGAATTTTTACATGTTTGTTACATCTGAACTGGCAAGGAAATGATTAAGGGTAAAGATCTGAGAAAGTACAATTATGGATACATCAATACAAACCCATTTCCAAACTATTAAAAAAAAAATCTCCGACAATTCATAGCTCCCTGATGTGATAGTAAAATCAATGGAGTGTATTGGCTAGTGTATATTGTGGGGTGGAGTTAAGAACCTCCTCTGTCCCAGGAACTTCTCATTTAAGCCCCCAAAATTATACGAGACAGGTAGCTATCCTAGCTTGGGTTCCCAGAGCTGACCCTTAGATGAGAGAAGAGGAAGAGGGGGAGTAAGGATGTGGCTTCCAGGTGAAGTCTCTCCTTGGGCTGGAGGCCCAGGGGAATTTAGGGGTATAAAATTTGTCCTCATTTGAGGTAGGGGGTGGGTATGTACATGCACGGAAATAATAAATGGGACTCAGGGGATCTGGGCGGAGCACTGACAGTGTCCCCTACAGTATTCCTAACCCTAATTTATTAAGAGGAAATCTGGGCATTTATGCTCTTAGAAAGGTTAAATATTTTACTCAAAGATGCCTACCTATTAAGTGGCAGAATTTGGATATAAACCCAGACAGGTTTGGCGCCACAGTTTATGTTCATTCTTCTCTCTCAAATGCACCTCCCTTTTCTAACCATATACAGAAACATATTCTGTATTTGTAGAAATACACATTCCTACCCAGCTTCCTGAGGCAGAAGACTCTCAGATTTGCCATGAAACATTGTATTTGGGAAACTCTGTTCCAAATAACACTGAAGAATACTGTCCAACAGAAACATAATGTGAGCCACATTTGTAATTTAAAATTTGCTAATGACCATAATAAAAAAGGAAGAAACAAACAAAATTAAATTTAATAATACACTTTATTTAGCCCAACATATTCAAAATATTATTATTCAATGTGTAATCAATATTTAAAATTAATAAGATATTTTACATTCTTTTTCACACAAAGTTTTTTTTTTATGTTTTATACTATAGCACATCTCAATTTAGTTGCCAAATATTTATCAGGGATGCTTGATGTGAATTTAAGTTTTATAAAATTTAGTTGGAAAAATAAATTTACATAGCCAAGTTGGTCTGACATACTTAAAAGTTTTCTTTAACAAACTCAAGTATCATTTTTTAATTTAAATAATTTAAAATTAAATATTAAAAGTATTCAGTTCCTCAGTCACATTAGCCATATTTTAAAAGCTCAATAGTACTCTTTTCTCCACATTTTTGCCAACACTTGTTATTTGTTGTCTTTTTAATAATAGTCATTCTGACAAGCGTGAGATAATACTCATTGTGGTTTTGATTTGTATTTCCCTGATGATTAGTGCTGTTTAGCATCTTTTCATGTGTCTGTTGGCCACCTGTATGTTTCATTTGAAGAAATGTCTATTCAGATCTTCTGCCTACTTTTTAATGGATTGTTTGTTGTTGGTTTTTTTTATGTTGAGCTTTATGAGTTCTTTGTATATTTTAGATATTAACCCCTTATCAAAATATCATTTGTAAATATCTTCTCCCATTCAGTAATTTGCTTTTTCATTCTGTCAATCAGTTCCTTCACTGACCCAGCAATTCTAATCCCAAAGAAAACAAAAACAATAATTCAAAAAGATATATGCACTCCTATGTTTATTGCAGCATCATTTACAATAGCCAAGATATGGAAGCAACCTAGGTGTCCATCAATAGATGAATGGACAAATGTGGTATATGTATACAATGGAATATTACATTGCAATAAAAAGTATAAAATCTCGCCATTTGCAACAACATGAATGGACCTAGAAAGTAATATGTTACATGAAATGAGTCGAACAGAGAAAGACAAATACCATATGATTTTACTTATACGTGGAGTCTAAAAACAAAATAAATGAGTAAACAAAACAAAACAGAAACAAACTCATAGATACAGAGGACAAACTGAGGGTTGCCAAAAGGGGAGGGGGAAGAGATGTGTAGAAAGGAGGAAGGGGATTAAGAAATACAAACTTCTAGTTATAAAATAAATCATAGGGATGTATGTAGAGCATAGGGAACATAGATAATAATATCGCAGTAACTACATACAGTGACAGATGATTACTAGACTTACCGTGGTGATTACTTCTTAAGATATACACCTTGAATCACTATGTTGTGCACCTGAAGCTAGTATCATATTGTATGTCAACTATAATTAAAAAATGTTTTTAATGCTCAATAGTTCCATGTGGTTAGTGGTTACCATATTGAATAGTATAGAAAGTTTGTTCTATGAGAAGGTACAAGGATGTGACTCTGTATACCATCAGGGACCAAACCAGTCAGTCTATCAATGAATGAATATTGAATATCTATAATATTCTGCACATAGTAAATAGGTGGTAAACAAAACATCTTTGGCTAAGAACAGTTAACTACAAGGACTTTGCAGCTAGAGTTGCTCAGAAGAAATGAAAATTAGCTGTACTGATAGTTTTGGATCGGAGCCACTCAGGAGTAAGATAGGGCTGGCTTCTGGTTGATCTTTGCTAAACCACCTACATACAATACTTAATTTTTATCTCCAGACACCTGGTTATCTGTTTTCAGTGTATTTGCTAATCTGGTAAGAAGCTCAGCAACAAACCCAGGAGCACTGGTAAGGGTCATTTTGACCCCATGATCTCACCTGTACATGCTGGGTAGTGTCAGAGGTACAGCCAGGTGCTAACACATGAAAGTACTAGAAAGAATCTGGCATATCTTTAAATATATGTGCAGATTTATGCTCAAAGGAAATGAGCCCATTTCCAAAAAACATGTGCAAGAATGTTCATGGTAGTACTAGTCCTGATTGCCAAAAACTGGAAATTATTGAAACATATATCAACAGTAGAAGGTTTTAAAATAGTGGAATATTTTTAAATACTGGAATATTCATTCAGTGTAAAACCACACAGCAATGAGAATGAAAAACCGACAGCTATATCTTGCAATATAGATGAATCTTAAAAACTTACTGAATAAGAGAAGCCAGATCCAAAAAACGAACAAAATGTAGGGTAGCATTTATACCAAGTTCAAAAATAAGCAAAACTAATCTATGGTTTTAGAAGTCAGGATAATCATTAACTTCAGTGGTAGGGCGTGTGATTAAAAAGGAGTATGAAAGGGGCTACTGAGAAGCTGGCAAAGTTTTTCTTTATTGTAAGCTGGTCATGCAGGCATGTTTATTTAATGAAATTACTTATAATTTGTGTACTTTTCTCTATACATTTTATACTTTAAATGTATATATTTAAGTTTTATTTAGTTAATTAATTTTTTTCTTTGAAGACCAACAGGGTTCCGTTGTCCATTCTGGAACTATAAAGACAAGCTACATATGTGTAAGAAAGTAAAAGTCATCATTTCATTCTGTAGTTCTACCTTCTTAAAGTCCAAAACATCTTTTTTGGAGGTAATAGAAGGAAAAACAAACTGATCCTGGATTCTGGGAGTCTATGGAGATGGTCAGTGACAAAAAAGAGAACTTAATCCTCACTGATATTCATCTGCCTTGACATGTCCTTCTTTCACCTCTGCCTAATGTCTTACAAGTTCCATTTAATGACACTTCCTCCAGGAAGTCTTCTTTGATTGCCCTGGACAAAAATTGTCTCTCCTTCTAAATCTGTAGGGCACTTGTCAGTACTATTCATCAAAATCATATTTTATCATGCATTATAGCAATTTTCAGAAGACAGTGTAGTATAGTACTTAAGAGTTTGGGCAGAGTGTCAACCAAGATTCAAAACCTGCCTATGTGACCTGAAGTAAATTGCCGTGTGACCTGGAGCAAATTGCCTCATCACTATGCATTTGTTTCCTCAGTTGTAAAATGGAGATAATAATGATAGGACCTGTCCAAAGGTTGCTGTAAAGATAAAATGTGATCATGGATATACAGCTGCTGGAAATCAGTAAGATCTCAGGAAATGTTAACTGTTATTATTCTTGAATTTTATCTATTCAAGCAGAGAATAGGTTCCTGAAGAATATGAAACATGACTAAGATGCCTTACAATGAATAAACTCATTACACACATTCCATATTGCCTTACTTTATACATAGTCATGTTCTTTTCTATTTTTTTCACTAGCCTAAGCTCCTCAAGAACTGGGACAACTATTCACTGTAATGTCCTTCGCATTACATAATGCTAGAATTTAGCCTGTGTAGATGCTTAGGAATGGGTTGAATCAACTGAGGAAGGCTTGCCCTTTCTCATTTGGTAATACTCAAAGCAATCAAAAGAGAACTTCCATAAACTCACACAACAAGTTTTCCTACCTCTAGGAAGACCAACCATTTCTGTTTGCCCTTGGCTGTACCAGTTTGGGCACTGAAAGTCTCATGATCCAGGAAACCCCTCAGTCCCAGACAAACCAGGATAGCTGATCCTTTACCTACATCTGTGCCCGTCAACTCTGGCTAGCTTGCTGTTTTTATGAGTAAACAATGGTTCATGCTTCTATCTAAAGCCAAGCCCTCATTCGGGTTGGCATTTCCTCTGCCTACTCAAAGACAGGGCTCTGGAAATTCTCCTCTCTCCTTCCTGCATCATCAGTCTTTTCCTCTCTACTGAGTCATTCCTACCAATATAAAAACATGCTGTATTTTTTTTCTATTAAAAATTAAACAACAACAACAAAAAGCCTTGAACCTATATCTCCCTCAAGCTACCACCCATTTCTTGGCTCTTCTTTATAACAGAACTCCTCTACAGCTATGCCACCCTGAAGAAGCCCGATTCCATCTGATCGCAGAAGCTAACGAGGGTCGGGCCTGGTTAATACTTAAATGAGAGACCACCTAGGAAGACCAGGTGCTGTAGGAGTAAAAAATAAAAAATAAGAGCTTATAAGCTGACAAAGTCCTGGCAATCTGTGAGGTCAACTAAGGGTTGCCTCACCTAAAAAAAAATAATATATATAACAAAACTCCTCGGATAAATTGTCTATGCACAGTCTCCAACTCCAATCCTCCCTTTTCCCATTCTTTGTCAAACCACTTCAATCAGGTTTTTGTCTCCAACTCTCCATAGAATTAGGTCTTGTCACAGTTTGCCAATGATGTGGAACTTTCCTTGACTGTTGAATTATGGGAAATAAACTTCTAGTTTTGAGCCATTATATTTTGTCATTTTTTAAATCATAGAAATTTATCCTAGCTTCTAGTAGAGGTAAGAAATTCCAAATTTATATCTTCAGTTTATGCACCTCCTTTGCACTTTACACTTGTATATCTAGCTGTCAACTCTGCAAGCAATTGAATGTATAATAAGCATCTCATACTTACTATGGCAAAGCTAGACTATTACTTTCCATCTCAAAGCAGTCTTCCCCCTCTCAGAAAATAGCCTCCATTTTTCTTGCTCAAGCCCCAAACCATGAAGTCATCCCTGATGCCTGTCCTTCTCTTGTATCCCATCTTCAGTCCACCAGGAAAGGCCATTATCATCTCTTGCCAGATTATTGTAATAATTTCCTATCTGCTCTAGGTGCTTCCTCCCTGGTCCTGACCCCTCTCAACGTAGGAGCCAGAATAATCCTCTAAAAACATAGGTCAGCGTAAGATACTCTTCTGCTCAAAACTTCCTCCAGAAGCTTTTTATCTGATTTAGAATAAAATCCAGAGTCCTTATCTTCACCTACAAAGCCAAATTATCTGTTCTGTTACCTATCTGACTAAAACTCCAACCACTCTCCTCTTCTCTCACTCTGACCCAGCCAGCTAACCACCTTCCTCTTCCTCAAATACACCGTAGCCACTTCAGCCCCCCAACCTTGAACTTGCTGCTCCTCCTGCCCAGAAGGCTATTCCCTCAAATAATGGCACGATTCACTCCTACACTTCCTTAGTCTCTCTTCAAATTTTATTCTTTTTCTTTTGGCTTTTAAATCATTTATTTATTCATATAAGAAATATTTTCCATGCAATAGACACTGTGCTGGGAACATGAAAATAAATATGACGTGATTTCTGCCCTCAAGAAACGGCTAAATTGGACTGGAGACTGGGCTTTCTAGGAAGGTTTCCTAGGGGAGGTAGCCCCAAAGATGAATATTGAGGGAAAAGTAGGAGTTAGTTAGTGGGAGAAGGAGTGAAAAGACAAGTGTAGCAATTGTTAATGCACATAAGTGTGAAAGCATATGCCATATTCAGAGGCCGAAAGGTCAGTCTTACCAGCCCCAGAGCCTGGTTACGTGCTACGACATGAGCACTAGAGATAGCTTAGTTAGACACAGAGGATGGGAAAGAGAGAAGAGAACCAGCATGACTGAACATTAGGGTGGTGCAGGAGAGAAAGCCAAGAGCAGTGACCAGAAATGGATGCTGCAGAGCACTATCAATGACAAGAGGAGACATTCAGACAAGAAATTAAAATGAGCAGCCCATTAGAAGGAGGGAGAAATGACCTGGCACATGGGCAAAATCCAGGAACAAGGGTTCCAGCTGTAGGCAATGCTCAGAGATAATAATAGCAGTGGAAGTCTCTTATGCTGATGGCCCTCAATGAACCAAGTCTTCTGGTATGCATTTCTTCTTCAGCCTCTCCCTTTGACTCTGGACTGAACCTGTGAACTTACTTTAACCAAGTAATTCTCAACCATGGGAGATTTTGCCTTCCAGGGCACGTTCGACAGTGTTGGAGACAATTTTATTTTTCACGAATTAGAGGAAGGGGGTAGTGCTACCGGCATCTAGTGGGTAGAGGCCAGAGAGTGTTAAAGACCCAACGATCAATGCACAGTACAGTCCCCCATAACAAAGAATTATCCAGCCCAAAATGTCAACAGTGCCAAGATTAGAAACTTAAGCCTTAAGACTTTATGCCCTAAAGACCTAGAAGCTTCTACTTTTGCACTCTTGAAAGTAGGATAGCCAGACTTTTCATATGGACAACTCAGAGACTTCATGGAGAAACTACATGAGAGACTATATGAAGAGGGAATTGTCCTAAGGGTACATGGAAGAGAACTGAGAACCCAGCTGACAGCAAGAAACAAGGTCCCCGGTATATGATCCCAGATAAGCCTTCCAGCCAGCCCCGCACCATTTGAGTCATCTTTGCTGAACTGCCAGACATGTGAGCCAAGATGATATCATGGATGTTGCAACAGAAATGAGTTGCCTACTCTTAGTCCTGCCCAATTACAGAATCATGAACAAATAAATAAAATGTTGATTTAAGTCATTGAGTTTTGGGGTAGTTGGTTACACAGCAATAGATAGATGAAACAATAGCCAACATAATAGGCACTGTTCTAAGTGCATTCTAACTACAACCTGATGACTTATTTATCAATGCTACTTTAGCTATGAGGAAACTTAAACACATGGACACAAAGAAGTCAAGTACCCACCCAAAGTTAACACGACTAGGAAGTAAGAGAGTCGGGCTTTGAAACCAAACAACTTGACTCCAGAAGCTATATCTACAGCTTCTCTAGTCATTCATTTATTCATTCATTCAACAAATATGTGTAGAGAACCTATCATGTGCCAGGCACTGTTCCACGCACATGAGATAAAACAGAGACCAAAACAGACAAAAATTCTGGTCTCGTGGAACTTACTTCTAGTGAAGTCTGAGAAGTCGTAAAAGTGTGCTATCAGGAAGCAAGACATTGATTGTTTTTTTGGCTTCCAGGCATCTATTCTAGTACCCCCATTTCCACCAAGGAATTACCCTTCGTGACCTCTCCTTTTGGATACAGTCTGTTAAGACTGTTGCTCAAGGTAAGCAGCCTTCCCGTTGCCAAGACAGGCCATGTGCTTCTGTCCTGAGATCTGAATCTTCAGAAAAATAGCAAAAACAATTGAAAATGGTTAGAATTTATTCATTCCAGGGATGGCCCCCAGACAAAACCATTGAGAAGCTCCTGCTACCCAGACCTTCAAATCTAACATGCTTCTTACGCATTTATGAACCTTGTTCTATAGACTTCTTGTTATTCTGTGAGCCATCTGACACCTTCCTAATAAATTCCCATGGTGAGTTAGGCAGAGATGGGTTCCGATGTTTGGATTAAATGACTCTAACTACAAGTATGAGGTTCAGGAGAAGGCCTCTGGGCTCAGGGGAGGAGACTGGTAGGAATAAAGTAAATAGTAATGATGTCTCTAATAATCTCCATTAACTTCATTTCTGGTTTCTTATTTGGGCAACTGGTGTTTCCTCGATCTTATGTAAAATGTTCAGTAAAAACAATTTCAAGCCTCTTTCTTCAACCCAGATTGCTATACCAACACCTTTCTGCATGGAAATTTGAAGCCACTATTGACAATAGTTTTTAAAGTAGAAACTGAGACACAGGACAGTGGTTAATAGAACTGTGATAAAAATACAAGACTATGTAGAAGCCCAGTTGTCAGGACTGAGCATGACCTCAGAACCAGACCAGCAGCATGTGCCCAAGAAAAATGGAGGTTCCTATCCCAGACTCCCTGAGTCAAATCTCTGGGGTAGAGACCAGGGATTTTCATTTTTGTATAAATTATTCTGTCAGTGATTCTGAAGCTCACTAAAATTTGGTAACCATGTAGTTCGGTCCTGGGCTAGAGCCCCCTTAGAATAGCCCTTGTCAAAGTTTAACATGCAGATATGTTATCTTGCTAAAATGCAGATTCTGATTCAGGAGGTTTGGAGGAAAGCCTGAGATTCTGCCTTTCTAACAAGTGGGCAAAATGCCCTTGCTGTGCAGATCACATTTTGAATAGTGAAGCTCTAGAACACTCCAGCCTCTGGGCTAGATGGGTCATAGAGTCTGGGTGGGGCTAAGCCCAAGGCTAGGAGGCAGAAGCCCAGCCGCAGGAGAAAAGCTGAGAAGCAGACAAAGCCTGACCAACTCATTCCTCAACGAACTGAGAGAATGAAATCACAGAGCCTGCAAAACCAACAACTAGATTCTTAACCACAGTGCTGCTACCATCCTTCTGGCTCAACCTGAGCGCCTGCCCTAAAGCAGCTATGAGACTCAATCCATTAATTAAATCCTCAAATAGCTACTTTGCCTGACCCTTTCCCACCGATTCCTTGTTCAGCATTATGAGATGAAACAAAAACAAAGATGTGATTCCAAAGTTCAGTCTGATGTAATTGGGTGCTTTATTCTTAATTAGAGTGCAAAGCGCTCTTTTTGTAGACCATTGGATCTTTGTAGATAATAGTTTCATGTTTACTGTTGTAATAAAAACTACTTCTCATTATGAGAATAAAGGTGTCTAAAAAGCTGACCTAAACAGTTTCCAAATGATGGATGAGATAGAATCAAATTATTCTGAAGAGCTTGTGAATATTTAATTACTAGACATGGTCCTTCCCTTTCTATTCACTGGTACTTTCAAAAGTAATCATGATCCAGGTATTATGCTAGGTGCTGGCATTTGTTATAAAGGTTATGTGATCTCAAGGGTCTGTCCAAGAAACTCAGAAATTCAGCCCCTGTTTATTGTTTGATACAACTCATAGGATCCACTCTACTGTTGAATTTATGTAATTAAATGGAAGACTGTGTGCAAATCCCTGCTCTACGTCCTCTGGAGGAAACCCAGAAATGAAGGTGAAGGTAGAGTTCCAAATGTTAGGGAATAAACAACAGGTGGTCTGGGTTTTATTCAAAATGTGAGTCACACTAAAAATGAGTGTGGGTTTTTTTTAAAGAGTCATTTCCACTCCAAATTTCAATGTATGCTATTCAGCATAGAGTGGGTGTTTAATAAACCCACCACAATAGCTGTATATCAAGGCAAAGTTCTATTGAAATGATATTTTTATTAGTGTAAGCAGCATTTGCAGAGCTGAGCAGAAGTAGCTGGGGAAGATACCTCTCTCAAAGCCTTTTATCCCATACATACAGCAGTTCATCAAATCAGAAGTTTGGAAACCTGTGGTTTATACTAGAATTATTTCTCAAATAGCATTTCCAAGGCACATGAATGATATTAAAATCACTTAGAATTATGTGGTAAGCTCCCACACGCAAATTCTTTGTGACAGGGCTATGCTGTTTATAGAAACTCCTAGAAGTAATTAGGGATAAAATATGAGACAGTCAGGAAGGAGAAGTCCAGAGTCAGGGCAAGCAGAAGAACGTAGAACAGTCATGGAAAGAGCTAAAAAAAAAAAAAGGATGTGGTGAGAAGAGTGAGGTAGAATGCGAGGTACAGAAACAGATCGCCAAAGCCTGGAAAGACTTGAGAAAAAAGTAAAGGCATCAAAAGGAATGTGACCTCTTTGGAGAGACCTCACCAGACCAAGGTACCTAAAATAAATACTCTGATCCCTACACATCATTCTCTACCCACTTAACATTGCTATATTTTTCTTCATGATGCTTATTAGTACATGACATTATTTTATGTATTATGAATAATATTTGTTTATCTTTGATTTTTCAACTAGAACGTAAGACCCCTGCTGCCCGGAACCTGGTCTTGTTCACTGCTATATCTCTAAACCTAGAGCAGTGCCTGGCAATAGTAAGTGCTCAACAAAATATGGGTTGAATGAATTAATGAATGAAACGAATAGAAGGATTTGAGGAGGGGAAAAGGCAGAATGCTAATACAAATGTTTAGAATAAAGATGCAATGAATAAAAAGAAAAATAAGAGAGAATAAAAGTAGAGCATTGTATCACGTATTTTAAAATTTTAAATAAAAATGTATGTGAGTCCGAAACTCGCCCTAAATCCAATCTAACTAAACACCTTAGAAACGGTGAAATATTTGTGAACTTTCGAAGAGAAGGTTCAAATAATTTCAAAGAAAAAAACTGGGCCCTGGATTCTGGGTGAAAGGCCTCACAGATGCCAGAAACCCTCTAACCCTCCCACCCCCAGCTGCAAAAAAAAAAAAAAGGCCTTAGGAAAGTTGCATCGCCCCAAGGGACTCATAGGACTCTCTGTGGAAAGTCACCCTAGAGAAAGCATCAAATACTAACTAGTCAGAAAAGAGAATATGACTAACTAGCCCTCCTACCACCCCCCAGTCCCCACAGACAGTGTCTCATTGTTGGGATTATGTTTATTTGAGAAAAGACAAAGCCTCAGCTGTGAGTCTGTGGTTGTGCACACCCTGTACTTATTTTGCCAAACATCGTGGTGCCGGCAGGAGTGATGCTGAAGGGGCTGATTTAGGCAAAGGACAAAGGAGCAACTTGTGACTCCACCAAGAAGAGACCATATTCCAAGGCGCCTTCTCCACCAGAGACCTGCATTAATTAGTCCTTGTCTTATAGTGTACTGATTGCCTGCTATCAATCATCCTCAGACCAAACAGTATATACAGCGGAGCAGAATGCTTCTTTCTTGAAAAGGAAATTCAGATACATTTTGATCTGATAATGTGGTTATCTCTGAAGAGTGAAGAGCAAAAGTGACAGACGCTTACCTATTATTTTATGAAGTCTAAAAAAAGCAGTAAAGTTTGCTCATATTTTTGTTTCATTTAATATTTCTGAAACTGTAATTTTATTAAATAAAAAAAGTGATGAATTATGGGTACATTTTTTGCTTTTTATTCCCATTTGACATTTCTAATATACATATATTTTTAAGAAAACCAGATTGTAGAAGTACACTGTGTTTTAAAAAGTTGGCAGCCAGTAGATTAAAATAGTTTGAAAATATAATTACCGGCCAGATTTATTTTATAATGCTTGTAAATTTTAGCATATGTGTGTCATAATAATAACTAATTCTTTCTTATCACTTACTATGTACCATGAACTGTTCTGAGTTCTTTGTTCTGTTTTTGTTTTTTGTTGTTGTTGTTTAATTTTCACAACAACTGGATGAAGAAAGTACTATTTAATTCCTATTTACAAATAAGGAACTGGCACTGGTTGAGGAAGAGTGGAAGATGTACGTAATTAAAAAAAATCTTGTGGTTATGTCACCCATAGCTCTGCAGTTGGTGATGCAGAGATGTGCTGTAAGATGTTCTTTTTCTTTTCTTTTTAAATAAATTTATTTATTTAAATTAGTTTCAAGTATACAGTACATTGGTTAGACATCTATAATGTTCATAAAATGATCCCCCCAATTGCACCCACTCTCCCCTGGTCCTCCACTTAGTCATCACATTAATGCTAACTGCATTTCCTCTTCCATGCTCCCTGTGCCCAACTATCAACTACTAATTTGTACTTCTTTAACCCTTCACCCCATTCTTCCAGCCTCCCAACCCCCCTCCTCTCTGTCTGTCACCAAATTGTCCACTATATTTGTGAGTCTGTTTTTGATTAGTTTGTCCTTTTTGTTCCTTAGCTACCACATATTAAGTGAAATCATATGGTATCTATCTCTGTCTGACTTATTTCATTCAGCATAATAACCTCTAAGTCCATCTATGTCATTGTAAATGGTAGGATTTCATTTTTTTTTTAATGGCTGAGTAATATTCCATTGTATATATGAACCATAACTTCTTTATCCAGTCATCTGTTGCTTCCATGTCTTAGCTATTGTAAATTGTGTTGCCATGAATACTGGAGTGCAAAGATCTTTATGAATTATTGTTTTGCTTTTCTTTGGATAAATACCCAGAAGTGCAATTTCTAGGTCAAAAGGTATATCTATTTTTAAGTTTTTGAGGAACCTCCAGACTGTTTTCCATAGTGGCTGTACCAATTTGCAATCCCACCAACAATGTATGAGGGTTCCCTTTTCTCCACATCCTCACCAACACTTGCTGTTTTCTGATTTATTCATGATAGTCATTCTGACAAGTGTGAGATGATACCTCATTGTGGTTTTAATTTGCATTTCTCTGATGATTAGCGACCTTATGCATCTTTTCATGTCTGTTAACCATCTGTATTTCCTCTTCTGCCTATTTTTTAACTGGATTGTTTGTTTTTTGTTATTAAGTTGTATAAGTTCTTTATAAATTTTAGATTTTAACCCTTCCTCAGATGTATCTTCTCCCAAACAGTTGGTTGTCTTTTTGCTTCGTTGATGGTTTCCTTTGCTATACAAAAACTTTTTAGTTTGATGTGGCCCCATTTGTTTATTTTTTTCTTTTGTTTCCCTTGCCCTAGGAGATATATCTGAAAAGAAATTCCTGTTAGTAATATCAGAGAGTTCACTGCCTATGTTTTCTTCTAAAAGTTTTATGGTTTTGGGTCTTATATTTAAATCTTTAATCCATTTTAAGTCCATTCTTGTATACGGTGTAAGAAGATGGTCTAGTTTCTTTTTGTATTTTATTTTACTCTATTTTTGCACGTATCCGTCCAATTTTCCCAACACAATTTATTGAAGAAACTGTCTTTACTCCATTGTATATTCTTTCCTCCTTTGTCATATAGTAAGTGAGTGTATAGGCGTGGATTTATTTCTGGGCTCTTTGTTCTGTCCCACTGATCAATGTATCTATTTTTATGCCAGTACCGTGCTGTTTTGATTACTGTGGCCTTGTAGTATAGTGTGATATCAGATAGTGTGATTCCTCCAACTTTGTTCTTCTTTCTCAAGATCGCCCTGGCTATTAGAAGGATTTTTATGGCTCCATACAAATTTTAGGATTATTTGTTCTAGTTCTTTGAAAAATGCCATTGGTATTTTGATAGGGATTGCTTTGAATCTATAGATTGCTTTGGGTAGTATGGCCATTTTAACAATGTTGATTCTTCATAACCATGAGCAGGGTATATGCTTCCATTTAATTGTATCTTCTTTCAATATTTTTTTCAATGACTTATAATTTTCTGAAAACAAGTCTTCTACCTTCTTGGTTAATTTGATTCTCAGGTATTTTATAGTTTCGATGCAATTGTAAATGGGATTGTTTTCTTAATTTTTCTTTCTGAAAGTTTATCATTGGTGTATAAAAATGCCACTGACTTCTGAATATTTATTTTGTAACTTGCTACTTTACTGAATTCAGTGATCAGTTCTAACAGTTTTTTGGTGGAAACTAGGGTTCTCTATATATAGTATCATGTCATCAGCAAATAACGAGAGTTTTACTTCTTCCTTTCCAATTCAGATGCCTTTTATTTCTCTTTCTTGTCTCATTGCTGTGGCTAAGACTTCCAATACATTGTTGAAGAGGAATGATGAAAGTGGGCATCCTTGTCTTGTTCCTGATCTTAAGGAAAATGCTTTTAGCCTTTCCCCATTGATTATGATGTTAGCTGCAGGTTTGTCATATATGGCCTTTATGATGTTGAGATATGTTCTCTCTATTCCCATCTTGCTGAGAGTTTTTATCATAAATGGATGCTGGATTTTGTTGAACACTTTTTCTGCATATATTAATATGATCATATGGTTTTTATCTTTCAATTTGTTAATGTGGTGTATCACGTTAACTGATTTATGGATATTGAACCAACCTTGCATCTCAAGAATAAATCCAACTTAATCATGGTGTATGATATTTTTAATGTATTGCTGAATTCGATTTGCTAATATTTTGTTGAGGATTTTTGCAACAATGTTCATAAGAGATATCGGCCTATAGTTTTCTTTTTTTGTAATGTCTTTATCTGGTTTTGGAATCAAGGTAATGGTGGCCTTGTAAAAGGAATTAGGGAGTCTTCCCTATTCTGGAAATTTTTGGAATAGTTTGAGAAAAATAGGTGATAATTCTTTGAATGTTTAGTAACATTCGCCTATGAAGCCATCTAGTCCAGGACTTTTGTTTTTTGTGAGATTTTTGATTACCGATTCTATTTCATTGGTGGTAATCAGTCAGCTCAGATTTTCTGTTTCTTCTTCACTTAATCTTGGGAGATTGTATATTTCTAGGAATATGTCCATTTCTTCCAGATTGTCCAATTTGTTGGCGTATAATTGCTCATAGTATTTTCTTATGATCCATTGTATTTCTGTGGAGTTCGTGATTATTTCTCCTCTTTCATTTCTTATTTTATTTATTTGAGTCCTCTCTCTTTTTTCCTTGATGAATCTGGCTAAGAGTCTGTCAATTTTGTTATCCTTTCAAAGAACCAGCTCTTGGTTTCATTAATCTTTTGTATTGCTTTTCTAGACTCTATTTATTTCCGCTCTGATCTTTATTATTTCCTTCCTTCTATTCACTTTGGCCTTTGTTTGCTGTTCTTTTTCTAGTTCTTTTAAGCTGTTCTTTTCCTTAATTTTTAATTGATATTTGACATATGCATAATAAAGTGCATTAGGTGCACCAATCTTAAGTGTATAGCATGATGAAATTTTACATATATATTCACCAGGAAATCATCACTGGATCAAAATATAAAATATTTCTGGCAACTCAAAAAAGAGGTTCCTTTGAGTCCCTTCCTAGCCTATATCTCCTTAAAAGATAACCATTATTCTGATTTTTATCATCATAGATTAGTTTAACCTATTTCTGAATTTCATAGAATTATACAGTATGTACTTATTTCTGGCTTCCTTCACTCAATAGTATGTCTGTGAAAGTCATCCATGTTGTATTTTTTGGTAATTCATTTTTAACTGTTTTATAGTATTCCATTGTATGACTATTCCACAACTATTTACCCATTCTCCTATTGATTGAATTTTGAATCGCTTTCAGTTTTTGGTTATGAATAAAGCTACTGTGAATTTTCTTTTTCATGTCTTTTAAAGGACAAATGCCTTATTTCTCTTGGATGTATACATAAGTGAGATTGCTGGGTTATAGAGTAGATGTGTATTTAGAGTTCATAGATATTGTCAAACAGTTTACTAAAATG
>NW_011888837.1:6336973-6339976 GCF_000151845.1 Pteropus vampyrus
CGAATCATGTTTAATGACCATAGTTTTAAATAAATTTAAATCTAAAACAAATTATAAAGAAGAAAATTAGTGAAATCTAGATTGTGATATAGATTTCACAAGAAAATGCCCTAGATGCTGAAAATGTGAGAAGAAATGAGGGGAGAAAGCAGAGAGACTGTTTCAGTCTGGATTAAAAGAAATTTAGAGATTTTACAACTAAAAAAAAAAGCCGAATCAAAAAAAAAAAAAAAAAACAGCTCTAAAGAATATATATGGAACAATTGGGGATATTTAAATATGATCTATATATTAGATGATATTAAATAAATGTTACATTTCTTAGCTATGATAATGATACTGTAGATATGTAGAGAATGTCTTTGTTCTTAGAGATACACATTTATATTTAGGGATTAGGGGGTTGTGAAAATAGTTCGACAAAAACAGAGAGAGAATATGGCAAAATCTTAACAATTGTTTAATCTAGGTAAAGGGTACACAAGTTTCATTGTACTATTATATCAACTTTTCTGTGGCTTTGAATTAAAAAAAATAAAATTGGAGAAAATAAATATAGTAGAGCTCATAGTACAGTATGATGCTTTTTCCTTTTCAAATGCAGTAGAGGACTGGTCTGCTTCAATAGTTAATTGAGCATTAAAATTGTGTCATAAAGGAACAGAAAGCAAAATAAAAATCTTCATTTAAAGCCTGGAGTTGCCATTTTTAACCTTTGGCTCCAGTCTGCCACATTCTTACCCCAACTCCATACACCTTTATTTCCCGTCTCTCTTTTTTCCCAAAAAATTGCTGGAGGGAGGAGCATGGAAAAGTTGCATTCCACAAAAGTATATAAAAATGTCATAAAATTGTTGATTGTGGCCATGTTCAGACCACTGCCCCATATCCTTTCTGGCGAGCGTGTCCCATATTGTGGCATTGACTATTGCTGTTGACATTTTGAGTCCCTTTTGTGTGGAGTGTGGGAAGTTGATTAGAATGAGGTGACAAATGCAGATCTGCCAAAGGTGACAGAATCATTTATTTACACAGCTCTTCTCTGTTTCCAGTTTTGAGTGCCCAGCTCTTTTATCTCCCTCCTCTTTCTGGTACAGCCTAGGCTCCACTGGGGGTCATTTCCGGAGTGAAACGCTCACTGTCACTGCCTTTCTGTTTCCTTCCCCTTCCTCTTGGCAGCTACAAACGTTTATGCTGAAAATTGCTCAAAGGGGGACGAGGTGGTTGGCAGTTGCAAATAACTAAATTTAAACCTTATGAAAAATAGCACTAATATATGCTATTGTATAAATTCATCCTGAAAAAAACATATATTTGTAATATATATAAAAAGAGAGATGAGTAGAATGCTGTTTAAAAAGAATATAGCTAATAATAACAATCACAAAAGGATCAGGCGTATGAAAAAGCATGAGCTTTGTCGTTAGATAGACCAGGTCTTCACTCCTCGCTAGGCCACTTTACTGGCAGGATGATCTTTGACAAACTACTTAACTTCTCTGAATCCTAATATCCTTATCTCTAAAAAAGAGCAAAGAATATCTACTTTCTTGTTAAGATAAAACATCACAATATAATCTTTCCTTCCTGATTGAGATGCTTCTAGACATCTGCACATGGATCTGGTATAATTACTGGTTCGGCCCAAAGTGATCCTTTATATTCCACAAGAATGATTGAGTACATGGCCAAAATCGAGAAAGGGGAGCAGTTAAATCACTTCCCCCAAGGCTAAGTGGAAAACCCTTCTTTGAGGCCTTTCACCATTCAAATACAGGAGATGTCATCAGCGCTTCTCAAACTTTATTGTGAAAACAAGTCGCCTGGGGCTCTTGTTAAAAATGTAGATCTTTATTCCTTAATGCTACTCTTCCACCAACTACACTTGGATTAGAAGGCCCCAGGGTCTACATACTAAGGGTCAGAGTTTCCCAGACTGGGAACACAGGAGTTCCAGGCTCTTTCTAATCCATCTTCATTCTGTGGGGTCAGAAAATATAATTTTCTTCCCACCTTTCTAAATTCTTTTGGCTGAACTAATAATTAAATTAATGTGAGGCAGATTAACAGGAGAAAATGACCAAATTTATTACAGATGTACACACAGGGGTTCCCATTAGAATATGGGGCCTGAGGATGCACGGGCTGCTGAGGATTCCATGCCATTCTGAACAAAGGAGAGAGAAACAGGGGTCTGAAATTTCAAAGGAAAAAAGGTAATTCACAGGTAGATGAGCAAGAGCAAACATATGGCAAACAAATTCTTGCTTGGCCACTCAGAAACAATAGGACACAGAGAGGGTCCAACGAACTGGCTTGTTTGGATCCTCCCTGTCTGCCACACTTAATTCATATATGCTAAGGAGAAAAATGCTAGTTCCTTTCCTGAAATAGGTTTTTCTTTTTCTTTTTTTTAACTTAAAAAAAATTATTTATTTGGGAAATAGAGGGAATGTTTAGAAGATACGAGAATCCATTAAATCAGGGAGAGATTTAAAAGAGAAGGAACCTCGCTGTGTTGCCCAGGCTGGAGTGCAGCACCATTCCACTACAGCTCAGCACAGAAGTTTTGACCTGCTGTTTCCAACCTGTGCCGGATCACGCCTCCTTGGGCAACCTGGTGGTGCCCCACTCCCAGGAGGTCTCCCTATTGATGCTAAATTTAGTGGGGACACCCGATCTGCAGAGTGCCCGACAGTCCAGGACTCCTGGTTCAAGCGCTCCTCCAGAGTATCTAGGACTACATGTATGTGCCACCACACCAGGCTGAAACAGGTTTTTCGTTCTGAATTTCTTTCAACAGGTAATTAATTACCTATCTAAAGGTAATTTAGAGGGACAAAGTTTCTTTGAGTCTTTTGTTTCTTAAAAATGACCAGCTTAAAATAATCAGTATCCCAAAAGGCATATTTGGGGGTGGCAAACTCTGGTCCTCCCCAATTCTCATTCTCATTCTGAGGCAGCAACTCACTTAACATGCCCATTTTTCGTTTTCTTTCTATT
>NW_011888837.1:6341436-6363789 GCF_000151845.1 Pteropus vampyrus
CAAAGGCGATGGCATGGAGGAAGTACGATGATAGCAAAGGACTGAACCTTTCTGGTACAATAGTTACCCAGCAACCTGCGGCTGGCCTGTCATGCTCCAGAACAATGTGGGTAAAGGAGGACAAGGGACTGTGCCCTATTCAAGGGAAAGGGTGATTGACTACAGGTCATATTTACTTGTGTCTCACTTTAATAATATCTTCAACTGAACAGAGTAATATTTTGGTATGAAAACTGGTAAATAAAAACTGTTAAAGTCTATTCTGGAGCTTAAACAGTGGTCTATTCAGTTAGCACCTATAGAATGCCTATTAAGTGCCCACTCACAAAACCTGTTGTTGTCTTTTATTATGACTGTGTTTGTGTGTGCGTGTGTGTGTGTGTGTGTGTGTGTATGTGTGATCAATAACAGTCTTTGAGAAAATTTTGTGAAAGACTTTGAATTGAGCACATTTAAAAAAAAAGATTTAGATTTCCAGGTGTCCTTTTAAATGGTTGTGTGGTTTAGCTCACCTTTCAGGGTTTATCTTATTCTATAGGGTCTGGCTTTTCATTGTCTTTGAGCTATTTTACAACTCTAAATTGTAGATAACTGATGGTGATGCCAACAATTCCCGTTTGTAGAAATACAAATGAGTTTTGTCAAGGTGGATGCTCAATTGGTCCACCATATGGAAGAGGCCAGTTTCGCCTCTATTAGCAGGTTCATCTGTGTTCTTGATTGTCTGTACAGGTGTCAGTTCTCCAAAGTCTCCTTTAAACTAGTTTTTATATCATACTATTTCCCTCATTAATTAATGAGCTAAATCAAGCATTTGACACATGTCCATTTTATACTTTATTTCTTCTAAAAAGTATTATTTACCATATGAAAAACAAGATAAACTTTACTGGCAATGGAGAAAAAAGATCAAATACAATTTTTTAATTACAAGTGAGGGTGTTTTGTGTACAATATGAAGATTAAAACTTTATTGACTGGAACTGGTAACTTTAAATACAGCATGTTACTATCAGTTTTCCTTCAAGCACAATAGTTCTAAGTTGGAGAACAATTTGGCATCATCGCATTTTTATTTTTTTTCCTCAGTGTTCATCATCAAGAACTCTTTGCAATATCAATGTTGTAAGGGAGGAAAACTTTTTCCCTACCCTTTTAATGCCAGTGTCTGGATCATGTGAATTAAACTGACAAAAGATGGATTAACAGGAGAAAATGTTTATTTTTTATGTACACAGGGGCTTCACAGAAAAGAATTAAAACCCCACAGAAGTGGTTAGGCCTAAGAGCTCATGTATTATTTTAACAAAGAGTAATAAGTTGTGGGGAAATGTCTAGACAAAGAAAAATGGATTTGGGCTTCTAGGGGCAGTAAATTATGGGATGGTAAATATATGGGAGAAACTAATGGAACATAGGAGTTATTTCAGTAAGGTTTGTCTATGCAGACTCTTCTCAGTGCTGACTTTTTGTTTCCTGTGGTAAGAATTGTTGTCCTCCTGGTGCTAAGGAGGGGAGATGCCACACCTTCACAAAGGGAAATTTATGTCACCTTTACCAAGGAAAATTTATGCCCTATTAGTTGAAAGGGAGAGAGTTCCTCCCATGTCTGCTGTTTCTTAACTGTCCTCAGCTCAAAATAATCCTCATGCCAAAGCAGCATATTTGGGGGCGGCATACTGTGATGCCCTTCACTGGCATCACTTAGATCGCTTTATTTGTACCTGCTCCCTAATATCAGTAGGATAAATTATTTCTCCTGACATAATCTCCAAAGATCCCCTTTCAAGCTTTCAGAGCCAAGACTGGATTTCTGCATGGCTGAGCTGCCTCCCTCTACTTTCTTATCACATCTCGTTTCCAAGACTTCTTGCCATTAAGAACACACAAAAGAAGACCTTGATTACATCAGAACTGTTGCTTTAGCCAAAGTAATTTAAGTTATAACTGGTTCAATATCCAGAGGATTTGGAGAATAACGTAGACACCAATTGTTTCAATTTCAACAATATATATGTAGTGCTTCTAACCTGTATGTGTTTAATCACTATTCTATACTGCACCTCCATGTACTAATATGGAGTGCAGTATAGAATAGTGATTAAACACATGTTAATTGTTAATTAACATGTGTTTATTGAAAAAAAGCAAATGCAAAACAGGGTCTACAATATGCTACCTTATGTGTAAAAAAGGAAAGGAGATCAGAATCTGTATTAGAATTTGCTTGTATATCATAAAAAAGAATTTAGAACGCTATATTTTAAAACTAGGAGAAGATGGGAATAAAACTAGGCATTTGGGAGACAATGATAGAAGGGAAATTTTTAGATTATGTACCATTTTATGCTTTCTGCTTTTTGAACCTTATGCTGTATTTATTTTTAGAAATTAAGCATTTTTCAAAAACCTAAAAATAGTTTTTAAAGGACAATATAGCCTATCACTCTTTTCTTAAGTTCTAATTTCAACAATAGGCTATAAAACTAAAATAACATTGAAATAAACTGTGAACTGTAAAATTATTTGAGTGTGTCTACATTTGCATGTGTTATGTTTATAACAGAATGATGCATCAGAACAAAAGCCTGAGAAAGCTGTATGCTCTAACATCAGGCAATTCCCAAGGCTGAGGACACAATTGCTATGCAGTAATAATATTATGGATAGCCTTTCATTTGAGATCAAAAAAGGTTTAAACGCATTTAAAAAAAATTTTTTTTAACACCTACAGCACCTGGTCTTCCTAGATGATCTCCTATCCACGTTCTAACCAGGTCTGACCCTGCTTAGCTTCCAAGACCAGACGAGATCTGGCACGTTCAGGGTGGCATGGCTGTAGACAAAAAAAAGGTTTAATTATTTGGGGATTTTTTTTTTGAAAAAAAAAAGAAAAGAAAAATTACAAACATCACACTAGTGTCTGATATTCTTCCTCCCCACTCCCCCATCCTAAAGCTCCAAAAGAAAGACCTCAGTTTCCAGTGGACCTCTGATAATACTTGTAGAGATGTTTAAGAGTCCTCAAGCACTTTAGTTACAATCGGAGCTACAATTAACTATACTTTAAGGTGTTTGGCAGCCTATCAAGTCTTAAGTCTGAGAGCGCATGGGTCAAATCAATTGTTGCATGGGGGTTACATAAAAAGTCCTACAAAAAAGATACCTACCCTTTGTAATATTACTGAAATCTGTGACTCACACAGGGCTGGGTTAACACTTCAACACTCGAAGCATGGAGTTTCTAATCACTCTCGGGGCCCATCCTCACCCCCAATTTAACTCACATAAAAGTAACACTAGAGCAGAAAAGAACTATCAAAAAACCTAAAAAATTCTTGTTTTTCTTAAGATGATCACTCTAAGGCCATATTAAAAATATAAAATGACTCGAAATATTTTTTTCTTTCTTTTTTTTTTTTGGAAGGAGGAACGCCCTATTCTGTATCCACCTGAAGCATGTACTTAGTTTGTCTACTGGGTACTCCAGCACTGGATTTGCTCTGCAATATTATAATCACAGTCACATTTTATAGAAGATAAAAGCATAGATTTAGGTGAGTTCAAATGAGTTAAAATGAGTTCAATTCCTAGCTCCACTATTTTATTAATTACATAATCTTGGGCAAGTTAGTTAGCTTTTCAAAGTCTCAAGTTCCTCATCTATAAAATGTTCAAGATAATACCCACCTCCCAAGTATGTATGGGGAGTAAGAATAGTTTAGACTCATGTTTACTGCACACTTTAAGTTTAAGCCCTGCCCTGAGCACTTTACATGTAACAGATCATTTCACCATCAAAATGCGTTAATGAGTTAGGTACGTATTTCAAAGTTGAGAGGGCTGAGGAACATTGAATAACTTTCCCAAAGCCACACAGCTGGTAAGTGGCTGAGCCAGGATTTATACCTAGGCGGCCTAGAATCAGAATTCATGCTCTTAACCTCCACGAAATGCTGATAGTACCTATGATGTCAAAGTATCACTTATCATGGAGCTTTAATGTTCTAGTAGAACATTAGACTAAAATAATAGTGGATTACATAAGAGAGAATGTTTTTTCTTTCTTAACCAACAGTCTATGTATGAGCACTCATGCCGGGGACCCAAATTCGTTTTACATTTTTGTTCTCCTGTCCCAACGGAATTGATTTCATCCACCTGGCCCAGGATAGCTAGTCATTATCTATACATTCCAGCCTGCAAGAGAGGTGAAGGGACAGGCGGGCATGTCTTCCTTTTAACAGTATCTCTCTGAAGTTGCACCCCACACTTTAGTTTACTTTCTATTGGCTAGTATATAGTCATATGGACACATTTAACTGCAAAAGAGGCTACAGATGAAGTTTATTCTGAGAGAGAAGAGGGAAGAAGGAAGAGAGGAGAGAGGGAGAGAAAGTGGGAGAGAGGGAGGGAGAATAAAGAAAATGGGACAAAATGTTAAAAACTTAGAGAATCTGGTAAAGGCTGTATGGGTGTTACCTTTACTATTGTTGTAATTTTTCTCTCAGTTTAGTTTGAAAGTAAAAGTTTAAGTTTATTTATGACTTAAAAAAAAGTGGTATCTATTACTCAATGAGAACTAAATGCCAGGCCCGATGCTAAGTACCTGTGACAAAATGGCCGTTTTCCTAACATCTGTTCTTCCTTTCTTCTAAAAGTAATATAACTCTGATTTTGGTAGGGGGAGGGGGCAAATCCCGCTACCTGTTTTTTAAAATAAAGTTTATTGGAGCACAGCCATTCTTTTTTTGTTTTTAATGGCTGTTTTTGTACTACAACAGCAATTAAGTACTTGCCACCAAGACCATCTGGTCCACAAAGCAGAAAATATTTACTGTTGCACCCTTTTTACAGGAACAGTTTGCTGATTCCTGCTTTAAACCAGTAGGTCTCAAACTTTAATAAGCATTAGAAGCACACCTGCATGTATCTTCTGAACCATTTATATTATACCCTATTACCCCTTAATACTTAATGTGTATACTTACTAAGAACAAAGATATTTTTTGCATAACCACAGTATAGTAATCAAATTCAGGAAATTTTAAATAAATACAAGACTTTTATCTAATCTACAAATCCACATTCTGATTTTGACAATTGTCACAATAGTGTCCTTTACAGTTTTTTCCCATCTCCAATACAGATCCAGTCCAGGATCACATATTGTACTCTTGTATCTTTTTTGAGAGTTGTTTTTCATGTCTTTTCCTCATTTTCAATAGGATAGTTAATTTTTTCAATTTTTAAAAATTATTTCTGTATTAGAGATATTAGCCCTTTATCTCTGATATATACTGAAAAATATTTCTTATAATTTGTCATTTGACATTTGACTTTGTTTATGGTATAATTCTGCCCATGCAAAAGATTTTTTTTAATGTAATAAAAATTATCAATATTTTTGCATCTGGATTTTGAGTCATAGAAGCTCTTTCTTACACAGGAGTTAAAGTGAAATTCACACATATTTTCTTCCAGTACTCATACAGTTTTACTTTTTACACTTGATCTCTGCTTCACTTGGAGTTTACTTTTATGTGAGGTACGAGGAATGAATTTAATTTCATTTTTCTCTAAATGGCTACCCAGTTGTCTCAACAGTATTAAAAAGTCCATCTTTGCCCCTGGGATTTGTGATCTCATCATTAATATAGATGAGATTTTCATATGCAGTTGGGGCTATTTCTGAACTTTTAATTACATTTCATTGGTCTGTTTGATTATGTATGTGCTGATATCATATGGTTTTAATTATAGAGGCCTTGTGGTATATTTTAATAGCTGGCATGTCTAGTTCTTCCTTGTAGCTCTGACTTCACCATGTTTTCCTAGATATTCTAGGATGTTTATTTTTCCATATGAACTTTATTTCGTATCAACTTATCTAGCTCCAAAGAAAAGTACTGACATTTTTACCGAGATCACATTAAAATTGTGAATTAGGGACACAACCAATATCTTGATGTTTTTGAGACAAGAATACAGAACAAACTCTTCTCCCAGTGGAAACAAAAAAAGTGGGAATAAGTTGTTCCCCCGTACTCCTCCCAGAAAGTCACTGTTAACAGTTTGAAATTGTTTGGAATTTATCTTTCTGGACATTTTTTACAGATGGATATAAACTTTACATATTTTTATACAAAACTCAGGATGATATTATATAAACTATTTTACAGCCTCTTTTTCTATTTGACTTAAAATATGTTGTAAACTTTTTCTTTCAAGTAGGTATATACAGATATGGCTTAGTTTTTAAAAATTATATTTAGAATTTCAATGAATTTAGTTCTCTTACTAATTGACATATGTTCTTCCTAATTTTTTATTCCTATTAAAACTAATAATGCAATGAACATCATTGTTTATACAAGGAGATAAGACTTTAATAATGCTGTTTTAGGCGTAAGGAGCTGCTTGTTGCTGAACATATTTAAGCATGGACCTGATGAGGACTTGGCAGATATCATTAAAGATAATGTAAGCTATAGATAAGTAGAGCAAATGACAATTGCGGGCTGCACCAAAAGTAGAACTCTGGCAACTGAAGGAAATGTATACCATCAGTTGTAAAAGTTCTTCGGCTTTAACAAGAAAGAGCTGCTCCACATGCATTTGCTCAAGTTGCTAGCAAGTGTACTTTTGGTTCATTAACGGACCTTCTTCCCATCAGATTTGTATTGTCTTTACTCACTAACTCAGCAAGAGGTTTCCTGACCAAAGTTTCCAAAAGAACCAGGAAAAAAATTACATCAGAGTATGACCTCGGAATCCAACATTTCAGCTGTTTTACTATTTTCTAATAAATTGTCACAATGCCTCTGCACATCAGGCGATCATGATAAGGGAAGAGCCATTCAAGTTTTTAAAGGTAAGAGCCAACATTACCTTTTGTTTTCAAGTAGGGGAGAGTGTGACTGTTTATAATCACTTTCAAGTGAATGTTTCCTCTTTTGCTTAGTGAGCCCAAATATGGAGCCTCTGAGAACATTAACTTGTCAGCATTTCAAGAAATATTTTTAGGTGATTGTGTAGGGTCCCTGGTGCCTGGAGCATATAAGTGTTATCCTGGAGTCTGGTATTTGCAAGGCCTACCGCTGCCTCCCACCTAGGCTGCGTTCTACAGTAGTTCTAGCTGTCTTTTTGAAGTCTATCTGTCTGACTATCTTTCATTGTGTCTGAACTTGGATGAATAACCAGTATCATTCACTGGAAGCCCTCAAATGTGAAAATCATATATGATTTTCACATTTGAGGGCTTCCAGTGAATTATATATGATTTTCCAGTGAATCATATATGATTTGCACATTTGAGGGCTTCCAGTGAATGATATATATATATATATATATATATATATATATACACACACACACATATATATATACATATATATGTATATATATATGTGTGTATATATATATTTTATTATGTATTGTTTGTATTTTTTATATTAATGAGAAAATATTACATATAGAGGTATAGATAGATACCTCTAGATATAGAAAGGAGGTCATCAATTCCATACCTTCACAGTTTTTATCTAGTATTAGGATTCTCTTTGATTTGTGTTGTCCTTTATACTTAAGTTGCATAAAGCAACCACATTGTCTTCCAAACTTGGAAAGGGTACTTTGCCTTGACCTACTCTATACTCCATTGGTCATTGGACACTAGTTCTCTTGTTCCATTCATATTTTTCTCTTTGATTTAAACCACTGAATTTGGCTTCTCTCAAGGAGGCCACTGCTTTTCTATTCTAGTAATCATTCTTATTCTGACTTGGGAAAAAGCTGTCTCAATTTTTCTAGGTCCCCAGGATACTTTTTAGAAATAGCCTAAGAATTGTCTCCCAAGCATTTATAGAATGTCACCTCCATCTTCCACATCATAGTCTGCAAATATATGAAATATTAGGCCCACTCAAATCTTTTATTCTCCAAGCAAAATATTTCCAGTTTTTTCAACTATATATCACATAACATGGTTTTTACTCCCTTTAATATTTTGGCCATTCTCCTCTGAAGGGACTCCAGTTTGTTGCTAAACCTCCTAAAATGTGTTAAAGAATGATGCCCAAGTCCACGGCCATGCTACCCTGAACAAGCCTGATCCTGCCTGATGTTGGAAGCTAAGCAGAGTCGGGCCTGGTTAGTACTTGGATGGGAGACCACCTAGCAAGACCAGGTGCCATAGGTATAAAAAAAAAAAAAGGAATCGTAAGCTGACAAGGTCGTTGCAATCTGTGAGGTCAACCAAGGATTGCCTTGCCTAAAAATAAAAAATGTAAAAAAAAAAAAGAATGACACCCAAAGTGGAATAGAGTTCTCTGGGTGTGATCTGATGAGTGCTGAACAGAAAAAGGTCACATCCTACTTGTTACAAGGATGGTATGTTCTTATCACAGTGATAAGAGTGGTAGTCTGTTCTCACCATGTATGCTATATTGGTGATCATGTCACAAGGTCCATTCGTCTTGGGCTTAGAGTGATATAAAAATCATAAATTGCTTTCATCCATGCTTTTGGTAAAACAGATTAATTCCTCTCAACATAAAAACATCTCAGCCACTTGCATACTAAATTATAAATGGCTCCATGTTTCCTACAGTGATCATCTTTCCACAACCAAACATTTTCCCTTCTTTACTTTCTATTCACCCCTCAACCCAGGTGACTTTCAATCCTTTCAATCTGAGTAATTGAAGTTACTTTTGCAAACAATGCTAATCAGAGAAATCGAGTAATTGCTTTTCAGACCCTATCTTGACCTCTCTAATGAATATAATTATGATAGCCTTTCCCTCTTTCTTCAGTTCAAGGCACAGCTGCCTTCCAACTCTCATACCACTTCTCAAGATTCCTCTCCCATTCCAAGCAGTTTCTCTTTACACTATCCCACCCAAATCTGACTCTTGTTATCCTGCTTAAAATACTTCAATGTCTCTTCGGAGCAGTGGTTCTTAGATCACTTGTATATCGGAATTATCTGGGGAGCTTTTTTAAAATATCTAATTTCAGGCCCCACCCTAGATGAATTAAATCAGAATTAGCAGGGATAGATCTGGATTCAAAAACCACCAGAGATGGCCCCTACTTCTTTGTCCAGCTTCATCTCTCATTCCTCACTTAGTAATCTCACCATATTAAATAGAGTTCCTCAACACCTGCTGTTCTGTCTAGATTGTACCTTGTCAGTTTTAAGTGTCCTTTCTCTGTGAAGCCTTCCCCAATCTCACACCATTTTTCCCTTGCTGTGTAATTCCTTTGATTTGATAGGGAGACAGGGTTTAGGTTGACTCAGGCTGATAAAGCTACATGTATACCCAAATCAAGGGGCCAACTGGAGTAAGGTGGGGTGAGGTGAAGGTGTGTAGAAGAGATGGTACTCATAGCCCTTTTAACACCTTCACCTTTATGTACGCACACACATGTGCGCGCACACACACACACACACACACACTGTGTAAACGAAAGCTGGCTCTTCTTCGAATACTTCAGATTGCAAAGAAAAGAAAAGAAAGCATTTGGGGAAGAAATAAAGGATTGTAAGAGGATCGCTTTTTAATTAAAGAATCAAAAGAAAGAATGATGGAGCAGATTAAAGATAATAGTAAGAAAGAAATGCTTGCTCTTTGGCAAGAGGTCTAGAATGAAAGGATATCTAGAATGAAAATTTTGGGGCTGACACAGGAAGAGTTCGTGGTGTTTACATAGCTGATAGAGTGAGAGGTATATGATCTGATCAATAGCCTACAGCGTCTCATAACCAGTGCTTCATTTTGAACTAAGATTGATATCAAGGTCATTGGTCTGTTGCTTGCGGTCAACTTCTTTCCAGTTTGGAATATTTCTTTCTCTTCTGATTATTTCAAAGTTTTCTGCCTTGTAATCTCATTTGCAAATTGTCTTAGTATCTTGAAATAAAGAATAATATTGATTGCCTACCCAACACCCATTTCCCATTTACTCCTTAAATAACTTTTCTCCCACACAGCTATGTGCTTTTATGGAAACCTGATTCTATTCTTACCTCCTGACCATAACTAGTCTAAATTATAGAGCAATCTGTGCCTGGCAGTCCCCAGGCAAATGTTATTGGTTTGGAGCATGTACATAACCCAAAATCAGATTGGTTATGGCACAGGGTTTCTCTTCTTCTGGACATATAAAAGAACATTCATAGCCCAGTAACCACTAGCAGCCATCTTCCAGCAAAGAGAAAAACAAGAGGATAAAACCACTCCTAAGAACAGCAAAGCAGAGGGATGCAAAGAATCTAAATCTTTGATGGCATCATTGAGCCATTCAACTGTCAATATTGGACACTGTGTTATGTGAGAAAATCAACGTTGTTATCAGTTAAGCCATTTCAAATGAGGATTTGTGTTACTGGAGCCCAAAGCATCTTAACATTCAACTGGATAGAAGTCGAAAATGTTAAGTGCCTTAAACTTAAATGAGATGATTATCTCCTTATAATTTCCTCAAACTTCTTGATTCTTGGCCTTATTTATCTCTTTCCAATATTTGTCCTAGAACTCTACACTGAATATCACTGAGGTGTACAAACTGGTCCTACCATTCAGCTCATAGACCTTCCAGAAGAATGAGGGAAACTAATATAAGAAATTCTTTCTGTTTCCAAGGCATGGGAAGGAACCATTATTGATTTTCACTTATTCAGTTCAACAAACAAACTGTCAAGTTTTTTTTGTTTTGGGGTTTTTTTTTTGTTTTTGTTTTTTGTTTTTTTGGTAACACATATCTGAAATATCTCTAGAATAGAAGACCCAAATAGTAGAATGGCAAAATTTGGGAAGTTTAAAAAGTTTGTCATTTAGTATGCAAATATCTTACTGTCATTGGCAAAAGAGAGAGGGGGCATATTTCCATTCATCACTCTTAGTTTGCTATTCTGGATTCTTGCTCTTAGAGAAAAACAGAATAGTTTTTGTAGCTACAACAGTGGTACATCTGTTAGCTCCCGAAAGTTTAACAGAGCAGCAGCAGGAAAAAATCATTTCCAAATGACCTCACAATTGGAAGAAAATTATAATTTTATCTCTCTTCAAGAAATAGTTTTTCAGATATTGAAATTAGAGGTATTTTTTTAAAAAATGATAACACAAAATGACAATCTACTTGGTGATTTATTGTCTTCCCTGCATTTTGGGCAACACAAGTCACTGTTCAGATGGTTTTCAAAGATATCTAAAACTACCTGAAGAACAAATATAAAAACCACAAACTGATCAAATGAATTGAAACTTAGAAAAGAGAAAGTTCAAATCTCTTTCTAGTTAGAGAATATACACCTAAATTAAAGTATTTTTATATAGTCAAATTTAGTATATAAGTAATCAAAGAAGCATATATTTTGAATTGTTTGTATATGTCTGCACTAAAAGATTAAAATATCTTAAAGTCTTCTTTAAATTGACATAAAAATACATTCATATACAATGGTTTATGGAATTACTATTTCTCCCTCATCATAGCAAGAGGATTCTGCAATAAGATTAGGCTGTTCCCCCAACTCCGCGTGTAAATTAAACTTTCCCTAATCATTCTCTATCCAATTAACATTTTATTTTCTTTAGAGCACTTATTACTATCAGAAATGTTCTTACCTGTTTGTTGTCTAATTCCACTAGAATGTAAACTCCACAAAAGCAGCAAACTCATTTCAGTTTATTTGCTACTGTGTTCTTAGCAAGGCACCTAGAACATCTGATGCAAATGTCTCTTGTATACATAAATAGATAAATAAATCTCAGCTAAAATATATTTTAGTTTACAGAAGGAAAGAGAAGACTCTGTATAGGAGATTCTAATTAATGCAATTATTTAGGAATACTTTCACTGAGAAGTTTTAATGATGAGATATTGTCACAGATAGACATGTATATTTAGGAGCTAGTTATAAACAAAAAGAATGCTAAATATGTACAGATTCCTTCTTGATAAAAAATATTCGCAGTATGGTTTGAATGATTTTAAATCTTTCTAAACTTAAATTTAAATCTTCTCACAGTTAAAATGTGTTGACTCACTAAGAAGGGTGAACACCAGCTCAAAAATATGTATGATCAGAAAATTTTGACCCCATCTGGTAGTAATCACCAACAGCAGTTCTTCTCATTGCCTTACTACCTAACTATCTAACTACTCTTTCACACGAGGTCACTCAAAATCTCTAAAGATTGTGAAAACTTTTGATTCAGATAGCTATAACAAAATACCATAAACTGGGTGAATTATACAATAAACATTTGTTTCTCACAGTTTTGGAGGCTGGGGAGTATGGATGAAAAAGTTGTTCTATGGAAAATAACCTCACAAGGTGATTCGATCATAAATTCGATCATGACCTAACTGAGCAGGTCATGGTGGGTAGTCCCAATCCAGACATATAACTTCTTTTTTTAAAAATTCATATCCAAGCAGATATATTTATTTATTTGTTTGTTTGTTTGTTTGTTTGTTTGTTTTTTCAATTGGAGTTAACAATCAATATTATTTTATATTAGTTTCAAGTATATGGCATTGTGGTTAGATATTTACATAATTTAGGCATATAACTTCTTTAGTAAAAGGTTTATCTTTTTCTTAAGCAAGCCTTGTCTATTGCTCTTGTGCATCTAGGTTAACATATTGTTGAACTAAACTTTAACCACACTCAAGAAAATACATAATCTTGTCAACTATCCTATAATCCAATAACGACCCTGCTTTTTGTCTTCCATACATTCTCTACTTAATTTTAAATGCATAAAGGAAGCTGCAAAACTGTTACTCTCTGGAGCATTTGAGATCGTTATGTTCAGTTGTTTGGGTTTTTTTGTTCTCTCTTTTTTTTTTCTTTTATCTTTTTTTCTTTTTTTGTAAAAGAGTTTATTTGAGCCAAACTGACAACATGTACCAGGGAGCAAGATTTCAAATGTTTTGAGACAACTATTATCAGTTTGGCTCAAATAAATTCTTATAAAAATTCACTACAATTTCGAACATTTTTAAAAATATTTTTTAATTAAGTTTATTGAGGTAACATTGGTTAATATAATCATATAATTTTCAGGAGTACATTATCATTTGACATCTGTCTATTCTATTGTGTGTTCATCACCCAAAGTCCAGTTTCCTTCCAGCTACCATATATTTGATCCCCTTTACCCACTTCACCCTCCCCCTACTTCCCTATATTTGACCCCCTTTACCCTGTCTACTTCCCCTCTCCACCCCTACTCCACTAGTAACTACTACTCTGTAGTCCTCTGGTAATCACTAGTCTATAGTCCATGTCCATGAGTCTCTATTTGTTTGTTCCGCTCATTCGTTGCCTTTAGGTATATATACCACATATAAGTGATATCATGTGATTTTCAACTTTTCTCTCTGGTTTATTTAGTTTAGCATGATTATCTAGAGTTCCATCCATGTTGTCACAAATGGCAGTATTTCATCTCTTCTTATGGCTGAGTAATATTTCATTGTATATAGGTACCACAGCTTCTTTAGCCAATCATCTATCATAGGGCACTTCAGTTGCTTTCATGTCCTGGCCACTGCGAATAATGCTGCTATGAACACTGGTGTACAAATATCTTTATAGATATGAGTTTTCCCAAGATCAAGGCACTTGTGGAATCAGTGTCTGCTGAGAGTCTGATTTCTAGACAGATGTCTTCTTGCTGTAAACTCACATGGTAAAAGAGACGAAGTATCTTTCTGGGGCCTGTGGATGTTATAAAGGCACTAATTCATTCATGAGGGATTAGACTCTATCTCCTAATACTGCCACTTTAGGGATTAGGATTTCAGCACATACATTTGGGGAGGAGGAGATGAACACAACACATTCAGACAATAGTACAGACAAACAAAAAGTGGCAGAGCCAACAATTGAAACTTCAGGTGTCTAACTTCAAAGCCTGTATTTTTTTCAATATAAAATGTTTTGCAGTAGATCAGAGTTTGATGAACTGTTAGACATGAAAAGTAAGGTAGAGAGAAGGAAAAGTTTAGAATCTTTGGGTGAAAAAAAATGCCTGGCATTAACAAAATCACCTGGTTTTCATAGACACAGTTAAATGGTGATGGTTGATCAAAAAGTGAAAGTGTGAAGGTCATATTAATAAGGGGCTAGATGCTGTCACACAAAAGTCGTATCAGATAATACCTGCAAACAGCAAGCATGCCATTCCAGACAGGGAGTGCGCCATCTCTGTCATCATCACCATCATAAAATTATTATTAAAGAATCCCCTGGATGATATATTAGGTGTTATACTAAGATTTTAACTCAAGAATTTGATACTCAGATATTTCATTTCTTGAGTTAACACAATTAACTAAAAGTTTAAGTGTGCTGACAGTATGTTAGCATAACACAATTAAAATATGGATCTTCGTCAATTATTTCTCACCATTTCCATACATTGAGAACTAAATGTATAGTTAATAAGGATTTCTTCTAGGTGTTTCAAGGAGTAAAAATGCTGTATATTTTGAAATTAAATGACAAGTACTAGCTTTCTCACCTTGAACATTTACATTAATATTTTGTTTTCTTTGTGAGATCTGACTACAAGTAATAAAAATGAAAATTAAAATGTAGTGAAAAATAAAAAAGAATCTATGAAGGCCAATTAACATTTGTGAAATATGGTATAAAAACATGCAACCTTTTTAAAATTTAGTCCATTAACACTCATTTAAAATTTTACCAGCACAGACCAACTCCTGATATAGTTATTGCTTATTTTTCTCAATGCAAATAAAAAATGGCTTCAGTTAAAATAAGCCACTTAGCCCAAATTTTGAGATTCTCATAGTTTTTGGAGAGTTCTTCTATAAAATCTAAAAGTTTTGTTTGGACTTCTAGCAGGGATGGGAATATAGAGAACTTTGTATTTATGCACAATGTTCCTACTTACCTTTTTGGCTAAAGCTAAGATTATCCCTTTCTTAATGAATATTAATACTTTCTGTAATGCGATCTGTTTTACCATCTGTTGTTGAAAATATTGTCTTTCCCCACTGCTAGAAGATTACTCTGCTTACATTTCAATTTCACACAGCTTCTATGAGCCTTTCATTAAAAGAAAATCAATTCTGTAGCTAGATTAATAAAAAAAATTTGCTTAAATTCTAAACAATCTGATCAAGAGTGGTTGAAGGGAAAGCTAAGTGACCCAACAGAAGAAAATAGAATATGAAGTTTCTGATATGTCACTGGATAAAACATATATATATATATATCTCCAGTAAATTACAAAAGTCAGATCAGCAGCAAGAGAGTTGGAACACAGTGTAGGGGAGAGCCCTTTTATCTCTACAAATTCAATATATTTGTCTATTCATCCATAAGACTAAAAAACCGTGATTTATTCAATCTATTATTAAACACAACAAAATAAGTATATTTAAGAAAATTCCAGAGGAATTACACTATCACAGGCATCAACAAATGTTTTCTGTAAAGTACCAGATAGTAAGTATTTTAGTCCTTGCAGGTCATATGGACTTTGACACAATTATTTAACTCCGCCCTTTCATATGAAAACTGTAATAGATAATATGTAAGCCAATGAGCATGGCTATGTTACAATAAAACTTTATTTACAAAAATAGGCAACTGGCTGGATTTGACCCTCAGGCTATGGTTTACCAACCCAGTCTCTATCCTACTGTTTGATTGAAAAGAAAAAAATAGAGCACTGAGGAATGCTTGTATAATTATCTCCCTGAAATAAAATCATTGTTTACATGAAGTGAAATCATTTTTTACATTAAAAAAAATGTTTATTAAACATCTGAGATGGGTGACATAAAGCCACTGACATTCTAAGAAAGGGTCAATACTTTTGCAGAAGGAGCATAGAAGGGAAGAGTCAAAGAAAAATGTTAAAGTTAAAAGAATCTCTACAGGGCTCCCTTTGCCTTACTCAAATAAAATTTAACACTGAAACTCTTCTAAAGTACTTTAGAGTCTATGGCCATGCCACCCTGAACAAGCCCGATCCCATCTGATCTCAGAAGCTAAGCAGGGTTAGGCCTGGTTAGTACTTGGATGGGAGACCACATAAGAAGACCAGGAGCTATAGGTGTAAAAAATAAAAAAGATAATAATAAGGGATTGTAAACTGACAAGGTTGTTGCAATCTGTGAGGTCAACCAAGGGTTGCCTCCCCTAAAAAAATAAATAAATAAAAAATAAAGTACTTTAGAGATTGTAAACCTTCCTAGATAAGAGCAAAGATAGGCCCCAAAGCAAAAACAAAGCTCTGCTCAGTGCAAAGACACAACCCAGCTATTATCAGACAGCAAAGAGTAGCCATTATCATCTTGATCATATTTGTTATTAGTATTGGCAGGTTTAGTTTACCTTATTGCTTATTATGGTACTTATTTTGGAGATACTTTTCAAATATTAGCTATTATGGTTGGTAAGTACGAAAGAGCAAAGAAGTAGTTAAACTGCATGAAAGTGCTTGTGAGAGGCAAAAGATGACAAAAGAAATCTTCAAATGGAAAGTCAGAACCAACATATAGTTCTTTAATAAAACAAATTTATACAGATGTGTTGTATACATTTTTATAGTATCATTTTAACTTTATAAATAAAAGGACATATATCAAAGGACTAACTGTTCAAAAGTTGTAGGACATTTGTATTTATTTCCTTCATGACACAAACCTTCCTGCTAGAGTGTCGGCTTATGTTTCGGCTCAGTGATGGCCACAAATCCTTTGATACACCTACTGAGAGCTGAACTCTATACCCTCTCAAATTCTCTGACTAAAGAACATAGTAGAAGTGACTCTGTGCTGGTATCCAGGCCCAGGCCTTAAGAGCCCAACCATTTTTATTTTCTGTCTCTTGTAATACTTGCTCTTGGAGCTCTTAGCTGTAGAGTAAGAAGTCTAACTACTTAGACTCCTAACTACTTAGACTTAGAGATACCCTGAGACTACATGAAGAGAGGGAGGGGCCCAGTTGAGCCCAGCCTTCCAGCCATCAACACCAAGGTGTCAGGCATATAGGCAAAGCCATCTTGGACCCTATGACCAATTCAGTTACCAGTACATTGAACAGAAGAATCACCCAGATATAATAAAAAGTTTGTTATTTTAAACTATTACATTTTGGTGATGTTTATGGTATAGCAATAGATAACTAAACAGCACACAAAAATGACAGCAAGAGATGTTTACATGCATTCTGTAGCAATTAATTACCTTGTGTTTCTTCTTTTTATTTTTTGGTTACTTTCAATAAAATACACGTCCCAGCTTTTGCCCTTCTGTGGGTGTAGTCATCTGAAAGTCATAATATTTCACTTCCTAAACAATTAACTTCACCAAGAAATTTCTGAGATTCTTGTTAAGCCATGATTAACAATTAAACATTTAAAAATTTTTTGAAGGCTGCCACAGAATTTGTACATTACAGGAATACAGGAATTGGCAGACAGATCTTAAAAATAAGCAATGGGCAAAACAGCTGAATTTAGTAATTAATTTCATAGCCAAACCCAACTTTATTACCTTGTTCAATGAGTTTTAAAACATGCTAGGCATCATTAACGGATTCAAGCAATCACAAAATTCTCCATAATATCTCAAAGAAACCTTTCTTTCATTTACATTAGAATAAAAATGTAAAGCATGTCAAACAGCAAGAATTTGGGGAAGGGAAAATGGAAACTTCCATTTTCCTAAATAAATCTCTTCAAAATGTAGAGTATAGACTGTAAGAAAAGATAATACTTGTTTACATGCTTTCTGGGTATTCCCACCTGGTATTCTCATGTGTGTAATTCCACAGCAGCATTCTATTCTCACATGTACGAGCAGGAAGTTTGTTCAATCGCTATAACCACCTGACTTATAATTTCATGAGATCTGCTAGTTAGCTCATGGGAAAATATATATTTTTAACATAAAGGGCAAGTATAGTTTATAATGACAATCTTTTTCTGCAGAAATTACTTTTAATATAGCCTGGCATGTTGTGGTATGTCTCAAAAAGAGTTATATAGATTCTATTCCTCAAGATTTTAACATCTGTTAATTGGATTCAAAAGTGTCTTTGCAAATAAGTTCAGGAAAATTTAGGGAGGACATTGTTAAACTGTTTCCTTTCTAGAATTTTCTGTAGCCTTGAGGTGCTAAGCTCTACAAACCTCTAAGGGATCCTATGGTGTACTGAATCCAACATAGCTGACTGTGGTATCTTTTTTGGGAAAGCATTTTGGTCATGCGTATGAACTGAAACACACTTTGGGAAATGCTGGCAGAGTGGACAGAGTCTGAAACTTAGAGCCCAGAGGCTTTCAATATAATCCTGACCTTCCATTTACTGGTTGTGCAAGTCATTTATCCACAATTAGTGTCAATCTCATCTTATGTAAAATGAGGATAATTATACATAAACTAACTGGTACTCCACAGAGTTTTTATGAGAAGTAAGAAATTTTAAGTAAGAGTGACTAACTAATTCAATGTCTGGCATATGGCAGGCCCTGGTGACCAAATGCTGGAGGAATAATTGCCTCTGTATAACAATATTTTTAATTTTTTAAGATTCTGGTGAGATGTTCAAATGCTTATAAATTCTGGTGCTAATTTCTTATCAAATTCCAAATCTTTACCTACTTAGATGAGTCTAGGCCAAGTTCTCCAAAATGAACTCCTGCAGCCTTGCCACATCTGTGGCAATGACCACAGAACACGTTTGTACTGTCTGCTGAACTGAAAGTCAACTTTGTTTTGCTGTTAACCCATTTTACAGTTGGACATCTAAACCCAGAGGTTTTTAAATAAAATTTTCAAGAAAATATAAGATGGAGATGAAACCTTAGAGCAGAAGGCTATACCAGCACCTCGGGACATGATTTACTTGATCTCTTTGATCCTTTATTTCTTCATTTATAAATAAAAATAACAATTGCCCTATAGGAATATTATGAGGATTAAATTTGATATTGTATGGTAAGCACATTGTAGAATATAGTATAAGTTAATAAACCATTCTACACTACCTTCAAAAGAGATTTTTTCATAAAATTATATGTTGATCCTTAATGTGAGATTTTTCATAAAATTATATACTGTTGATACTTAATGTGGGGCATAGATCAATGCATAGAGTTGACCCCCCACATCCATAGACTCCCAACCATGGATAAAAAACAATACAGGTTTTACTGAAAAAAATCAGATTTAAACAAACCCGCACAGTTCAAACCTATGTTTTCCAAGGTTCAATTGTAATATTAAAATTAAAGGATCAGTTATAGATTACCTACTCCAAGTCCCTCCTTTCTAGAATTAAAAAAAGGCTCAGAGGGATGAAGAAGTTTGGCCAAGGTCATATATTTCTTAATGCCACACAGGATATAATAGCTTTCTCTAAATATTCAAAGAAGGAAAATAGAGTTGACCTGTATGACCCCAAGGTATAAAATCAGTGGTGAAAGCTAGAGGAGACTGTGCAGAAGACATGTCTAACAATCTCTGTGTTCCATTATTGAAATAGGCTGCCTCAGGCTGCCAACTTTCCCCTCTATTTATGTGTTGAACCTAGTTTTAGGAAGATGAAACGGGCCAGAAGTACAGTTATCACTCTCTGGGGCGTGTGCATTAGAGATTAATCATATGCATTATGGCTTGTCCACATTTTACAAATTGCCTGAAATGGGCCCTATGACAGAGCCAGCTCTGGAATTTGTACTTTACAGGAATATAGGAACCGCAATTTCACTGGAAGAAAGGACTGAAAGCTGTAATTTCTTAGCACTTTACATGAGATTGAGAAAATGTCAAATCTATATCAAAGAATAGGGTTTTAAGAAGATTATAGAGAAGCTAAATTCCTTTAATCCAGTTGACATTGTCACTGGGTATATATAGAAGCTTGGCTCTACTCTGCTAATGGTTAACCACAATTGTAGAATCTGTAATTTGCTGTTATCCGTACCAATGGTCTTTTTTTATTTATGTAGATAATTGAAGATTGACTGTAATTATGAAATCTGATAACCTCAAGAACTCATTGAACATTATTATTTAGAAACAATGTGAATTGAGATGTTCCACACACTAGACAACCCAAATAATGTTTGCTCATAGTTAAGGAATGTGCTATCAATCACAATACCCAGAATCAAAAAAAACCCAAAAAACCAAAAAAAACAAACAAAAAAAACAACAAAGAAAATTCTCTCTTAGAAGCAATCTGAGTGAGACAGGACTGACAATAGCAACAAAAGAGAAGTGAGAAGTGATTTGAGGAAGTAAAATACAGTTCAGTAAAGGTTGGGATATTTCTGTGGAAACTACTAAAAGGGGAACTCCAAGATATGCCTTGTGTTTGCTCAGATCTGGACCTGAGTTTGCATATTTTTTTATTTCAGAGTATGTTCTGACTAAAACAGCAAATATACTTAGTATAAGTGGTTAATGAAGCTAGAAGTAAAGTAGGCACATCCTGTTACAGTGCCCATAATAATAACAAAGCTAATATTAACCGAGTGCTTACCATGGGCAGGCACTATGCTAAAACGTTTCACATGAATTAACTTGTTTAATCCTCATAACAAGCCTGTGATATAGGTACTATTTTTAACCCCATTTTCAGGAAACTGAAATTTAGAGAGATTAACTACTTTCCACAGCTGATAAGATCTTCTGATCCTGAATCCATACTCTTCACTGTGGCACTATAGTGCACTGTATGCCATACTGTACATTTACCATTATGACTTCTGACATGAAATTTCATCTTGCTAATACTGATGCCGTTATCCCTAGAGAAGCCCGTTATTTGAGTGGTCCGCTTCATGCAGGCCAGCCTTTGGGGCATCGTGTGTCTCTTTCATATTAATCCTTGGACGAAACCTACTCAAAAATAAGTTCTTTTTCCATCAGTGTCATGACAGATCAAACATCTCCTAAAGATGATAGACTAATCGGGAGAAATGGCATAAATTGACGAGAAAAACCTTCTCGCCATTATTTCATTTTCAACAATACTTTCAGTGTGGTTCGCAGGGGTTGCTGAGGAAACCATTCAAAGGCCAAGCCCATTTGTGGCAGTTCTGACTTTTCCAAATCTAAGGACAGTAGGGTTCAGGGCCAGTCATCGACATATTAAAACAGGCGGACATTCAGGGGGTTTAAAAGGGCACTTGTACCCAAATCGTTTTCGTTCAAAATTGCCAACTGGTCTGAAATTCTCCCACTACTATCACTTATTTGGATAAAGCCCCTATATTAGAATGTAAATATGTTCTCAAACAGATGAATACATTTATCCACTAGCTTTCACAATAGACGGGTGAGCTGTAAAGTTAAAGAAGAGAATTGGTCTTCAAGGGCTTCAAGGGAATATGAACACAGTTGGTAAATTTCAGTGGAAAAAGAGAACTGGAAAGATTATTTTGGGGGTTTCCAAACATAGGTCTACGGATTAAAGTTGGTCCAAGATGAAGTTTTTATTAATTTATGGCAAAATATGAGCAACAAGGAAAATGTAGTAAAATTTTAAATTATTATCAAATTCTGAGATTATGTCCTCCTTTTTTGTCTTTTGGATGATAACATGTCATTTTTTTAATGAAATGATTGTGATAGTGCATGGAAGTTGTGTTTTTTCTTTAATGTTTTTACTTAGCAATAAAATTAAAAACTAGCAACTTTCTGTTGATCTTTAATGCATATGTGAACATGTGCGAAGTGTTTCATGTTCAATATTCTATTTAAATTTTACAATGACTGTGAGGAATGTACTGTGATAATTCTTATTTTATAGATGAGGAATCTTGGGTTAAGAAGATAAATAACTTACCCAAGGTACTGTATCTGTCGAGTGGCAGAACTGTGATTTGTTCTCCTCACTGCTCCCATTTCAGGCAGGGATCTTGGGACTTTGCGAGAGAAAAAAAAAAATGCTAAAAACAGCAAGAGAAATGTTAGAGGAACTGAGAACAGGAGATAAATTTCACCTACCTAATTTTACCAAAGACTCCCTAGAACTTTGCTTGCAAAAATATTTCCCTTTCTAGCCAATGTTTATAAACTAACATCATAAAATCCTAAAAGGCTAAGGGCAAAAAGAATCTTAAAGTTTATCTTCTTTTTAATAAATGAGGAAACTTAGAGGTAGTGTCTGACTTAAAATTCTAAATATCTGTGTATCACTAGCACTCAGAAATGTTTACTTAAAGCAAAAAATATAACATAGCCATTATGTCTAATGTAGAAAAAAAAGAATAAAGAAAAGTATAGCTTAATCAAACCAGCAAAGTATCTGCATGTGATAAAACTCCAGTTCAGCCAACTCAG
>NW_011888837.1:6363989-6373044 GCF_000151845.1 Pteropus vampyrus
GTGATTTGAGGAAGTAAAATACAGTTCAGTAAAGGTTGGGATATTTCTGTGGAAACTACTAAAAGGGGAACTCCAAGATATGCCTTGTGTTTGCTCAGATCTGGACCTGAGTTTGCATATTTTTTTATTTCAGAGTATGTTCTGACTAAAACAGCAAATATACTTAGTATAAGTGGTTAATGAAGCTAGAAGTAAAGTAGGCACATCCTGTTACAGTGCCCATAATAATAACAAAGCTAATATTAACCGAGTGCTTACCATGGGCAGGCACTATGCTAAAACGTTTCACATGAATTAACTTGTTTAATCCTCATAACAAGCCTGTGATATAGGTACTATTTTTAACCCCATTTTCAGGAAACTGAAATTTAGAGAGATTAACTACTTTCCACAGCTGATAAGATCTTCTGATCCTGAATCCATACTCTTCACTGTGGCACTATAGTGCACTGTATGCCATACTGTACATTTACCATTATGACTTCTGACATGAAATTTCATCTTGCTAATACTGATGCCGTTATCCCTAGAGAAGCCCGTTATTTGAGTGGTCCGCTTCATGCAGGCCAGCCTTTGGGGCATCGTGTGTCTCTTTCATATTAATCCTTGGACGAAACCTACTCAAAAATAAGTTCTTTTTCCATCAGTGTCATGACAGATCAAACATCTCCTAAAGATGATAGACTAATCGGGAGAAATGGCATAAATTGACGAGAAAAACCTTCTCGCCATTATTTCATTTTCAACAATACTTTCAGTGTGGTTCGCAGGGGTTGCTGAGGAAACCATTCAAAGGCCAAGCCCATTTGTGGCAGTTCTGACTTTTCCAAATCTAAGGACAGTAGGGTTCAGGGCCAGTCATCGACATATTAAAACAGGCGGACATTCAGGGGGTTTAAAAGGGCACTTGTACCCAAATCGTTTTCGTTCAAAATTGCCAACTGGTCTGAAATTCTCCCACTACTATCACTTATTTGGATAAAGCCCCTATATTAGAATGTAAATATGTTCTCAAACAGATGAATACATTTATCCACTAGCTTTCACAATAGACGGGTGAGCTGTAAAGTTAAAGAAGAGAATTGGTCTTCAAGGGCTTCAAGGGAATATGAACACAGTTGGTAAATTTCAGTGGAAAAAGAGAACTGGAAAGATTATTTTGGGGGTTTCCAAACATAGGTCTACGGATTAAAGTTGGTCCAAGATGAAGTTTTTATTAATTTATGGCAAAATATGAGCAACAAGGAAAATGTAGTAAAATTTTAAATTATTATCAAATTCTGAGATTATGTCCTCCTTTTTTGTCTTTTGGATGATAACATGTCATTTTTTTAATGAAATGATTGTGATAGTGCATGGAAGTTGTGTTTTTTCTTTAATGTTTTTACTTAGCAATAAAATTAAAAACTAGCAACTTTCTGTTGATCTTTAATGCATATGTGAACATGTGCGAAGTGTTTCATGTTCAATATTCTATTTAAATTTTACAATGACTGTGAGGAATGTACTGTGATAATTCTTATTTTATAGATGAGGAATCTTGGGTTAAGAAGATAAATAACTTACCCAAGGTACTGTATCTGTCGAGTGGCAGAACTGTGATTTGTTCTCCTCACTGCTCCCATTTCAGGCAGGGATCTTGGGACTTTGCGAGAGAAAAAAAAAAATGCTAAAAACAGCAAGAGAAATGTTAGAGGAACTGAGAACAGGAGATAAATTTCACCTACCTAATTTTACCAAAGACTCCCTAGAACTTTGCTTGCAAAAATATTTCCCTTTCTAGCCAATGTTTATAAACTAACATCATAAAATCCTAAAAGGCTAAGGGCAAAAAGAATCTTAAAGTTTATCTTCTTTTTAATAAATGAGGAAACTTAGAGGTAGTGTCTGACTTAAAATTCTAAATATCTGTGTATCACTAGCACTCAGAAATGTTTACTTAAAGCAAAAAATATAACATAGCCATTATGTCTAATGTAGAAAAAAAAGAATAAAGAAAAGTATAGCTTAATCAAACCAGCAAAGTATCTGCATGTGATAAAACTCCAGTTCAGCCAACTCAGTCATCCATGAAAATGAAGAACAGTAAATAGAAAAAAAGGCTCCAAAATATAGTTGATTTCAACTCAGGGCTCCAAAATATAGTTGATTTCAACTCAGTGCTTTGTACATAGTAAGCATCAACAAATAGTCAATTACTAAAAGAATGAATTACTAATTTTAGGTCGCTCATAATAACGGGCAAAATACATCTTTTCTTGTTCTAGAAATAAACATTGAAGATCTATGAAGATGCTTACCCATAAAATAACTCTTATAAGGCTACACTTTGATCAACCACGTGTGCTTACCATTACAAATAGATGTGAAATGAAAATATGCAAATATGCTAATTTAGACATAATACATGACGTGATTAAATCTTAAGAATTAGTATCATCTATTTGGCATTCTTCCAAACTGTAAACATTTGAAAATATTTTACATTACTGAATCTCTTTGCCACCAGGGACCCAACTAAATCTAGAATTATGCTTTTTTTTTCAGGGAGGGAGGAGTTGTTCTCATCCGCCATAACAAACTTTGGCAGATAACTCTGTTGCGCTTGTTCTGGAACACATATCCAAGAATTAGAACAAAGACTAAAAAATATGCTCAGCATTTCCAAGTCCATATGTACTCCTAATTGGTATCTCCTGTTGACTAGAAGGACAATGGATGAACAGTCAATTAAATTACTTTTGGCGGGGAATTGGAGAAGAAGAAACAGAATGGTATTCTGTGGGCTCAGCCCTAAGCTTCAGGAAGTCCCATGGTGACTCTCATATCTCTAAGCCAAAGATTTAAGGAAGTCCATTTAATGCTTTTGAAAGGCAGTCATTGAGGCAGCAGTGGGGACCTCAGAGAACCCCTCCTTTACCCTGTAGAACAAGACACAACTGTTTATCACAGTGGGAGCTTGGGTACCACACTGAGGAATTTCCCATCATGGCTTGGGTTTGCATAGGAAACATGATCAAACTGCATTTCATTCTGGAAAATGGGTTGAGGGACAGGTAATTTTCAAGGTGCCTCTTCATTAATTATGAATCCTGATCATGCCTGATTTTCTTCACCCATAGAGGGAAGTTGAAAGTCCTGATGACGATGCTTGAGCCTATTGCTGATTTCAGAACCCATTTCCCCTCATAAAGTTCAGCCCCAAGGTTTAAAAGAAATAGAAGAAGTTGGATTCAAGCTTTTCCTTTATTTCCATTCTATACAAACCTGCCTATTTAGCAATGGCTAGATCTCTACCAAACAGCTAAATTATCTGTAGACATTCTAGGTCAAGTTCAAAGTCCTGTTTCAGGCCGCACGTTCTGAAATGGGGGTTTCCTGGAGTTCTGTGAAGAATTGGCATACCACAAAAGGGCACGAGCCTAAACATATTACTCCACTTATCTCCTGTGTAGGGCCAGCAGCCTTTTCAGGAGCCCCTGGAAGTGAAAGCATCAGATAGACTTTGAACTTAGGTTATAGAATCATCAGAAAGGCCAGCAGCCTTTTCAGGAGCCCCTGGAAGTGAAAGCATCAGATAGACTTTGAACTTAGGTTATAGAATCATCAGAGACTTTGAACTTAGGTTATAGAATCATGAGAGAGTTACCTCCTGGGATGCTGGAGTCATTCCCTTCATTTGCTCAGCAAAAATGTATTTTGTGACACTAAAGAGGATGGGATCACTGACAGTTGAGGATTATTTCATAGAAGCAGGCAAGTGAAACTAGGACTTGGGATTGCTAGCGATGACCAACACTATGCCATAGGACAAACTGAGTATGGGATCAAGGGATTCCTCACTTAAACTCGCTCATCCCCTCAAATGGAAATGACTTATTTGGTATCATCATGAATTTTGTCAGATTTATTTTTTCCTCCTGAAAATTTCTAAGTCAAGATCTACTTACATAGTCTCAGAATGTATATCAAGGCTGTAATGTATATTAACCAATAAAAATTAGATTTTAAATCAATAAAGGACAAAGACCTTGTCTTAATTTTCTCTTTGGCCTCTAGTGCATAACTTGGTACTTATTCCATAGGAGACATTTCATAAATGTTTATTGCACTGAAAAGGATTCCTGTGGTGAGAAATTTTTACCTTGGTTTTTGGTCGAATGCAGTTATTTGCTTTGCATTTTTCATTTGAATTTTTTTGAACCAATGAATAGTAATACCAAGTCACAATAGAATAACAATTGATTTGTTTAACTTAAGCCAAGAAAATTTGCCCACTTAGGCAAAAATATTCAATCATCCAGTCTACTGAATATTTTTGTTTACTTTAATGCCAAAATTTCAGCTTCTATTGAAGTATTCATCAAGAGTATTCATCTGAAACTATTCTAAAACTATTGACTCTATAAACTTTTGCCTTTTGTCTCAACTTCCCTATTTGTAAGATCAATGTTTCATTTGCCTATTCCCTAGGAATAGGTAGAAGGTTTGTGACCTACCAATTAGATATTACCTATATACATACAATGAGTATTACTATCAATGCCAATGATTCAATTCAGATGTGTTGAAATCAGTTGTGTACTGTAAGCAATAAAGTACTGAATTTTTAAAAAGTGATGTATTTTGAACACATATTCAGATTTAGGACTATCACAATACCATACATTATCACTCATTTTTATTGACATTTGAATTGATTCTCCTGAGAGAAAACATAATGAAATTATAGCCAAGTACCAAGAACAATACATAGCACACAAGAAGTCTCACTGGTAACTGATCCACTTATGGGAGTATGACACATGAATGTCATCAGTCACATGCACCACAGTTGAGAAAAGTTTACACATTCCTGTTTTACAGTCATAGTCTTTGCAGGAATTATAATCACCTTTGGAAAATTTACATGCTATAGTATTATTCACCATTAGAAGTAAGACAAGAGTTTCCCTGATGACACCATTTAATTTTCTCCTAACCACTTACATTCCCTAGTCCCCTTTTCTACCTTTATTTTCCTCCATAGCACTCATCTCCATATGACATACTATATATTTTAATTATCTCTTTATATCTTCCTCCTAGAATATAAACACACCATAATGACAAGGATAATTGTCTTATTTTCTACTGTTTCCTCAACCCCTAGAACAGTGCCAAAAGTGAAAACAGAGTAGCGATGGAAGAGAAACCACCTAATATAGTGGTTCTTTTCTCTGCTTGACAAATTAGAGATGATTACAACATTTTCAAAGACTTAAATAATACATAAATTCCAAGAACTTCTGAAGAAAGGAGCACTTCTCAAATCAATATCTTCTAAAGGAAAACTATACATCAGTTTGTTAGATTAGGCAGTACTATTACTAAACAACAGATAGTAATTCTACTAAATAAAACATTCCTCTGAACTATAGCATTAAGAAGGATGAAACTATGATGAATTAATTTTTAATTGGCAACTAGAAGTGAAAATATTATAAAGTCCTAATTTATTTCACTAAAAAATCCTAAAGTTGAATAATGCTAATGTTCAACATGAATTGGCTCATGTAATATATTTGTTTTTATTAAACTTTTTGAGATAATTGCCAGTTCACATAAAGTTGTAAGAAATAATACAGAGAGATCCCATGTATCTTTTATCCAGTTTTCATAATGATAACATCTTGCAAATCTTTAGCACAATAGCAGAGCCAGGATATTAACATTGGTACAGTTAAATATAAAATCCTTCTAACATGAGGACCTCTCAGGTTGCCCTATTATAGCTACACCTACTTCTCTCCTGCTCCTACTCCCTCCCTAACTCCTGGGAACCACTAATACGTTCTACATTTCTATTATTTTGTCATTTAGAGAATGTTGTATAAATGGAATAATTTGTTCAAATGTTACCTTTGAAACTGGCTTTTTTTTTCACTCAGCATAATTCTCTGAAGATTAGTATAGATTTTTGAGTGTATCACTAGTATCTTCCTTTTTATTAAATAATATTCCATGGCATGGACGTACCACATTTGTTTAACTATTTATGTGTTAAAGGACATGTAGTTGTTTCTAGTTTGGGGCTATTAAGTAAAGCAGCTACAAAATTCCTGTAAAGATTTTCATATGAACACAAGACTTCAGTTTTCCACAATAAATGCTCAAGGGTACAATTGCTGAGTTGTATGGTAGTTATATGTTTAATTTTTAAAGAAACTGCCAAACTATTTTCCAGAATGGCTATACCATTTTACATCCCCACCAGCAATGTAGGAATGATCTACTTTCTCTGCATTAGGTGTTTTTGTTTCATTTTTGTTTCTTTTGTTGTTGTTGTTGTTATTGTTGTTGTTGTTGTTGTTGTTTTAGCTGTTCTGATAGGTATATATTGATATCACAGTGTGGTTTAAATGGTGGCTGATGCTATTGTATATCTTTTCATGTGTGTTTTTATATCCTTTCAGTGAAATGTGTGTTCATATCTTTTGCCAGTTTCTCATTTGGACTGCTTGTTTTTTCACTATTGAATTGGGAAAGTTCTTTATGTATTCTAAATACTCATTCTTTGTTGCTTATGTGGTTTACAAATATTTTCTTCTAGTCTGGAGCTTGTCTTTTTATGTCCTTAACAGGGTTTTTCACAAGCAAAAGTTTTCATTTTGATTAAATCCAACACTTCAATTTTCTTTGATTAATCATGCTTTTGTTGTCAAATCTAAGAACTCTTTGCCTAGGTCTACATTCAAAATATTTTCTCCTGCTTTTATTTTTGCCCAAAGTTTCATGGTTTTAACTTTAACATTTGAATCCAAGATCCATTTTAAGTTAATTTTCGTATATAATGTGAGACTTACCTCTCTGTATGTCCCTTTACCCTCTCTCTTACTTATATATAAATGTCTTAAATATTTCCTGTGTAGAATCACATCTGACAGTGTTAGAATTTTTGGCTTTAACCATCTATCTTAATTTAGGAAACTCAAGAGAAGAAAAAGCGATTGAATTAACCTATATTTTTGTTTACTATGCTCTGATGTTCTAAGTTTCCTTCTTTTATCATTCTCTTTTTGTTTATAAAATTTTCTTTAGCCATTCTATTAGAGTAGGCTTGTTGATGACAAATTCTTTTAGTTTTTCTTCATTTGAGAATTTCTTGATTTCTTAATTCCTGAAGGATATTTTTTCTGAGTTTAGGATTCTGGATTGACAGTTATATTTCTTCACGTGAAAAATCTTGTGTCATTTCCTTCTGGGCACTATTATTTCTGATGAGAAAGTTACTGTCATTTGAATTATTTTTGTCACTTTTCTCTGGCTGCCTTCAAAATTTTTTTATTTTTAATTTTTAGAAGTTTTATTTTAATGTGTCGTAGTGTAGATTTCTTTGGGCTTTTTCTTTTGGGAGTTTGCTCTGCTTCTTGAATCTATAAGTTTTTGCCTCTTCCAAATTTGGGAAGTTTTCAGTAATTATTTCTTCAGGTCCTTTTTCAGTCTCACTCTCTCCTTTCCTTCTGGGATTCTGATGATACAAATATTTATCTTTTATTTTTTCTGGTCCATGAGACTCTGTTTTTTGTTTTCTTTTGTTTTGTTTTTGTTTATTTTTTCTGTTGTTCAGAATGAGTCATTTCTATTGTTCAATTCTTCAGTTCACTGATTCTTTCTTTTGTCTCCTATATTCTGCTGTTAAGCTTGTCTGCTGAGATTTTTTATTTTTGTTAGTGTATTTTCCCACAATTTTCTAAAATTACCAATTGGTTCTTCTTTACATCTTCTACTTAATTTCTGAGGCTCTCTATTTTTTCATTTGTTTCAAGTATTTTTATAATTACTCACTGAAGCTTTTTATCATGGCTGCTATAAAATTTCTGTTAGATCATTCCAACATCTCTGTCATCTCAGTGTTGGCATTTATTGATTTTTTTTTCTTTCAGTTTGAGATTCGTTCATTCAGTTGAGGTTAATTCATTATTGAACCTTTGAATGAACCATATCGATTTGAGTTTTGAGTCTTCCTGTTTCTTGGTATGATAAATGATTTTTAAATGAAACCTGAATATTTTGTAATATAAGATTCTGGATTTTATTCAAACCTTATGTTTTAACTTGCTTTTTCTGAAATTACTTTGGCAGGAGAAGGGTCGGCACCACCTTCTTACAGCCAGGTGGAGGTAGATGTCAAAATCCCCTATTTTGGTTACATTATCATCTGATGGAGGTAGGCTTCCCATAACTGCTGGCAGGAGTGGGAGTTCATCTCCCCATGTGGTCTCCACTGGCAGGCACCACAGGTGGTCAGTTCACCCTGCCGAGTGCTCATAGTAAAAGCCCTGACTCTTAGAGAGACTTCCTCTGACACAACTTCAGTGGGGAGATGAAGGGATTACTTGGCACTGTCAGGTGAGAATGGAAGGCCAGGATCCCCATATCATCTCCACCGACACTCCAGGGTACACATTACAGACTAGCAGGAGTGAGAGTCCTGGATCCCTGCTTGACCCTGCCTGACACCACCTTTGGCGGGGTTGGGGCACCTTCTTATAGTTTTGGTCCTCATTCAGCCTTTGCTAGTCTGGGTAGGGGAGGCACTATAGTTCTTTTCTGTGGTGTTTGACAGCACACAAAAGTAGAGAATTTTGGAAGTAAAGATATTAATGTGTAAAAATTTTTTTTGCCTTGCTAGGGTGCTCTTTTCTTGGTCTTTTAGTGTGAGAAAGTAGGCTTTTTCTGGGGCCATTTTTTTCTGTACGCATTGGCATCCTGGGTTGCTTGCTTCATCAGCTCCAAGTCTAGGACATATGAGGCAAAAAGAAAGCCCAGGGAAACACCACCATGTTGTTCCTCCAGTCCCAAGTCCCTAGTTGGTCTGCTTTCTGCTCCACCTTTCAGAGTCTTCTCCAATTTGTTTTATAAGTAAAGTCCAGGGAGAAATAGGAAAATAGAAATAGAAAAATAATCTCTGTATTTAAAAAATATCTCTATTTTCTATATGAAAGCCCATACAATATATTTTATTCCCCCTAAAATGTCGAATAAATAAGTAGGTAGTCATTATTGGACCATC
>NW_011888837.1:6375254-6383563 GCF_000151845.1 Pteropus vampyrus
AGAACCAGTAGAACTTGTTACTTAAGAAATTTTATTTCTTACAACATAATAACATACTATATTGAAAGTGCTGTTATAAACAATATTTACTACATTCATGAGTAATAAATAAAACATAGGTATTAAGTTGATTTCGATTATACATTTTGTAAGTATCCTGTAATCAGTAGGTATGAATAAAAGACTTCTCCTAACCAATCACATAACTGAAAATACATGTAGTTTTTGTATTTTCCTTCTTCCTAAGAAATATTTTAGAATGTAAAAAGTTAGTGCATGATTAGAAAGAATTTATATAATCTTGGTAATTCAGATAGAGTGAGTTGGTTGAATTAGTGATTAGTGTTGCTTTTTTGAACAGAGATGCGACAATATGAAATATTAATGAATGTTCTACTGGAATTGCTGATGATGAATTCTTGTGATGATGAAGAATTTAAAACGAACCTCTTCTAAGTGAGGGAATGTGTTTGTACTCTTAATATTTTTATTAAACTGAAGCATTGATGTTTCTCTTATTTTTATCCAAAATGCACATAATAGCATACATTTCTATTAAGTTTTATCTTGATGTGCAGAGAATTATGATAGAAGGTAATTATTAGAGCTTTCATTATCATAATTATTCATTATGATTATTATAGGAATGTTCACAGGTCATAAGTGAGAAAGGTAACAGTGGTGAGTAGAAGAGAAAGTGTGCTGGTCAGAAGCAGAACTAATGTAAAGAATGTACAGGATGATCGTGAACATGAGAAACCATGCCTATACCCACTAGATTCAATGTTTGTTTGCTTTAGAGTTTGGATCTTGTCTTATTTCTATTTTCCCATGTGGCTAGTACAACACTGTATGCATATATAGTACTGTAATAAGTGCTTTTTAAATTAATTTAATTACTTACATCAGGGCAGACAAGCTGCTAAAGTTACTGTTTTCTAGACTGTGTAAATGCTATCAAAACAAGTGATAAATTCAACAAAAATGAAATTTTTATGTGAAATTATTTGAGACAATTTTAGTTATTTGACTTAATTTTTAAGGTTTTGACCATCTATTTGTTGTCATATTATTATATGAGAGTTGAAAGCTTAAGCAGGCCAAATCTATAGTTGGTTAATCCTCTTCGGTACAAAATATTGGCATTAGTGTCTCTCATAACATATATTGTTAGACACATTTTTAAAGACCAACTGTGTTTATCTACATGCGCAAAATTTGAATTTGGTGCCTGAACATTTTAGTATATAGCTGCCTAAGAACACACATCCACAAAATTTATGTTTAGAGCTTATAATAAACGAGCTTTTCTATAGAAAGGATACATGATGACTCAACGGAGGATATTCATTTGCATAAAAATGACAAGAATTTTAATACATTGTTAACAATACATGAATTTCTTTTAGCTATACAATTTTTTTCACTTCTGAATTAAAGTTCTTACTCGTGAGTGTGAATTCTTGCACATTGCAGATGTTCTGACTTGCTACTAGTTTATAAGTAAACATTAGCTGGGCGTTGTCATGGTAAGTGAAAAAAATGTTTTTAATCTATCCATATAAGTAGGCCCATTGCTGTCAGCAGATAAGAGAACAGAAACAAGGTATAGTGTTGAAGTATGAAAAACTAAATGGTTTTTAAAAGCATACTTATCCTTTAAGAATAATTTTCTTGAATATTATTTTTTAGAGAAAAATGGAAATAACATAATTGAAGGTCAACAAAAAAAGAATTTGCAAACATAATTTAAGAAGTGGGTACATAGATATAAATTTCATTTTAGCTTGAAATGTGCACTAAGGTGGTGTTTGATCTTCACTAAGATCAAGACAAATGATAAAAATTGCTTTTCTATAATATCTGGTCATACTTCACAAATATTTTTCTGAGGAAAGACCAATAATAGAAACTTTTATTTTACCTTTAAAGAACAGTACAGTCAAATTTATCTTTGCTTTTCTAGACTCTGATCAACTGTAACTCTCCCCTCAAAGCATCTATTTTTAATACCTTTCTGTGAATCCAAAATGCAATAAAAAAAAATTCAAAATGTAAATTCAAAGTGGCATTTATCATCCAGGTGCTTTGACTGTTTAATTCAATAAGTATTTGGCACCTATAATGTGTCTAATGTTGGATTATGTATGCAGTGTAATTACTTAAAATAAAAAGCATATACTGTGTATTTCTTTGACAGTTAAGACGTATACACACTGACCAATTAAAGGACATGGGATGCTAGTCTGTGTATGCAGGCAAAAGTGCTATGGTGGGTCAGAGAAATGGTGGATTATTATGAAGTGGGGAAGTTGGGAAAAAACTTCCTGGAGAAGGTTAAGTTAAGTTGGGAAAGCTGTATATGAGGAAGCTGTAGATGAGGAAGAGAGAAAACCAGTGTTCAGAGAAACAGCAAGAGCAAAAGGATAAGGGTGAGCTATTTTAACCAGCAGAAAATAAATCAGCCTCTTAGAGCAGATTTATTTGTTTTGTGGGGACCAGGCCTTCATTGTAGCCTCAGGCTATGCTTTCATATTTACTTCAAGTTTCAGAGTTCTCACCTCTCACCTATCTTTGTCTTGTTGATGATATTACCAATGGCCTGCTCTTGCTTATGCTGATTTTATCCTTTAAGTTTTCCATTCCAGAATCAGAATATCCTTTCTATAGTCCCACACACTAAGCTGTTTTCCAGCAGTTTTCTATTTTTTTTTTTTTTTCCAGCTACCTGCATTTCTTCACTTAGGACTGTCCACAGAGATCCAGGAAACCTACAGGTTTAAGTGGGCCAATGCACTTGAGTTCTACAATAGATTATACCGGTGATGCACCTGTGATGAAAGAGTATCATGGTCAAGTAATTTGGGTCCCAGTTCTGTCATTTCCAGTATAACTTTGAGCAAGATGATATAGGAAAAAGGGGAGAGGGGCTGGCATTTTGTGATTACCAATTATGTGTTCAGCACCGGGATTGGTCTTGTGTATTATTTAATACTCATAGATCACATCATCTCCCAGCTCTCGCTTCAAAAAACAAAGATAAAACCAGTATCGCTGCCCCCCAAAAATAAATAAATAAAGTATTTTTCCTATTTTAAAGATGATCAAAACTCAGGTGTAGATAGGCTAAGAAGCTTGATGTTTTAGACACATCTGAGATTTGAGCTTGGTCTCAATGCCCCAACTCTACCACTTAGTAGATTTTTGACCAAGTTTTTTATTCATTTATTCAATATTCACTATACGTCAAGTGTGTTGTTTTGCATGAGGTTTTAAGAAAACAACGTGACATTGTTCCTTCCCTTAAAAGCTCTTACAATGCAGTAGAGGCAGACAGACATGCAAGGAAGCTTTTGTAACTACGTGATAGGTGTAGTTCTTTCTGGAAGTCTGTAAAAAATGGTGTGAGATACAAATGAGTCCATTGTATTCAGGACTGTCAGATTGTAGAGGTCAGGAAAGCTTTCAGTGAGAAGTGTCCCAAGAGTTCCACATAGTCACCATTGAGTCAGGTGATTCTGAGAAAGAACAAGACATTCTAACTTGAGCACTAAGGCCTGAAATAGCTTGGAAAGAAATGAAAGTGCTTCAAGGTGGCTGGAGTGAGAGAACTCAAAGTCGTAAGTAATAATATCCACTTCCTCTCTTAGAGGATTAAATAGATAACATATATACTGTGTTAAGCATAATATTAACAAGGTGATCAATAAATGTTTCTTTCTACTGTTTTCTTTCAGTTACTCTATTTGATTATATCACCTTCCAGCTCTGAAATTCCATGATTCTTACCAGACTGTATAGGTTCTATTGTGCCTTGGTTCATAGACTGTCTAGCACATTGTACACGTTCAATAAATAGCCTCTAACACACTTGGCAGAAAGTCTGGGTAAAAGATGGAAATTTCGATACATGATTGAAACAAAAGCTGAATTTAGCTTCGATCCTTTCCTTCTGTCTGTCTATGGTAATAGTGTTTTGCTTGTGTATATGTGAATGCTGTGGAAGTGTAGAGACTCGGCATCAGTTCAACACATAGGGACAGAATGAAAGATTTTTCCAAGGTAACTGATAACCTGCTTCTGAATTCAGAAAAGCTGCTTTTCTGTTCCCAGAAGTATTTAAGATCATAACATCGACCATACTGCCAGGAGATTTGAAGGCAACATACCAACATAGCACAACCTTAAAGCTCATCATTTCCGTAGAGCGCTTATAGTCAACTGTCTTCACTCCCAGTCTTCCCTTTCTATTATATGATTGTGTATATACTTGTCTCTTCCCAAAAGAATATAAACTCTTTGAAATCTTGACTTATCTTAGGTAACTTTTCCTCTCTTACTTACCACCTCAATCCACAGATTATCTACTCATTGGAGACATTCAGCAAATATTTGTTAAATTAAAAAACAAAACAAAACTGGTTAATCAAAATTTAAAGATAATCTCAATTATTATAGTAGAGTTCCCTGAGTTTTAGCATCATACTCATATTAGTTAAGTGATGTGGACAGTGGGCATAGAAGGGTACCCTAAAACCTCAGATTGTAGCTATCGTATAATTTATTGAATATTTTCAAGGAAAGTCTGCATGGTCTAGTAAAGACCATGAGCTATAAAGCAATGCTACTGGTTTTCAACTTTGTTACAAGTCATAAAACTTTTATGACTTGTAATCTAACATCTCTGTGCATCAGTGTTTTCATCTGCAAAGTAGGAATAATAAAGTGAAATGCTATCTCATAGTATTTTCATGAAGATTTACTGAGTTAATACATGTAATGCATTTAAGAATAGCACTGGTACATCACGAGTGCCTAATAAGGATTAATTCTTATTTTAACTCTGCTAAAGTTTGATATAAATGTAACTGGGGACAGGGTAGTAGCTCAGCCATAGGAAGGAAATGCAAAGGCTATCAAGAATAGGGAGGGCAGGAACATATCCAGGAATAGGTCTGTAATCTCCAATTTAGGACAAATAATTTCTTTAGGCAGGAAGAAATCACTGCCACGAAGTAAGAGGCCGAGGTGCCATATACCTGGTGGAACTCACTCAGCTGTGTGGGGAATCAAAGTGTCTCTCTTGGTGATAAAGTAGTCTACCTCTTGCAGTCTTTCTTTAGAAATATAGTCAAGTAGTAGGAAAAAAATACTATCATAAAAAAGCATTTCATGCCAAATGAGTAATTTTTTCTATTGAGAATATTTTGTGAGCAGCTTGGTATTTTAAACTACACTATGAGATTGACTTTTCTTAGATGTATATAAAGTTTTACAAGATATAATGATAATGTGGAATATTTTTTAATAGGATTTAAATATCAGTGATAGAAAAAGCCACTTCTTTTAATAATGGAGGCATGTATTCTTTTAATGGAATTCAGGACTCTTACTTTTTAGGAAAGCAAATATTTGGGCATTTAACTAGGTATAAAGTAATAATGTTAGGCAAGGAGAATGATTATTGCTAATAGTAAAACATAAAGAAGCTAATAATTGAAGGCACATCATCAAAGGAAAACATTGACTTGTGAGGAAAAATGATTAATCAGGCATTGAAAGTGATGACTTATAAAGGTAATTACAGCACTGGACTAAGCCTTTTGGCATAAGCATATTTTATTTGATCTATGTCTGTCAGTCTTTCTCACTTTATGTCTTTGAGAGCTAACAGTGCAAAATAGGTGAGGGTCAGAGTAGGAAGAAGGGTTATAGTTTTCCTGTAGAAGACAATATAATAATAATCTGCCCTCCCTCCATTGGCAAAATCCCTCCTGTTTAAGGATCTCAGAACCCTTTAGATATAATGATCTGTTGACTTTTTCAGAATACTGTAACATGAAACCGTGCAAAGTGAAGCAATCTGTTTTTAAAAAAAGATTTCATTATGTGGCTAGTTCAGAACTATTTTATAGCACTATAGCTATAAACATTTGAAAATAGAAATGTATTTCTTATTTCTTTTACTTTTATTAAACTATTCTATATTTGGGTTGCCTCGATGCCAGTTGAGATGGTCAGAATTTACATTATGCATACATTTTTTTCTAGATATTTTATTCCAGCAGAATGTCAAATTGGATGTTCTTCCACAACCATGGTGTAATAATGAGTGCAAAACTAAAATACTATAATTCTCTCTCTCTATATATATTTTTACTGATTAACAGTCTGCCCTTAGTGTCTCAATTTCCACTTAGAAATTGGTTTAAGGATATTCATTCTTAACTCACAAAGTTGCTAGAAGGATATAATCTGACAGTAAGTATCAATAACTCTTGGTAGTATAAGTGTTTGGAAATGCTTGGCATTCTTATTAGTAATATAATGCTTTTATATTCTTATTTGTAATATGTTTGTTATTAGCTGTCATAGGGTATTGTGGAGTTAATATTCTGTGAAGATCGAATGATACTCAAATTTTATTTCTTGCTTGGTAGAAAACTAAAGAATGCATTATTTGGTGTTCCCTATAGTTTTGGTGACAGGGATGGGGGTCTCTGCCTTAAAAGTAATTATCAACTTCCCTGTCAGAAGTCAGGTTCTGTGAGTACAAAGAAGTGATTTTCTTTACCACAGTGGTTGTGGTAAATTGGCTCCCAAACTAATCATAGGAGACTTTTATTCTTGTAATCAGGTGAAGTTGTATGACGCTCAAACTTTGCTTGTTAAGCTGAGTCCAGGTTTGAATTGTATGAAATGACTAAATTTCTCCAGTATTCTGCTTGAAAAATGTAATTCAAATGTAGGAATGAGACTCCACAGTGAATCCCCACAGTAAGGAAAAGGGCCAGCTTATTTCTAAATGGAAATCCCCAATTGTCACACCACATCAATCATCTGACACACAATCTTCTGTTGAGCTGGAATGTACTTTAAAGGTCAGATCTCCTGATGAATTTTAGCTTAGCGGGTTATGTAGCAAAAATGCCTAAATCCAGAGCACTGTTTTGGTGTTGGCATAAATAGCTGCCCTTCAAATAGCAGAGGGAAGGAAAGAATGGAAGATATTTAGACTCAAAGTCTTTTGCCTAAGCACATTGACTAATGTTTCTGCCTGTATCTCATTAAAAAGTTGGATAAAGAAATGAGGGTGGGGATAGAACCACAACAATCCACTTTCATGGAAGGTGCATATTGAACTCCTGTAGGCACAATTCATTTGGCCTACCCTCTGAAAATTTAAGAAATGCCATTTTAGAAAAATTCCTGATTTCTGGTTTAAGGAACTAGAATCTCTGGCCACAGGGGTCCTGTATTCATTCATGGGGGGGGGGTGGGGGTGGGGGGTGGAGAAAACAGGCTGGAGCTGAGAATTCGCTGCACTTTACACATGTTCTACAATTTGCCATTCCTTACCCCCCGGTATGTCTTACGCCCTTGTTCATTTAACCTGCATCACCCTGCAGACATTGATTTCCGCAGCTTATGAAAAGGACGCAACGGTTTTTTTTTTTTTTAAAGGGCAGATCTCTTTATTAAAGAAGTGAGAGGGGATCCCAATAGCTGGTGTGCTTCCAAACAGCCCTAAATCTCCCGTTTTGCAAAGATCTGACCCTAACCTTTTGTCAGAATGGCCCAAAATAGGGAACTAAGTGTGGAAGGATGGACCTCGTAGCCCAAGCTCTACCACAAGCCAGCTAGCTGCATGACCTTGGGCAAGTCCGTTAAGCATTCTTGGTCAAAAGTGATAGTCTATAAACTGACTTAATACCTGCCCTGAATATTTCATACGACTGTTGCACAGCACACATGCGATTCTGAAAGTACTCCTCATAAACCGCAAAACGCTTCCCAGCACAAGCGTCTGTTAGAGTACGACACAGTGGCTTTAGAAGTTGGTTACTGGAATCCGCTCTAGTTCCGTGCTGCTCCCACCTCCCACGCTCAGGGTGGGCGAGCGGAAGACGGTTCTCAGGGGAGAAGGTCTGGAAAACTGGCTTACAGATGCAGCGAGGAGTTCCTTAGCGGGGGTAAAGTTGTTGACGGCAATTTTTAGCCCACTGAGTGACAAACTCCTAGCGGAGATGACAGACTCCCGCAGCGTAGCCAACGCGGGAACCGGTCCCTGGGCCACCTCCATGTTCGAAGCCTGGGCTCCACAGGCCTGGCCTGAACCATCTTGGCCGGGACCCCAGACCCAGCACCCCAGGCCGCACCCTCGTCCTCAACCTCCACAACCCCCTCCCCGCCTCCCTCCACGTGACAAGAGCCGGAACCGTCACTTCCGGCGGCGCGGGCAGCGCGCCTGCGCGGGCCCCCAGCTTCAGTGAGCGGTTGGCAACGGCGCCCCGCCGCCAACGGCCGCG
>NW_011888837.1:6384543-6387405 GCF_000151845.1 Pteropus vampyrus
TTAAGGAGTAGCTCGGGCTTCCGCTCCGAACCCGGCTTTTCTCGCCGGTGGCAGTTCTGACCACTACACAGCCCTCTTTTTAAGAGTTTAAGCCATTTTAGACCTTGACGCAAGGCGATAAGTTGAAAACGTCCTAGTGCGTGATGTTGGGTTATGATTGGGCCAGTGACTCATTAAAGAATCAAGCAGGATTGAGATTCTGCTTTGCCAGTTGTGGCTCAGGCGAGTGTCATGCGTTGGCCTCTTCATCCAAATCTCCACTCGCGGCGCAGGGCACAGGACTCTGCACCCCTGGTGTTGAACTTGATTTTGCTCCTCCTCAGTCATCAGGTGAAAAACTATATGTTTCTGTGTGTGCGCGTGTTGGAGATGATAATTTGGCCGAATTTCAGTTAAGTGGCTTTGGGAGAGCAGGTAAACTTGAAGTCCATTTATTTTGTTTTGTAGGATCTTACCTATTAGGCAAGGTGCTATTCATACCCTTTGAGGTGATACGAAAGCAGGTTAACTTTCACTTGAGAGGTTTTGCGTTCGGTCATTATCTTTACCTGGCTATGGCAGCAGTTGCAAGTCGGCTTTCAAAAAAGTTTACTCCAATTAAAAAAAAGATTCTACACTTTAGTATTGTATTTCTTGTTTAATTGGCTTGTAGAAAATACTTTCTCTTTATTATACGCTTCATTGACCTTTGGGTTTTTAATTGCAGAATTATATTACAAAAATACTTTTTAAAATAAATGGGATTTTTTTTTTTTGGTAAGTGGGCCTTTTAAGTTTCAAGGTGAAGAGAAGAAATTGGAGAGAGTAGTTTTGGTTTTCTGAAAGATGTTGGTATGGTGTGAAGACAGTAGACTGAGATTCCACTTGTGTTTTTTGAAATGCTGTAAACAATAGCAAATCAGTGCAAGAGAAGAATCTGAAGGTTTTTGTCTAAAATATTCTCAAGGGAAAGAAATCTTGAATTAGGGATGGATATCATTGTTTTACAAACCATTGCCCCTAATAATGAGCCTAGCTGGAGAGGTAGAAGATCCTTAACTTTTCAAAAGAATGAATATATGATGATTGGTCTTGATAGATTGATTTACTACTATGCTGTAAAATTTCCTAGCTCATTATTATAGGTGAATTTTAAGTGTTTAGATTGAGTCATACATAGGTTTAAGAAGACATGGCTATTAGCATGCATGCTATGTTTTTTGTCTTTGAATTGTTTTAGTAACTAATTGAAGTGTGGCTTGAGCAGTAGTTCACTCACTTAATTTCACTAAATTGCAGGTGGGTCTTTTATTTACTAGAAAGAAAACAACGGCATTTCATCAAGCTAGACTTTGGATTTGTAGCTTTTGTCACTGCTCTAAGCATATCCTATCATTACCCTAACCAAGTTATTTTCAATAAAAAATAAATAATTTTGGAAAATGAAATTAAAAATAATTTCAAAAGGAGAGTGTCACTCAACCACTAAAAAGTAAAATATTTTAAAGCACTAATGTCACTGTTAGCGATTTCCACTGATTTATGTCATACATTCGTCCTTTCTCTTGGGAAAAATTAATTATCAAGTGCCAGGATGAAGCAAGAGTTGAAGATACCCTTTTGGAAGATGGAACTTCCCCTACCCAACACCCCAGCTCCTGAGACTAGGCTTTCGGTTTTCCCTGGAAGGGAGGCTGAGGCCTAGGCCTTCTTCCCTTGTGTGTTTCTTCTCTCTTCAGCATACACACAACGGAAATTATCTATATTCAATTTACCTTTCGATTCTGACAATTTATTCTTATTTCAGATATCCTTTCCAAATAAATAATGCCAAAATTTAAACAAAATGTTTAAGCACAAATCTGGTTCACATTCAAGAATGACCATTCAATTATTGACACATACATTTGCCTGATTATAAGATTAGGGCAAGTATTTCTGAAAAGGCATTAGAGTTTAGAGTACTTGAATTGAGGAGAGGCATACCATTGAGTGGCAAAAGGAGTAGAAGCAGAGACCAAAAAACAAAGTTGGTAGAAACTTGGTAGATTTTACATTTTTTGCTTTAAGTCAGTGTTGTTTAAATGGGCCAAGAGCCTGTAGATGCTATGCCCTGAGGTGTTTTTTTGCTATATTACTGCAAACAAGGTATTTTGCTCAGAATGACCTCTGCAGTGTCTTGAGTTTTCATAAAATTTGGTGCTCTCCTCTGTCTCTTACTGTATATGTATATATGTACATACACACATATATTTTATTCTCATTATTCTCAATATTTATGGTTTATAAAGTCATCATAAACAGTGAATTCGCGAATACTGAACCATTGCTACAAGGGGAAGTACAGGGTTAGGGTACTGCAAGCCTTTGTTCACAACATTTTGGTCAACGAATCACTATATTACCTTGTTTTGTGTGTGTTTCTGTTTAAAGACACCTTATTCAGTATCTATATTGACTCATTAACATTGAACTCATGGCCAACATCACTGTAACTCATGCCTAAACAAAGTTGTTCTAATACATATATTTTCTCTGTTAAGGGGCATCGCAGCCTTCTTGTGCTTAGGAACACTAGACAACACTTTGATACTATGCTTGGGGGGCCATTTAAAAGTAAAATTACCAATAAAAAGAACAAAAACTAAAAAGGAAAAAAACATAACAGTAAATAGACCTTGAAAAGGGTGCTTGTTTATAGTGTAGAGCTGAAACCAGAAGACACAGCATCACCTTCTTGACTTTAGCTGGCCTTCTCAAACTTTTCACCACTATGAGCATGTGTGTAAGTGACTGTGAAAGTGCCATTGTATTGATTTAGGGGTATTGATTTAGGGGATACAAATACATTTTAGCAAGTAGGCTAATTTACAAATATGGACT
>NW_011888837.1:6388581-6394236 GCF_000151845.1 Pteropus vampyrus
TGGAAGATAAATAATAAACCAACAAAAATCAAATTAATGTAGTTAACAATTTGGATAATTACATAAGAAAAAAGTACAGGGTTTTATGAGAGAAAAACTGATTTAATTTGTATTAGAGGATAAAGAGAGCCTTATAAAAATATTTTAGCAGAAATCTGAAGTATGAGAAAAGTTAGGTAAAGGCAGAAGTGTGAAGGTGGAGGTGGTGTAGAGTATGTCATGAAGAAAAAAGACTCTATGTGGGGAAGAGTTTCAGGAACTGAAATATTTCCTGAGCTGTGGACTATAGTAAATGAATTACAGGGAAGGAAGACCCAAATTGATGTTGAAGAGAAGGACTCAGGTCTTAGAATGCCATATTGAGAGTTATAGATTTAATTTAAAATGCAATAGGAAGGTACTGAAAGATTTAAATTAGGATAGCGATATGCTCTGATTTGTATTTTCACAAGATCATGGTGATTGCTACGTAGAGACTGGGGGTGTACAAATTAGATGATTAGTTAAGATGGTGGTAGCAGGGTTGGAGACGAATGTTATAATGCTTGAACGGGAAGATGTGATTGGATGGGGATGTTTTAGGAAGTGTGAATAATGACTTGCTTATGCTACTCTTGGATGGTGGTACCATCTGCTGAGATGGGGAAGTGTAGAGAAGGAATAGAGTTTTGGGTTTTGGGAGGAATCCAGTAGTTTCAGACATGTTTAGTTGAGCTATTTGGGAGGTATATGTCAAGTAGGAAGTTGAGTATATGGTCTGTACTCAGCAAAGGTGTCTGGGTTTACAGACAGGTACTTCTGATTAGTGAGCTTTTGGCTGTTTAAATTAAAGCCCTGGAAGAGAATGGATGTTGGGAGAGAGTGAAGCATGAGAAGGGAAGGCTCTCACTGAAGGACTCCTGTAGAACATTGGTCTTACCATTAGTCATCAGAGTCCTTTAGAGGGCTTGGTAAACCACAGATTGCTGAGCCTGACCTCCAAAGCTTGATTCTTCATGTCTGGGTGGGATCCATAATTTGCATTTCTTTGAACTTCCTCACTGATGCTGATACTGCTGGTCCAGAAACCGCACTTTGAGAAACAATGATTTAGAATAGGCAATGAAGACGGAAAAGGAGCTGCCAGAGAGGTATGAGGAATACTGGGAGAATCTGATGCCTTGAAACTTGAGAGTATTTCAAGAATTGGTGGGGGTCAGCAATTGTGTGTCACTGAGGAAGTTATCTTGATCACATTTTTTTTTGACCAGGCATTTACAATTGTCCTTGCTCAGTTCTTAACTTACCTTTTAAATCTTCCCTGTGGTTATTTCTAAATAATACTGTGCTCCAGCCACAATGTGCTCTATTCCCTGTTACTCCCTGACTGAATCTTGTAATTGCCTATCACTCTGCCTCTGTAATCCTAGCTTTCTAACTGCTGGTTATGATCACTCCTTTCTTCCTGTGGACATTTGTAGCTATTTGCTTTTTTTCCTCCTTATCACATTTAATCTTTGTCTTGAGATACAATCTCGTAAGCACTTGGTAATACTAAGGTGGTTAATTATTGTTCGTTTCATCTCCCCTAGCAGATGGTAAAATTCTTGAGGCTAGAAGGATTCTATACTAGTTGCTGTTGTATCACACAAATTGCCTTGCTCTATATCATGGACATTCAAATACTTTTCAAAAGAAATGATTTTTTGCTTTTTTTTTTTTTTTTTGATGGAGTAGATGGAGTTCTTCAATAGAATTTAAGACCTAATTTGCAAATTGAAAAGCACCAATGGAAGGCTTTTTGGTTCTGGTCCTATTGAAGGTCTTCTGCTTAGGCCAGGAGACTCTGAATTTGGTGAAGACAAAGTTTGTTGAAAGCAAAGTGTCATTTCAGTTAGCCTCCTTGAAACAGCAAAGAATAACCTAGATACCCTCTTATAGTCATCTTTCTCTGTTAACATATTTTTTTTTTTGATTTAGCAAAGGTGTTCGAGTTAAAGGAAGAAAGTATTGTTACATGCAATTATGAAATTGTTTTATTTTCTAGAGTTAATTTTGAGAGCCCTTTGGATGGTGAACTTTTTTAGGGCAGGGTCTTATTTATCTTCAAATCCTCGGTTCTTTGTCCAATAGTTTCTTTAGTTGTTGAATTCAATAACATGCAGTTAATATCTGTTATGAGAATTAATAGATAATGTGTGATACTAACAAGATAGTGTGTGACAATACCTAATAGTACCTAACAGACAATGCCAAATCTCAGTAATAACGGGTCAGTTTTAGGTTCAGATTTGGTTATAAGCTTTGAGTAAAATCTGATTCTGGAATTATAGCAACTTGCTTTTAGAGTAGCTATTACATTTATCCTGAATTAAATATCACATTTATATTTGTAAAAAAACTGAATCGCTTAATTGATAACTATTATATGGCATAGAGCCATAGATAATTTTTAAGTTACAATCAGTTATGTAGAATTTTGACTTGATAGCAGCATGTACTTTCACAATAAAATGAAAGTAATTTGCAGCAAAGGACATTACATAGACACATTACATGCTTCTCTTTTGGGTTGTTTATGTTATTGTTAGGTAGCTAGTCAGACATGAGCGACAAGGGAGAACAAAGGAATAGGGGCTGGCTTAGAGACTGCCCAAAGAACACCCCAGTGGTCAAAGTTACAGCACTCAGGTGTCAATCAAAATGACCTCGTTTTCCAATCAGCTAGGAATGCCTTCGGAACCACCCATCAGGGCCCAAATATAAGGCAGACATTCCTGCTTCTGGGCCTTTTTGCCTTTCCGGGCTTTCTGCCCTTCGGAGCTTCCTTCCCTTTTTGCCCTTCTGGACTCTCCTTTTTGCCTTTCTGGGTTCTCTTTTTGGTGGCATTTTGTGGCCTTTTTTGCCCTTTTGTAGCCGTTTTGGCCCCTTTGTGTTGGTTACAGTGCTGGGACCATGTGCCTCTTTGGGGCATTCTTTGTCTTTCTAAAATATACTTTTAATAAAACTTAAATTTCAATGATCTGTGATTCTTCCTCATTTGAGGAAGAACTGAGGAAAATGCTAACTACACGTTTTCGCTGTCGTTATCCCTCTTCCTCCTCCCACTTCCTTTGGGGTGACACCAAACTCCAATCAGCCCCAACGGTGACATTATTATTGTAGGGATAGCTCCTGGGATGTAATTTTGATTGTCCATTGACATATTTTTTTCTTAGAGGTGGCAGTTTTAGTCAATGACAAGATAGTAACACTAAAAACAATTCCCAGTTTTTAATGTTTCAGAAAACTATAGTGGAAATTATACATTTATCTCCAGTAAATTGCAAACATGTCAAATTTCTTAGCTTTTAGCTGTAGTCAGCTTTGATTAATACTGACATTCTCATGCTGAGCAGATTGGAAAAGTTGTCTTTGGTTATTTAAAAAATTGTGGAAATAATTTAGTATTTTTTTGTATTTTTCCATCATGGTGTCCCAGAAGGGAAAACTTGAAAAGGTCCTTGATGTTATTAATATTAAGGAACATATTAGAAGGTAGAATTGATGTTCATCCTTAAGGAACATATTAGAAGATAGAATTGATGTTCATCCTTACATTGTTCTGGGCCTTCTTGTTTAATGTACTTTACTAATCTTGTATATTATCTTGGTTCTCTTTACCCCTTCTCTCCCATTTTTTTTTTCATCAAAACTTGAAGTAGAACATATACATATTAGAACACATTTGCTGTCTATCAAAATGATTAAAAGTTTGACTTGGAATTCTGATTGAGAGTCCTGAATGGCAATTTCAAAGCTGCATAAAGATTCATCTGCAAGGGATTGAGACTGTTTATTCCTTGTTTTATCCTGCATCCATCTAGTGAACCATTCATCTACCCACAAGTCTACTACTATTTTTAGGGGACTCAGTTGGGAATTGAGTGGTTAATGACTGAGCTGTTTTAAATAGTTGGGCACTTAGTTAATTTGGAGATTCTCTCTGTGTATCATCTTTGCAAATGAGATCAGTTAGCACATTTCTCCTAACAGTTTCACGTCTCGGCAGGAAAGTGGTTGTCAGTTATTAGGCCTTTCCACAGAGAGACTTTGTTTTTGGAATTTTTGGTTTGTCCTGGTTTTGTAGAATTCCAGTAACACTAAGGACATAGTTTGGGATGTAACCTTGAGAAAGGCATTTGCAATGGATATTGTTTTAAAATAAGAAACAGTTACTGCTACTAGTTTACCTATTTTAACATTTTGTTAAATCTTTGAAATGGTGCCTTCTTGGAGGCAACTTTTAAAAGAAAAGGCAAACTTGAAGTTGGGCCAACTACTAATCCTAGTCCTGCCACTAACTCACATTGTGACATTTTGACCTTGGTTTCCTCAAGAAAAAATGAGGATAAAGATGAATCTGTAATATCTTTTTCCATTTTAGTATTCTCTGATTCTGTCTATAAAATGGATTCTCACTGTTCCTAAGAAGTTGCTTATGTGGTACCCTTTGATAGGTGCTCAAATAAAATCGTGTGGCTTTTTAGAGTACTATTTAGTTTCAAAGGCTATGCCATCTTTATCACAATAATTTGTGTTCTTCAGGAGACTCATTTGTAAGATCTGTAATTTGGAGGGTTTCTGGAAGTAAAGAAACTTTAATGTTTTTCAAGTTTTTCTTTGGAAAGTACATATGAAGAAGAGTTAATAGTGAATTTATGGATAGAAAGTTTACTCATGATAAGTGTGAAAAATTAATTACCTTTTGTTTCCAGTGGTGTCAGCTGTAGTTTGGGTCCTTAACACCTCTCAAGAAAGTTATATTCTCATGTGGACCGTTCTGTTAGACTTTTTACTCACCAAATCAATTCTTGTATTTCTGCCAGTTATTCTTCCTGAAATGGACCTCTGATCATGTCACCCTCTTATTTGCCTATCCAAGTGAAATACAACTGGGGTTCAAAGCCCTCTGTAGTGTGACCCCAGCCCATCTCTCCAGCCTTGATCTCTCATTCTAACCCTATATGTGTGTATTGCTGCTCATGTACTTGGTATTTTCTGCCTTTCTCTCATGCTTTCTCATTCCTGTTTTTCCTCTTACATTGTTACATTTGCTTAGAATGTACACACCTGCTTCCCTTGTGTTGAAATTGGATTTTACTGGATACATTTAAAATAGTTACTCTCTTGCAATCTTCATTTTTCCAGGAAACTCGGTTAGCTACCAAATGAGTGTAATTATGCCTTTCTTTGATGTCCTATGTAGCAACTGTTGCTCGTATTGCACTTATTTTATACAGCTTTGTTCTATTCTAGTAAAATGTCCAATAAAAGGTTTCCTCTATTGCAAGATTAAGGCTCTTTTAAGATTTGGCTTATACTCATCTTTTATCTCTTGCAAGGCTGTACTCATGGTAGTTACTCAGTATTGAAAAGCAGTCAGAGATCCTTTAAGAATTTACTATGAAACAAATGGATAACAACCATATTTGACATATCCAGCTGTTCAGTTGATAATTAGGAGCAGGTTGGCCCTGTTTTTCAAGTTTTGTTTAGTTTATAGAAACTAAACAAACAGATATTTGCTAATAATTTAGGTGCAGTATTATCTAAGATGGATGAAAAAATACTACCAGAATTATGTTTTGATTTCTAGCCTGTTTCATTTCTGTTATGATTACAGAGGTAGTACAT
>NW_011888837.1:6395421-6402073 GCF_000151845.1 Pteropus vampyrus
TTTATTAAACTATGGAATTATTATCAAGAAGCATTTATCTAGTATCTCTTTTTCTAAGTAGAGAGCTTTTTAAAGAAATTGAGATAAAGTTGGCATGTATTAGTTTCTGGTGTACAACATAATGATTTGATTCAATATTGGTATGTATTATGTAAATGATCACCACAATAAGTAGTTAACATCTATCACCACACAGTTAAATTTTTTTTTCTTGTGATAAGGACTTTTAAGATCTACTTTCTTAGCAACTTTCAAATACAAAGTATTATTAACTATAGTCACCATGTTGTGCATTACATTCCTAGGACTTTGAGCTTTTTTATAAGTCAAGGTGTAACCCCTGCCAACCCCCAGATTACCTCTAAAATCTGTCTCCTTTACTTCCAACTTTAAAGGCTATGCCTCTGATTATCTTCTCATTCCCCATTCCTTTCTTTGTCAGTTTATATAATTTTTCTTTTATTTTCTACTTGTTCCTTAATACTTACTATATCTGATTCTCGCTCAGCAGATGAGCCTGTTTGTTTCTCTCATCTTAAAAGATAAAACAAACAAAAACAAATGTTCTGTAATTTCCGTCTCCTGTCATTAATTGACTTCTCAAAGAATAGGCTTCAGTAATGGTTCTCAAAGTGTGATTTCATGGGTTCCATGGAGAGGGGTTCCCAAGACCTCCTGAAAGGATCTATCAAGTCACAATTATTTTCACAATACTACTAAGGCATAATTATCTTTTATACTATATTGGCATTTACTCCGGTGGTTCAAAAGAATTCGTGGTAGTGGTCAAAACTGTGACTACCTTAACATAAATCAAAACAGTTGGCACCAAACTGTATTAGTAGTCACTGTATTTATTCTTCACAGTCACATGCATTTTTTAATTTTTTAAAAACCATTTTCCCTTAAGAATGTCCTTGATGAAAGAGTAAAACATCTTTTATCAATCTTGGCCCTTGAGTACATGTCTTATTTTGTTTGTTCATTCAGTCATTCCGCCTAGAGCACCTGGTCTTCCTAGGTGGTCTCCCATCCAAGTACTAACCAGGCCCACCCTGCTTAGCTTCCAAGATCAGAGGAGATTGGGCGTGTTCAGGGTGGCATGGCCATAGACTTGTTTTTATTTTTTTGATTGTGGAAAAATATACGAAATTTTCCATTTTGACTTTTTAAGTTTATAGTTTATTGGCATAAGTACATTGGCATCGTTATGCAGCCACCGTTACTATCCATCTCCAGAATTCTTTTGTCTTTCCTCTGTATGCATTAACCTCTAACTCCCCATTCCTCTTTTTCCGCAGCCCCTGGTAACCACTATATTCTACTTTCTGTCTTTATAAACTTGATTGTTCTAAGTACCTTATATAAGTGGAATCATAAAATATTTGTCCTTATGTGTCTGACTTATTTTACTTAGCATAATATCTTCAAGGTTCATTCATGTTGTAGCATGTATTAGAATTTTTAAGTCAGAATCATATTCCATTTATGTGTATATCACATTTTGTTTATTTATCTTTAATGGACACATTTTGGTTGTTCCCACATTTTGGCTACTGTGAATTATGCTGCTATGAATATGAGTGTACAAATATCTGCTCAAGTCCCTCCTTTCATTTCTTTTTAGTATATACCCAGAAGTGGAATTGCTGGATTATATGATACTTCTGTGTTTTATTTTTGAAGAACTTCAGTACTGTTTTTCATGGTAGCTGCACCATTTTAAATTCCTACTAGCAATGCATAGAGGTTCCAGTTTCTCTACATCCTCACCAACACTTGTTTTTATTTTTTTTTAAAAAATATTCACCCTGATGGGTGTGAAGTGGAATATCATTGAGGTTTTGATTTGATTTTCATGTTAAATATCTTTTTAAGTGCTTTATTGGCCATTTGTAAGTACACAACTTTTTAATGTGTGAAGAAATGGGAAGCATACATAAAGCACTTGCTGCTTAATGAAGTGTGGTAATGCGATTGAGGAAAAGCACTTGGGTGATTGAGCTGTGTCCTGCAATAGTTGTACCCCCCCAACACCCCCGCTCCCCCAGAACACCATTTTTATTTGAAAGAATGACCGACAAACTATGATTATTCTTTTAGATCTGGGTATTTGGCAGACATTTTCTCAAATAATCAAATGAGCCTGTCACTTCAAGGAAAACAAAAGACAGGTGTTATAAATGATGGAATATGAGCTTTCAAAAGAAAATGAGAGTTTTAGAAAACTTATATCTGGCATTGTGAATTTTGGCAGCTTCTCATTACTTGCAGGCTTTTCTGAAGGGATGATAATAGTAACAAATATGCTTTTTTAAAAAAACTGTGTAAAAGAAGATCTCTTTAATTCACTGAACTGATATTTTCCAAATGCATGATGTTACAAATGCAGAGTACAAGATTGACCATTAGATTTTAATGTAACAGTGCAAAAAATTGTGATGCGGTTTTAGATATCGAATTGCAACTAACCTTTAAAAAACTACCAATTGTCATGTTTTGCTATAATAGCAGAGACTGTTGATAGTTATCTGAACAAACTATTAAGATAGTCTTTTTCTTTCCATCTGCTTATTATGTGTAAGGCTAGATTTTCCTCATATGCTTTATCCAGCTAAAATAATATTTTGCTGGAGATTTACTGCAGAAGCAGATATGAAAATCCAGCTGTCTTCTACTGAGGTAAATATTAAAGAGCTTTGCAAAACTGTAAAACGTCATTCTCTCTAAATTTTTGTTTCGAAAAATAACATTTGTTCATAAAGATGTTATTTGAATTGACATCTAATGTGTTTATTATTTTAAATAATAATGAATTAATACATTTAAAATAATTAATCTGTTTTAATTTTTAATATGGTAAATATGGATTGATATAATCCACATAAAAGAGAATATCTAGGTATACACTGTGTAATCTAGCAAAATTGTCTAATACAGTAGCCACTAGCAGCATGTAGCTACTACTAAAAATATACTTGGGATTTCAAAGCCTTGATATGAAAAAAAGAATGTAAAAGATCTCATTAATATTTTATAATGTTGATTACATGTTGAAATAATAGTGTTTTGGATATATTGGGTTAAATGTATTATTAAAATTCACTGTTTTTAACTCTTTGAATGAAACTACTAGAAAATTTAAAATTACATGTGTGGCTCACATTATATTAGACATATTGGACAATACTGCTCTACAGTGTGCAGTTTATTGTGTGGATGCTACACTTTGCATTTGGGTTTGTTCACCTGGGGTTCATAGATGTTCATGTGTATTTTTCTCAAAAGAGAGCTTATGACTTTCATCATATTCTCAAAAGGACACACAGACAAAGAAAAGCTAGGAACTGCTGTACAATTTGTAGACAACTCACCTGAGTTGCTGCTTGTAGTTACTTGGGCACTGCTGGTGGTGGCTTGGATCTGGGGAATCCCTTTCTCAGGTAGGCTAGGCGAAACCTGTAGTACTAGTGGTATAGTGAGATGCATCTTTGGCTTCTCAGGTTGGAACCCTGAACGAATGTTCCCACAGAAATATTTTTCTAGACATTAGGTGTTAACGATACTAATAGTACTGACTGCAGGTTGACTTGAGAACCTAATTATCATATGTAGGTTTATTTTTGTGGGAAAATACTTTGAATGCCAAGGATTAGATTTAGAAGCAGTCAGAACACAGTCTACTATTAAATCAGGGCTTTCATACACTTTGGCTGGGAACCTGATCAAATGAGTGAATTTTTTAATTTGAGTATTCATAGAGGTTGAAAATAAAATGTTATGTGTGTGTTAAAGTGATAATACATCCCAAAGATGAAATAACAGGATGCTTGCTTACTCTTTAGCCCTAATCATAAGTGAGATTTTATAAATAAACCACTGAATAGGGGGATATATGAATTAAGTGGTTATGTTTAGTTTGAGTTAGATCTGTGATGCTGTTTAGGTAATAGATTTTTGGCTTATGTTGTCCTTAACAAGAAAAGCTTCCTAAAACAATGAAACTTCAGGGCTCGCTTGAATGAAGAGAGAATGCTGGATTAAGGGTATTCCAAACATAATTATTTCATTAACAACCCCTTTTCAGTTATATTTTCTATAGAGTTCATCACAGTATGCCATAATAACTTATTTTTGTCTTTCTCTCCAAATTGACTATAAATCACACATATAGTGTCCTACTTAAAATGTATTTCAGAGGTTAGCACAGCCACTTATTAAAATTTGTTGACAAAAAAAACACAGGAAAAGCCACCATCTGATGATTAATTAGTTTGAGTGAGATGCAAATGTGGTAAATGGGTAAAGAGAACATTGAAGGCTGTCTGAGAAAGTAGGTGCTGAGTTGCAGAGTACAAGATGTTGAGAGGAACTTGGAAAAGTTGGTGTGGGTCTTTGTACTTAACAGTTGTAAGGCCAGGGAGTCCCATGGAGAGGTTAGCATATGCTGAATTTGAGAAGAGACATTTAACAGTAATATATAAAAATTGGCTAAAATTGAATGTTTTTGAAACCTGATACTCTGGTGAGAAGGAAGTTGTGAAATGAGTGAGATGATTGAGACCTAATACCCAGGCTTTGGATTTAAGAATGGAAGGGTTGAGATGTAAGAAAGGGAGAAAAAAACTAGTATTAGTAGAAAACTAAGTTTGTATGTAGTCACTTTCAGTTCTGCCAAAAAATCACCAAAAACATTAATTCTAAAATCTGACTTTTCCACTGTAGGAAAAAAAAAATGGGGATAAGGGAAGAGAAAAGACATTGCGACTAAAAATAAAGTCAAAAATAGTGATTTCTTTCCAGTCTCATGAATGGAATATGTGATGAAGGGTCCTCGGGACTGGCGATAGAGCAGAGACGTTCAAGAGGAATATCTGTGCCTTTTACTTGCATAGCTGGTTTGTTTCACATGTATTAATTTTTTATACATTGTAGTTTTGGGGAGTCTTATTCATTAGCACGCTGCTTTTCGAGCTCTAATAAGTAGATGAATCTCACTTGGGAATTTATTAAGATACTCTCTGATTCAGTACATATGGTTGGGGCCTGAAGTTCTGCATTATCAGCAAGCTTTCAAGTGATGTTAGTGCTGTTGTTTCCACAGATCACATTCTCCTCTAGCTGGTCTCCAAAGAGAGAAAAATACCCCCCAGAGCGATTAAAGTAGTTCATGATGAGTATCAGCTTTGTTAATGGTCTTTAGATTAATCATTAGTAAATAGCAGAACTAATGCAAGGGTTCTTAAACTTCATTTGGGGTGCTTATTGAACAGACTTCTGGACTAATATCCCAGAGATTTAATCCTAGGTTTAGAGAAAGGTCCAGAAAACTTCACTTTTAATAAGCACTCTACATAATTGCTCAGTGTTGGGATTTTGATGGGCGTTATATGAAAACTGTATATTAACCTGGAATTGGAGGTGGAGAGGGATTAGCATTTTGACAGTATCGAGTATTCCTTTCCAGGAACATAGCATGTCCCTCCCATTTTATTAAAATCTTTTATGTGTCTGAAGTTTTTTTTTAAAAAAATATGGTACCGTTCTGAAATTTTAATTGTCTTTATAGACATTTCTAACAGATAAAAGTATCAATGATAAACATTATTTTATATTGATCTTTTGATAGAGACTTGTAATTGTCTAGAGAACTTTCTCCTGCATTGCCAAATTTAATGCGTTCAGCAGTTTTTAAGTAGACAGGGCAACAGCACTATGGCCTTTTTTATAGAGAAGGAATCTGAGGTCAGATACCCGTAGAAGCCAGTTACAGAAACAGCTTCAGGAAGGGGATGTAGAGGAACAGAATTTGGAAAAAGTTCTTTTTGTTGCACATGTCAATAAAAATAGTAGAAAATAACTTTTTGAATTTCATATTTCTTTAAGAATCTAATGAAAGTTATATAGACCCTTTCCTCAGGAAAATTTACATACACTCAAATATTACAGAAGATTGTTTAGAGTGCAAAACATTATATAAATTACCCTTATACTCCTTGATGTTTACAATTAAAAAATGATATTCTAGGATTTGTATTTTAGTAACAGATAATAGTGGCTATAAATACTTATGGTATGCATGAAAATCTTGAGAAATGAAAGTGTACAGAGAATTCGTTTCTAACCTATATGAAAACAGTTGTTTTGTTGGAGGAGATTCCGATGCTGATTCAAGAGTGTGTGTGTGTGTGTGTGTGTGTGTGTGTGTGTGTGTAAAGAGTTTTATGTATGAGTTTTCTCAGTTTGATTGTTTTTTCTATCAAAAGTAGATAAAGTGTTTGTAAGACTGTGTCTAGTCTTACCTCTGAGTATGGAAAAGATTTTAACCAAATTCTTCCCTACTGATGTGCTGTGGTCATACCAGTAGTGCCACAGATGGGTTACAGGCATGCTAAAATGATTCCCCCTCAGCCCTCAAAGTGACCCTGTTGTGGTTGGAGGTCCCTGCCGGTCAACTCAGGCTGAAAGAAGACTCCATCATTTACCCAGGGGGCTGGCCAAGTAGTTGGAAAGCATTGAGTAGGATAATAAAACTGGATGGTTTTCTATTAGTAAGATAAATTGTATTTAGTCAATGGACTGTTATTAAGCCCATGGTGGAGGTTGGTAAGAAGGATATGCTCTACTCTGCTGACAGGCCTAATTAATCAGA
>NW_011888837.1:6402123-6404841 GCF_000151845.1 Pteropus vampyrus
TGTCTAGTCTTACCTCTGAGTATGGAAAAGATTTTAACCAAATTCTTCCCTACTGATGTGCTGTGGTCATACCAGTAGTGCCACAGATGGGTTACAGGCATGCTAAAATGATTCCCCCTCAGCCCTCAAAGTGACCCTGTTGTGGTTGGAGGTCCCTGCCGGTCAACTCAGGCTGAAAGAAGACTCCATCATTTACCCAGGGGGCTGGCCAAGTAGTTGGAAAGCATTGAGTAGGATAATAAAACTGGATGGTTTTCTATTAGTAAGATAAATTGTATTTAGTCAATGGACTGTTATTAAGCCCATGGTGGAGGTTGGTAAGAAGGATATGCTCTACTCTGCTGACAGGCCTAATTAATCAGAGTAGACTTGAGCTCTCTTTGAAAAGGAGGACTTACACAAGCTTTTCTTTCAGTTTGAGTCTTATTTGTGTTTAGTAACATCAAGATAAACTGATTTGAAACATTGTAGAGTTTGCTTAGGTTTACACAGAATGTTTAAATATGTTATGTTTTCAGAGCCAAGGTTTTGGTATCAGGCCTTGAAGTGATAGATAATGGTTTTCTGCTGATACATTGGCCCTGTGCTGCGATTTTTCTCAGTAGTCCCCTTCTCCCCCTTCTGAAGTAATTACAGAAGGCACTGTGTTTGTTGGCATGCTTAAGATTGTTATACAAAGTGCATGCATAAGCATGGACGTGTTAGGGCCAGTGTAGTGATAAAGGATAGTGCAAGAGGGGTTAACATATCCTGTCAGTAAACTCTATATCTTCTGAGACTTAAAAAAGGTTTATCTTACTTGGATTGGATGACGTAGAATTACCATGCATCCTGACTTCCTCATGTACATTTAGTAGTACAGTTTTTAATGGTTTTTGTTTGCTAACTATAGACTGTTGTGTATGACTTTAATTCTACTTTAATGATCTAAATAGTGGAATGTAGTTATGTGTGCCAATTGTTTCGTGTCAAGTTAGCTTAATTTCCATGTGTTCTAAAAAATAGGTTGTGCTTTTTCAGCGATAGAGAAATATCTTATTTTAATGTTTTAAATTGAAATGGCTTGAACCGAAGCTTTCTTCAGAACTTTGAAATAGAGCTAGATTTCTTTAATAAAAATAAAATTTATAGTATGAAGTAAATATCTAAATTAAAAGTGACAAACAACTCATTGTAAATGGCTTTTAGATTGAATTGCCTTAGTTATAAGAAGTATTTAAATGTAATACATACTAAAATTATAAACAGATTTTTGGAGGATGAGTATATTTTAAAAACCTTTCAGTGTATTTCAAAACAGTTTTTGAAATAAGTGAATTTTCTTTTAATGTCTTTTTAAATAGTAGTCGTCCAAAATATTTTAAGATGGAGTTAGAACATTCCAAAGTGCTCATTGAGCAATAATTCTTCCTTTAGCTAGTGTTAGTGTTTCACCTGTCCTTTATTCCTCCACAGTGACTCTGTGTGACAGATCTATCTACAGACATAAATTCCCCAATCTCTCAATAGTCCAGGCTTCCTTGCCTCTGTTGTAGCCATGATACCAAACTATTAAAATGTATTTTAAAACTTATAAAAACTTGAACTTCTCATCAATGACCTATTTGTCTTGGCTGAAAGGAGAGCCCACACATAGTCACCCAAGTGAGAAACTAGAGCTTCATTTGTTATCTCCTTTCTATGAATAATATTATTGTTTATTTCCTGCGCTATTGAAGTAGGAGCGCGCACGCATGTGCGTGTGTGTATGTCAGACGTAATAGAGAAATAATTTTTCTTTATAAAATGATCCAACAGTATAGATATGGCAAAAGTTCTTCACCCTTGCCTTTTCCCACTCCCCTCTTATTTTAATGGTCTTCCTGTATCCTTTTGAGACTTTTTTTTTCATACTGAAATACATTTCTGATTTGTCTCCTGCTTCTGCCCATGACTCCTGCAATCTCTTTAAGCAATGCTTGCTAATTATCTTTTAAAAATTTTTCATGTTTCATTTTGTACTGAGGTTCTCTTTCTGTCATTTCATTTTTCCTCTGTTAACTGGAAATTATATACTTTATTCTTTGCACTTCAGTGGTTAACACAAGACTAAAGTTAATATCTATATGCCTCACAAATATTATAAGCCTAGAATGTGCTACCTCTTATCACCACCATTCTCTCCTCCTGATTTATGATATTATTGTCCAGGATTTTGCATCTATACTTTAATCTACAAATTGGACATTATGCTTATTGTTTTGCAAGTCAGTGTTTAATACCGATCATCTTTGTTCATCATTCTTTCTCATATGTTGTACCTTTCATCTTGGCTCTCAGTTGCCTTCATTTTCTAACACCTTCCTTTAAAGTTCTTTTAGCGAAGGTCATTTTGTCAGCCTTAAAACATCTTTATCTCATCTTCATTCTCGAGGGTTGTTGTTTTTTTTTTTTTTTTGATAAAGAATTGTAGGCAGATAGTTACTTTCAGAATTTTGAAGGTACCATTTAACTACCTCCTCTTTACTGTTGAGAAGTTGATAATCACACTAATTGTGGGTAATCTGCTTTTTCTCATTGGTGGCTTTGATATCTTCTCTTTGGTCCTTACTCTTTCACTGTGATGGTATAAATGTAGTTTTCTGTTGTTCTATTTTAGAATTCTTGAGTTTTCTTAATTTGGTGGTTGGTGTCTTTCATCAGTTCTGGAGAATTCTCAACCATATCTATTCTAATAAT
>NW_011888837.1:6405664-6430626 GCF_000151845.1 Pteropus vampyrus
CATCAGAGTTATGTTTGATGTGCTATGGGGTAGAGATCAAATTCTCTTATCCATCTCAGTTGTTCAGGAAAAATAATTGATTAACTTATCTTTTCCCTAATATGTAATATCTCTGATGTCATTAAGTTTTTTATAAAAGTTTTGATACATAAATGCTTCTGAGTTTTGCTCTGTTCTTCTGCAGTCATTTGTTTATTTCTGTGCCATTTTCATATAATCTTATCAAAGTTTATAGTCTTGATAATTGGTAAAGTGACTAACCCTACTACTTCATCTTATTCCTTTTAAAAATTGTTAGCTATTCTTAACTCTTCGCACTTCCATGCGAATCTTAGAATTGCTGAGATTTGATTCCGTGAGAAACTATTAGAATTTTTATTTGAATTGCACTGAATTTATCAAATACCATGTGAGAAATTGAAACTTTATATTATGGAAGCTTCTTTTCCATTAAACAAACAAACTAACTCCACTTATTTAAGTTTTCTTTGTCTTATATTAAAGTTTTATAATTTTTCTCCTAGAGCTTTTATGCATTTTCTATTTGATTTATTCCTAAGATGCTTTTATTTATTTTTTATTGCTATCATAAATGGAATCTTTCCTTTTATCCCATTTTTCTTTTGATTGTTCTTGTATAAGAACATAATTACTAAGGAATTACTTCTTCATGCATATCTGATGACTATAAGCCTTTGCTTAAAAAATTTTTTTATGGTTTCTTCATGTCCTGCAGGACAAAGCTCAAACATCTTAGCAATGACCTTTTATGATAGAATCATGTCTAACTCTATTACTTCATGTTTTGGGACCTGAGCTTCAGCTATGTGGAGCTAGTTGTAATTCCTTGGATCTATTCTGAATTTTTAAAATAGCTTTATTGAGGTATAATTTATATTTCATAGAATTTGATTTAAAGAATACAAATTTGTGATTTTGGTATATTTAGTATATTGAAACAGCACCACTATATTAAATCTAGAACATTTTCATAAACCCCACAAAAAACCTTATATATTCACTAGTATTCATTTCCCATTCCTCCTTTCCTGCCCCAAACCCTTGCAGTCAGTAACTATTTCCTATTCTGGACACTTCATGCAAATAGAATCATGTGTTATCTAACTTTTGTGTCTTGTTTCTTTTAGCATGTTTTCAAGTTTTATCCATGTTTTAGCATGTATTAACATGTCATTCATTTTTATGGCTGAATCATATTCCATTATATGGATAATACCACATTTTGTATCTTTGTTCATCAGTTGATGGACATAGGGGTTTTTTCCACTTTTCGGCTATTAGAAATAATGCTTTTAAGAACATTTATATACAAGTTTTTGTGTGAATCGTTTTAGTTCTTCTGGGGATATTTTTTATGAATAGCATTCCTGGACCATATTGTAACTTCATGTTTAACTTTTTGAGGAGCCGCCAAAGTTTTCCCCAGTGGCTGTATCATTTTATATTCTCACCAACAATTTATGAGGGTTTTCAGTTTCTCCACATCCTTGTCTACACATGACCTGTCTTTTTGATCATAGCCATCCTAGTGGTGTGAAGAGGTATCTCATTATGGTTTTGATTTGTATTTCCCTAATGACTAATAATGTTGAACATCTTTTCATGTTCTTTTTGGTCATTTGTATATCTCTTTGGAGAAATTTCTATTAAAATTTTTTGCTCTTTAAAAAATTGGATTAGTTTTCTTTTTCATTCAGTGGTAAGAGTTCTTTATAGATTCTGTATACTATTTCTTTATCAGATATAGGATTTGTAAATATCATCTCCCATTCTTTGGATTATCTTCTTACTTTCATAATAGTGTTCATTGAAGCATAAAAGCTTTAAATTTTAATGAATTCCAATTTATTTTTTCTTTGGTCACTTGTGCTTTTGGTGTCATGTTTAAAAAATTATTGCCTAATCCAAAGTCACAAAGATTTATACCTGTGTTTTCTTCTAAGAATTTTTTAAATTTTAGCCTTTATTTTTAGGTCTTTCATCCATTTTGAGTTAATTTTTGTATATGGCGTGAGGTATAGGTCTGACTTCATGTGAATATCCAGTTGTCCTAGCACTATTTGTTGAAAAGACTCTTTATTCCTCATTGAATGGTGGTTGTATTCTTATTGGAAATCAACTGACCATAAATGTATGGGCCTGTTTCTAGACCTAGTTCTGTTCCATTTATCTATATGTCTATCCATAAGCCAGTACCACACTTTATTGCAGTAGTTTTTGTCAGTATTTTTGAAATTAGGAAATGTAAGTCCTCTAACTTTTTTTCAAGATTGTTTTGGGTATTTTGGGTCCCTTGCATATCTATATAAATTTTGGGAAGAGCTTGTCCAGTTCTGTGGAAAAAAGGATTTGTTAGGGATATTAGGTGTTTGTTTTTCTTTATTTTTATTTTTAAGGGGATTTGGGGACATCATCTTAATTCATTCTTCTAATTTATGATTGAGGGATGCCTTTCCATTTATTTAGGCCTTTAAATTCTATCAGTGATGTTTTGTAGTTTCTGGTATACAAATCTTTTATCTCTTTTGTTAAACTTATTTTTTTTTTATTTTCAATTACAGTTGACATTCAATATTATATTAGTTTCAGGTATATAGCATAGTGGTTAGACATATGATTTAGAAGTGATCCTGCCTGATTAGTACCCACTTGACACTATACATAGTTATTACAATATTATTGACTATATTCCCTGTGCTGTACTTTACATCCTCTTGAGTATTTCATTACTACCAATTTGTACTGCTGAAGCCCTTCATCTTTTCATCCAGTTCCCCAACCCCACTCCACTCCAGCAAGCATCAGTTTGTTCTCTGCAGCTATGAGTCTGTTTTTGTTTTGTTTATTCTTTAGATTCCATATACGAGATCATATGGTATTTTTCTCTGTTTGACTTATTTCACTATCATAATACCTTCTAGGTCCATCTGTGTTGTTGCACATGGTAAGATTTTTTTTTTTTTTAATGGCTGAATAATATTCCATTATATATGTGAACCATAACTTCTTTATCTAATTATCTGTTGGTGGGCATTTAGATTGCTTCTGTATCTTGGCTATTGTGAATAGTGTTGCCATGAACATGGAGGTGCAGAAGTCTTTACAAATTATTGTTTTGGTTTTTGGATAAATAGCTAGAAGTGCAATTGCTGGGTTAAAATGTATATCCATTTTTAATTTTTTTGAGGTACTTCCAGACTGTCGTCCGTAGCGGCTGCACCAATTTTCAATCTTTCCAACAGTGCATGAGGGTTCCCTTTTCTCTACATCCTTGCCAGCACTTGTTTGTTGATTTATTAATGATGATCATTCTGACAGGTATGAGGTGATATCTCATTGTGGTTTTAATTAGCATTTCTCTGATGATCAGTGATGTTGAGCATCTTTTCATATGTCTATTGGCCATCTGTATGTCTTCTTTGAAGAAACATCTATTCAGTTCCTTTGCTCATTTTTTTTTTTTTGGATTGTTAGTTTCTTTGGTGTTGAGTGATATGAGTTCTTTATTACATTTTAGCTATTAACCTCTTATCAGATGTATCATAAGCGAATATCTTCTCGCATTCAGTTGTCTTTGTTTTTTGTTTTTTTTTTGATGGCTTCCTTTGCTGTGTAAAAGCTTTTTTCTTTGATGTAGTCCCGTTTGTTTATTTTCTCTTTTGTCACCTTTGTCTGAGGAGATACATCAGCAAAAAAATATTACTAAGAGCAATATCAGTGAGTTTACTGTTTATGTGTTCTTCTAGGAGTTTTGGGTCTTATATGTAAATCTTTAATTCATTTTGAGTTTATTTTTGTATATGGTGTAAGAAGATGGTCTAGTTTTATTTTTTATTTTTGCATGTATCTGTCTGGTTTTCTCAACACCATTTATTTAATAGACGGTCTTTTTCTTATTGTATTTTCTTGGCTACTTCATCATAGATTAATTGACCATATAGGCATGAGTTTATTTATGGGCTCTCTCTTCTAGTCCATCGATCTATGTGTCTGTTTTTATGCCAGTGCCATGCTGTTTTGATTATTATAGCCTTGTAGTATAGTTTGATATCAGGTATTGTGATACCTCCACCTTTGTTCTTCTTAAGATAGCCATGGCTATTCGGGGTCTTTTATGGTTCCATATAAATTTTAGGATTATTTTTTATAGCTCTTTGAAAAATGCCGTTGGTATTTTGATAGAGAGTGCATTGAATCTATAGATTGCTTTGGGTAGTATGGACTTTTTAACGAAGTTAATTCATATCCATGAGTATGGTATATGCTTCCATTTATTTGTATCTTCTTCAGTTTCTTTCCTCAGTGACTTATAGTTTTTCAAGTATAGGTCTTTTATCTCCTTGATTAAATTTATCCCTTGGTATTTTATTATTTTTTTTTCTGATTCATTTGTAAATGGGTTTGTTTTCTTACTTTCTTTTTAATAATTTGTTATTAGTGTATAAAAATGCAACCTCTCTCTGAATATTAATTTTGCATCCTGCAACTTTACTGAATTCATTTATCATTTCTAACAGTTTTCGGTGGAATCTTTAGGGTTTTCTCTATATAGTATCGTGATCTGCGAATCATGACAATTTTACTTCTTTATAATTTGAATTTCTTTTATGTCTTTTTCTTGTCTGTTGCAATTAGGACTTTCAATACTATGTTGAATGAAAGTGGTAAAATTGAAAATCCTTGTCTTATTCCTAATTGTAAGGAAAACGCTTTTAGCTTTTTCCCGTTGAATGTGATGTTAGCTGTGGGTTTGTCATATATGTCCTTTATTATGTTGAGGTATGTTCCTGCTGTTCCCACTTTGCTGAGTTTTTATTATAAATGGCTCCTGGATTTTGTCAAATGCTTTTTCTGCATCTGTTGATATGAGCATATGATTTTTATTCTTCATATTGCTTATGTATCACATTGATTGATTTGCAGATATTGAACCCACCTCGCATCCCAGGAATAAATCCCACTTGATTATGGTGTATGATCTTTTTAATTTCTTGCTGAATTTGGTTTGCTACTATTTTGTTGAGGATTTTTGCATCTATGTTCATAAGAGATATCAGCCTATAATTTTTTTGTTTTGTAATGTCTTTACCTGGCTTTGGAATCAGGGTAATAGTGGCCTCATAAAATGAAGTCGAGTGCCTTCTATCTTGTTGAAGTTTTTATAATAGCTAGACATGGATAAGTATTAATTCTTTGAATGGCAAAATTTACCTGTGAAGCCATCTTGTCCAAGACACTTGTTTGTTGGGAATATTTTGATTACAAATTAGATTTTGTTGGTAGTAACTGGTTTGTTCATATTTTCTCTTTCTTTTTGATTCAGTCTTGGAAGATAGTATGTTTCTTTAAGTGCACAGACAGCATTTTCCAAGACAGACTACATGTTAGGTCACAAGTTTCAAGTTGTCAAATTTGTTGGCATATAATTGTTCATAGTATTTTCTTATGATCCATTGTGTTTCTGTGGTGTCAGTTGTCACTTCTCTTTTGTTTCTGATTTTTATTTGGGCCCTCTCTCTTTTTTCTTGGTGAGTCTGGTAAAGGTTTATCAGTTTTGTTTTATCTTTTCAAAGAACCGGCTCTTGGTTTCATTGATCTTTTGTATTTTTATTTTTTTAGATTCTATTTTATTTCCATTTAAATATTCATTATTTCCTTCTTTCTACTGTTTGGGCTGCGTTTTGCTGTTCTTTTTTTAGTTTCATTAGGTGTAGTTAGATAGTTTATTTGAGATTTTTCTTGTTTCTTGCAGTAGGCCTGTATTACAGTGAATTTCCCTCTTAGGGCTATGTTAGCTGGGTCTCATAGATCTTGTGTCATTATGTTTTCATTTTCATTTTTCTCAGGGTATCTTTTGATTTCTTTCTTGGTCTTATTGTTAACCCATTCATTGTTCAGTAGCATGTAATTTAGCCTCCATGTGTTTTGGTGTTTTTCAGTTTTTTCTTGTAATTGATTTCTAGTTTCATAGCATTGTGATCAGAGAAGATGCTTGATATGATTTTATTCATCTTAAATTTTTTGAAACTTGTGGCCTGACATATAGTCTGTCTTGGAAAATGTTGTGTGTGCACTTAAAAAGTATATTCTGCTGCTTTGGGACGAAACACTAAAAATATCAATTAAATTGATCTAGTCTAAAATGTCATTTAAAGCTGCTGTTTCCTTATTGATTTTTTTTGGTCTGGAAGATCTATCTGTTGATATCAGTGGGTTGTTAAAGTCCCTCATTTGACTGTATTACTGTCAATTTCTTCCTTTATGTCAGTATTTGCTTTATGTATTTATATACTCCTATGTTGAGTCACCAATGTTTACTAAGTTTATATCCTCTTGTTGAATTTTTTTTTTTTTTAACTCCTACAGCACCTGGTAGTCCAAGGTGGTCTCCCATCCAAGTACTAACTAGGCCCGACCCTGCTTAGCTTCTGAGATCAGATGAGATCGGGCACTTTCAAGGTAGCGTGGCCGTAGATTTCCTCTTGTTAGATTGATCCCTTTATCGTTATGTAATGTCCCTCTTTGTCTCTTATTATAGCCTTTGTTTAAAATATGTTTTGTCTGATATAAGCTCTTTTTCATTTCAATTTTTATGAAATATCTTTTTCCATCCCTTAAATTTCAGTCTGTGTGTCTATCTGAAGTGGGTCTCTTGTAGACAGCATATATATGGGTTTTCTTAGCTCTTCAGCTACCTGATGTTTCTTGATTGTAGCATTTAATCCATTTACATTTAAAGTGATTATTGATAGGTATATAATTATTGCCATTTTATTATTCACATTTATGTTCTTTTATTTTTCTTAATGCAGTCCCTTTAATATTTCTTGTAATACTGGTTTGGTGATGATGAAATTCTTTAGCTTTTTTATTTCTGGGAAGCTCTTTATCTTTCCTTCAGTTTTAAATGATAGCCCTGTTGGGTTATCAAGACTACTACTAAGAGTAGTCTTGGTTGTAGGTCTTGGTTTTCATCATTTTGAATATTTTGTGCCAGTCTCTTCTGGCCTTCAATGTTTTTGTTGAGAAAAGGAGGTCTTATGGGACCTCCTTTTCAGGTAACTGCCGTTCTGTTTCTGCTCCTATGATTCTCTCTTTGTCTTTACCTTTTGGCATTTTAATTATGATGTGTTTTGGTGTGGCCTTTTTTGGGTTCATCTTGTTTGAGACTCTGTACTTTCTGAACTTGTATGTCTATTCCCTTTGCCAGGTTAGAAAAGTTTTCAGTCATTATTTCTTCAAATAGGTTCTCAATCCCTTGCTTTCTCTCTTCTCCTTCTGAAAGTCCTATGATATGAATGTTATTACACATGATGTTGTCCCAGAGGTCCTTTCAACTATCCTAATTTCTTTTTCATTTTTTTTCTATTTCACCATTCTGACGGGGTGTTTTTTTGCTATGTTGTCTTCCAAATTGCTGATTTTATCCTTTGCTTCATCTAATCGTCTGTTGATTCCTTCTAGTGTAGTCTTCATTTCAGTTATTTTATTTTTCACTTCTGACTGGTGCTTTTTTTAATGGTTTCTATGATCTTTTTTATGCTTACTATTTCTTTGTTGAAATTCTAAGTTTCTTAAGCATTCTAATAACCGGTGTTTTAAAGTCTGTTTCTGATAGATTGCTTGCATCCATTTTGTTTAGTTCTTTTTCTGGAGTTTTCGCCTGTTCTTTATTTTGGGATATGTTTTTGTCTTCTCATTTTGGCTGCCTCTCTGCGTTTGTTTCTATGTATTAGGTAGATCTGCTATGTCTCTCTGTCTTGGCAGGGTGGCCTTACATAGTAGGCATACTGTGGGGCCCAAGGGTACAGTCTCCCTGGTCACTTGAGCCAGATTTCCCTTGTGTGGGTTGTGTGTGCCCTCTTGTAGTTGAGCCTTAATTGCTGTTTGCATGTCAGTTGGTGAGATTGACCCTCCAGTTTATTGGCTGTGAGGATTAGCCATGACCACAGTTTATGAACTGCTGTGCAGGGCTAGTCCCACAGAACAAGATTTGCCCCAGTGGGCCCTGGTGCTTGCGGAGACCACCCTTTGGGTATGCTGCTTGTGGGACTAATTGGGTGGTGCTTTATTATGGTCTGAAGCTGGCCACTGGGTGTGTTGGTTTGGGGGCCTCTTGGGCGGGGCTCCCATGCAGTCCGTGGTCAGTGGCTGCCTGTAATTTATCCAGGGATACTTGGTAGGAGCTACAAAGTGATTCATGATTGGTTATTGCTTCTGCTGGACCTGGAGGTGCGTGGGAGAGGCCACACTATGAACTAAGGCCTGCTGCCACAGTGCCGGGCCTGGGGGAAGTTTTACAAAAGGCCCAGGGCACCTCGAGGACTGCCTCCACCTGCTGGCTACCCAGAAGCTCAGCTGCTGCAAGAGCTTGGGCAGGGTCGCAGGGAGTTACCAGGGTGGGGTGAGTGATGTTCACCAGGTTAGTGCAGGTTTAGATTTGGCATCAGAGCTGAGCCTGGGGCTAATCAAAAGGCTCAGAGCACACTGAGGCCAGCCACTGCCCACTTGGGGCCCATGGACTCTCAAGAGTTGTCCAAGAAAGTCTGTAGAATGGGCCAACACTGGCTGTTCCCCCATGGCCAAAAAAGCCTCCAGCAGCACTCAAATTGGGAGAGATGGGATCTTAGGGAGCCACCAGGATAGAGTGAGAGGAGTTCACCAGGTTAGTGTAGATTCATATTTGGCACAGTGCTAAGCCTTGGGTAACTCAAAAGGCTCAGAGCATGCAGAGGTCAGCTGCTGGCTTCCTGGAGTCCACAGACCCCCAATAGTTGTCTAAGTGAGTCTGTAGCATGAGCCAATCCTGGCTGCTGCTGGCTACCAACCTCTGAAAAAGCCTCCAGCATTGCGTAAGTTTGGTGGGGCAGGGTCACCTGGCCAGTGCAGATGCAGATTTGGCCATGCTGGGGGTGGACTCAATGAAGGAAACATGGCACCCACCCACTGAATACATGGGAGAAGAGCTCAACATGTGGACAGTGGTGATTGTCCCTCTAGTTTTCACCCTGAAGCCACTCAATTCAGTCTCTTCTTATATGCATCTGGTACTTCCCAAACCACTATCTCTCTGCCAGAACCCAGTGTGAGTTTCTGGGAGTGAGAGAATCAGTGCATGGGCCCTTTAAGAGGAATAACTGGGTTTCCCACAGTCTTGTGTCATCTGGACGGACAAAATGCCCAGTGATTTTCATAGCCATATATTGTGGGGACTCCTTTTTCCTGCAGTGGTGCTCCACGCCGAGGAGTCCGGTGTGAAGCTGAGACTTCTCACTCTTCATGGGGGACCTCTACAGCTGAGGTAGCTCTCTGGGTGCAGGACTAGCCCATTTTTTATCTCCAGCCCTCTCCTACTAGTCTCAACATGGCGGCTTCTTTATATTTTTATTTGTAGGACTTCTATTAAGCTAGTCTTCAGATGGTTCTTCAGGTTGATTTTTCTATAATTTAGTAATAATTTTAATGTTATGGGAAGAGGCAAGCATAGTGTTTTCATACTCTGCCATCTTGACTAGAACTCTCCTTTTTTAAAATTTATTATTATTTTTTGATGTTATTGACAATAGAAGTGTTTTAATTTCTTTCTTGGATTGTTCATTGATAGTGTATAGAAATACAATTTAGTTTTGCAGTAATGATCTTATATTCTGTGACCTGCTGAACTTATTAACTCCGATAGTGCTAAATTTTCAAGATTTTCTATGTATATGATCATGTCATCTACAAATAGAAATAATTTTACTTCTTCCTTTTCACTCTGAATGGTTTTTAAATTTATTTTTCTTACCTAAATTGCCCTGGTTAGAATTTTCTGCATAATATTGAGTAGAAGTGGTGAGAGCAGATATCTTGCTTGTTCCTCATCACAGGGGGAAAGCTTTCAGTCTTTCACAATTAAGTATGATGTTAGCTGTGGGTTTTTGGTAGTTGCCCTTTATCACATTGAGAAAATTCCCTTTTATTTTTAATTTTTGAGTGTTCTTATCATGAAAATGATGAATGTCTCCAATGTTTTTTTCTGTGTTTATTGAGATGATCATATACTTTTTTTTTCTCTGTTGTATTAATTAGTATATTTTATTACATGGTTAATTTTTTTTATGTCGGACCAACCTTGCGTTCCTGAGATAAACCCCTACTTGGTCATGATGTGTAATCTTTTTTTATTTCTTTTAATATGTATTCCTGGATTTGGTTTGCTAGTATTTTGGTGAGGATTTTCAAGTCTATATTCATAAATGATATTGACCAGTAATTTCATTTCTTGTGATTTGTTTGATTTTCATAGAATGCCTTAGAAAGTATTCCCTCCTCTTCTATTTTTTGGAAAAATTTGTAGAGGACTGGTTTTAATTCATCTTTAAGCATTGGATACAATTCATTAGTGAAGCCATCTGGTCTTAGGCTTTTCTTTGTTGCAAATTTTTTGATTATTAACTCCATCTCTTGTTATAGGTCTATTTAATTTTTCTATTTCTTCTTGAGTCAGTGTGGTAATTTGTATCTTTGTAGGAATTTATTGCTTTTATTCAGGTTATCTAATTTGGTATAAAATTGTTCTTTTTTTGGGTCAATTTAGCTAAAGTTTTGCCAGTTTTGTCGATTTTTTTTTTAGAATTAATTTTGGTTTTGTTGGTTTACCCTATTAATTTTTCCATTCTTTATTTCTACTCTAATTTTTATTATTTCCTTTCATCTGCTTTATTTGAGTAGAATGTATTCACTTTTTCTGATTTTTAATGTGGGAGGTTAGGTTATTGATTTGAGGTCTTTCTTTTCAGTGTTTACAGCTATAAATTTCCTCCAAGAACTTATTTTTAACTGCATCCCATTGTTTTGATATGCTGGGTTTTTTTTTTCATTTTCATTCATCTTATTTTCTCATTTACCTCGTGATTTTTTTTTTCTTTGATCCATAGGTTATTTGAGTGTGTTCTTTAATTTCTACATATTTGTGAATTTCTCAAATTTCCTTTTGTATTTCTAGTATTAGTCCATTGTGTTTGGAGAACATACTTTGTATGATTTCAGTCTTTTAAAATGTATCGATGCTTGTTTTATGCTTTAACATATGATCTATCCTGGAGAATGTTCCATATGTACTTGATAAAGGTGTGTTCTGCTCTTGGGGGGCGTGTTCTAAAATGTCTTCTAGGTCTAGTTGCTTAATAGTGTTCGTCTTATTTTCTTATTGGTCTTCTGCCTACTTGTTCTATCCATTATTGAAAGTTCAGTATTTAATTCTCCAACTTTTATTTGTCAGTTTCTCGTTTCCATTCTGTCAGTTTTGCTTCATGCATTTTGGAGCTTTGTTTTAAGTGCATATATGTTTATAATTATATTTTCTTGATAGAGTAACCCTTTCATCTTTATAAAATGCCCTTTCTTGTCTCTAGTAACTATCTTCTTAGAGCCTGTTTTATATGGTATTAGTATAACCTTTCCAGTTCTTTCTTTAGTTACTTCTTGTATGATATATATTTTACCATCTTTTAATCTCAGCTTGTCTCTGAGTCTAAAGTTTTTTAAACTAATTTCTGGCTCTTTATTGATATTTTCTACTTGGTGAGTTATCATTTTTATATATTTATATATATATTTTAGACATGATTTTCATTTTTATATATTTATATATATATTTTAGACATGATTTTCATTAGTTCTTTGAATATATTTGTAACAGATGATCAGATGTTTTTCTCTTCTATGTCCAACATCTGTATTTCCTCAGAGACAGTTTCTCTTGCCTCCTCAATTTATACCATAACTTTCTGTTTCTTTTCATGGCTCATAATTTTTTGTTGAAGACTAGACATTTTAAATAATATAATGTGGCAACTCTGGAAATCAGGTATATCCACTCTACAGGATTTGCTTTTGTTGTTGTTTACTTTAGTGACTTTCTTGGACTGATTCTGTAAAGTCTGATTTTTTTTTTTAAATGAGTTGCCACTGAAGTCTGCTCAGTTACGTTAGTAGTCAATTAATGATAGGACATATATTTCCTGTCAATATCTGGAACTATTAAGTCTTTCAGCTTTTGCTGAGGGGCTTTGTGTGTGTGTGTTGGCATGAATTCAGTGCTCTTTACAACTCTGCCTCATCTTCGCGTCCTTCTTATGCAGAGCCTCAGTATCAGCCAGAGGTGAGAGGGTAGGGCCTCCTCAGATCTTTCTTGGGCATGTGCGTGGCCTTCTAGATTTCCTGACATGTCAGTTTTTCAGAGTCCTCTTTAGATATCTTATTCCCAATTTTTCTGTGTAAGTGATTTGGTTAGTCTCCAACTTGTATCACTGCCAAATACAGTTGCAGTGTTAATGCAGTTGCTGCTGATTGTTTTCAACAGATGCTCTGACTATTATAGGGCTTTTTGCATAGTCTGAATTTTGAGTCAGGTCAAATAAAGACCACGTCTGAGAATGAAGGTTTTCAAGGGAGCTGCCTGACAGGTCTAATAGTGATGAGTCTTGGACTCTGGTGAGTCCAAGCCTGTTTTGTTTCCTCCAGTATTTGCTAGGCTAGTAGTTTTGCAGTTACTGTGGTCATGAACTCTGTCTTTTTAAGACTACTATGGAGTTGGGAGAGAATGATGGAAATAGGACGAATTAAAATGTCATAAGGCTCACTGTTTTTACTGAGATTCATTCATTTTTCTTGGATAAAAGCTCCTCGAATTGTTGCAAGTCTTTGGGTAATTTCTAGTCATGAAAAAATTGGCAATTTTTGCCAGTGTTCTCATTGCTTTATGAAGGAACAGATTTTGGAGGTCATTAATTTTCTGTTTTGGAAGTGCCTCCCTACCCAAATATTTTTATACTTGTTTTCCTCCCATGCTTGCTTTACCTCTTGGGAAACTACAATACATTCTTCCAAAATTCAGCTCATTTATTACTTCATTAGTGACACCTTTTTTTATTTTCTTCCATATACTATAACTTCTTTTTGTTTCCATATGTTTTCGACATAACTCTTTTACTCTACTCATTATATTTTGTTTATCTATACTTCCTATTAGCCCGTGGGGCATTTGAGACTTTTTATCTCTAATTCTCTAGTGTTGAAGAATCCCTGGAGATTATCTGTAGTCGTTAACATAGTTTTACACATGAGACTGAGGCCTAGAGGGACTTATGAAAGTAAATACTTGACTAGTGGCAGGAATGTTTCTAAAACCCACTTTCTGCTAATTGTGCAGTACATAATCATTATACATTTAATTATTAATTTTATGTGTAATTGTGAATTTGTGGTTATATGTATCGCTAGGTATTTGCAAGTGAAAATAAATATAGTGGAATTTCATATATACGTACAAAATAAGATCAGGAGATTACAGATGCAAGACTAAATTTTAAACATAGTAGGAACATCTTTCTGAATTTTATAAAAATAATTTAAAAATTGGTATATATGTGTGTATAAAGTAATGAATTTGATTTTTTTGATAAATCTACAAATAAATGAGTGTTGTTTTACCAAGTGATATCTAATAAGAAGTTCCATTTTTGCCCGTTGAAAAAGACATTTCTTATAACACATTTTAGAAGTCATTTAAGAAGTTTCAGGACCGTTTTATAAAATACGCCGATTAATTGCTGACTTATCATGTCTGATTTCCACACTTTTTTTCCTCCCCCAAACTTTGAAACCAATCAAAAACTTTATCTCTCTTCATTTAGTTAACTTGGTTAGGGACAACTTATGACTGTTCTGAAATTCTAATTTCAAGAATGGGAAATTACCCACATTATAGGTATTGAAAAGAATTTACGATAGTCTCTGTTTCAAACAGAGATGTTAGAGAATTGTGTTAGATTATGACAATGATATGAAAAATCAGTGTTAATAATTTGGTGCTAATATTTATATTTGAGTCTCTGAACATATATCTATATATGCAGATATATAATTTGTTTAGTATGAACTGAATCCTAAAGTGGTATTGTTATAGGACATTATCTATTTGGTATTAGCTTATTTTGTCTTAATTAATACCTCCAAAACAAGAAGTATATCATAATGCTAATCATTGATTTTTATTAGTAAGCTCCTACCTTGGAAACAGTTTATATAGTCATGTACTGCTCAACTGTGGGGATGCATTCTGAGAAATGCCTTGTAGATTGTTACTCAATTTTGTAGTTGTGAGAACATCATAGATTGTACTCACATGAACCAAGATTGTATAGCCTGCTACACATCTAGGCTCTATGGTATAGCCTATTGCTCCTAGGCTACAAGCCTTTACAACGTGTTACTGTACAAAACAACACAAGATTAAATCAAGCACGAGAGAATGATGCTATCGAGAGCCACGGTAAACCTGAGATGTGTGAGACTGCTGCTGCAGGCTTACCATGGCATACTGTTTCGCAGCAAACTCTTTATAAGTAGAAAGAATACACATTAACAATGAAAAGTATAATATAGTAAATACATAAACCAGTAACCTAGTTGTTAATTATTATCAAGTATTACATATTGTACATGATTTTTTCTGCTATACTTTCATATGGCTGTCAGTACAGTAGGTTTATATACATCAGAATTTCTCACCAGACATGTGAGTAATGTGTTGTGCTGTGATGTTATGAAGGCTACGATGTCACAAGGAGACAGGAATTTTTCAGCTCCCTTAAAAACTTATAATATGGTCCATTGTTGACCGAACATTGTTATGTGCCTCATGACAGTATATAGTTCTCAGTTAATGAGAAATACATGACATTTACATACATATGTAAGTAATCTTACAAATGATGGCTGGCTTCTAGGACCTGTTTAAGATTCTCTTAACTGCAAACAAAAGGAATCCATCTCAAATTAGTTTACCAAAAAAGGAATTTTATTGGCTGAAAAACAGAAACATGGTATCCTGAAGCCAGCGGAGATTATTTTGTATCTAGTCTGTTAGATGTTTATAGGTATACATTAAAAATGCCTACACAAAATGCTATCCTGTGTGGCATTATTCACCTAATCATTTGCATGTTGCTGGAATACAAGTTTCCACATCTTCACTAACAATTTCCTTATGGTAGAATTCTATAAATAAAATCGAGGCAAAGAATATGAATATTTTTCCAGCTCTTAATATATGATATACAATCTTGAGGTATGATTCTGGTGGAAATACTTTACTAATTTCCATGTCTACCAAGGGCACATAAAAGATTGATTCTGGAACATCATTGCTTACACATATAATGATGCTTTATTATTAAATAGTGATTTGTGGGTGTGGAAAATATTATTTTAGGATGCAAGAACACAACTGTTCTTTATGTCTATAAATAATGATAGATGATAAAAAGATAATGTTTAATTGAGGATAATTCTTAAATATATGTCCCTTTGATCTCTGGAGACCTTACACTTGGAAATCTTCTTGCCAAATTTCATATCTCCAATTAGATATCCAATAGGCATCTCTAACTTAACCTGTGCCCAACTGGGCTCTTGATATTTTACTCCAAACTTTCCCTGTTGTCTGTCAAGAACTGATAAAAGTTTGAGATTTTATCCTACTTCTAAGCTGACAGGGTAGCCTGTCATAGTTTCGTGGATGCTGGCAGAAGAGATGAGACAAAGTATTTTATTACTCATAGTGGTAGTTGTAGCCAGACTATCAGCATCAGCTCCAGTTCCAGTTCCCAGAGGACTGTGTGAAAGGGCCAGGTGACACCTGTACCTGCAGTGGATTGTACTATAGGAGAGGAGCTTAGAATACTGGAATCTTTTATAATGGAGCAAGTCAGCTGCAGTGGGGGAAAGGAGTAAACCTTTAGTTAGTTTTGTTCCCAGCACCCAGCATCTTAAACAGTGCTTGGCACCTGCGTGTAGTTAATATATGTTGTTGAATGAATGAATGAATGATTTATATAGTAAAGACATGGAATTCTATTTTCAGAATTTGTAGTGTATATTAGAAGTACTATAGTTAACACTGACAGCAAATGATGATTTAGAGATTGCTTTTTATTTACAGAGAGGATCAATGTAGCAATTGTAGCTTATCAATTAGATCTACTTCCAGTAGAACCAGTTTATTGATGTTAAGTCATTCACTCAACAGATATTTGAGTGCCAGGCAAGGTGGGTAGGCATTGATGATACTCTGATATATGAGATATACACAGTCTCCATCTTATGGAACTTAACAACCCAGTTGTGGAGAGAGGCACTGAATAACAAGTTTAAATATTGTGGTGGGTGTGTCTTTAGAAGTTCCTGTTGTAGGGGTTTCAAACTCGGATGCCTGCAACAGGCCAGCCAGGTTAGATATTATAAAAGAGTGAAGTGGGTGCATTGAAACTGTCGAGAGTAGAGGGAGCTGTGACGAACTGCGCAGAGCACATGCTCTGTAAAGGGTATAGCAACTGACAGCTCCATCTGATGGATGTCATATAGGAATGAGGGCTCACTGTTTCCTTATTTCCAAGTTTTTCAGGAGAAACTGAAAAATCTAGATTGTCATCTGAAACATCACAATTTTCTAAGGTACTGTGCAGTCTAAATTAAATGTAGTTTTGACCTATTGGGCCCTTCGATATAGGAAATACTATTAAGTGTAAGGGTCTACCAAGAATAAAACTCTGGGGGTGGAAGGGTGTTGTTTTCTCTTGATTACCCTATTTTCCTTTTGTTCCTTCTAAATTTTAATGTTATTCTCAGATCCTTCCATTTGTAATTATATACCTAGAGTTTTCTTCTGGCATAACTAACAAGGACAGATGTGGGTATAAAAATCATTAGAACATGAGATTTTTCAGAGAAAAAAAGCCTCTGGCTCCATCTTATTGGCTTTGTGTTATTGGACTAGCAGCTTACCTTCTTTCTCAGTTCTTAGTTTCTTCTTCATTTATAGAATGGGAATAACAGTTAAATTGCCTCATGATGTTATGAGAGTTAAATAATGGAAATGCTTTGTATATTGTCAGGGCTGTATGAATGCTGGGCTCTTTCCTTCTCTTTCCAGCTCCCCTTCCTCCTATTCTCCGCCCAGTCAAATGTACCTGACTCATTCTTTCATTGCATTGTACTAGATAGCACTTACAGATCCGATCATTTTGGCAAGCATTTATGTTAGTGTAATCCTCTTTAGGGATATTTTCACTTTCAAAAGGAACCCCTGGAGTTATCGCCTTAACCTAAAGTTACAAAACTCTAATGTACCACAGGCCAGTGGTGGGTCATTGGGTAGGCAGATCTTTCTTCTGACTCAAATCCCACAGCTAAATAAGTGCCTTTTCCACTTATTTTGAAGACAGTTTTCAAATGACATTGTTTTCTTTGGCAGTGATTGAAACCAGAATTTGCTGACAGCTTGGTATTTTCTTGTTGAATTGCTTGATGTCTGATGATAGACACAATGCAAAAAGACCATGGGTAATTTTATCCTTTACTTCCATCTTTCTTCTTCCTTCTCTAGGAAAACAAACTTGATAGGAGTAAACACTGTTAAAGCCCAGTCTTTCATAAACAAGTGCTTGTGTGTGTTGGGATGTTGGAGCTGTAGGTATCTAGGATACCATAAACATTTTCTGTGGCAAGAGACTTACGGTGCCTTTGGGGAAATCGTGAGTCTGGATAACCAGTAGCAGTGTCTTTCTTATAAAATAATAATTCTCAGTTGTGGTGGTGGATTGTTGGATGACAAGGGAGAGAGGAATTACCTGGGGAAAAAACATCCTGTGTCTCTTTTTTTTAACTATTATGAAAAATTTCAAAATATACAGAAAACTCGAAAGAGTAGTACAGTGAATAACCATGTGCCCATCATGTAGATTCACCTACTAATATTTTACCATGTTTTCTTTATATGTTTTTTGAAACACCTGAGTAATTTTGAATAAGGGCCGCATTAGAAGAATTATTACTCATTTTCTTAGGTGGGACAGAGGTGCTATGGTTATATTGGATAATATACCCATTTCGAGCATGTAAATGTGTTTACATTTAAGTAATGAGTGAAATGACATGAACACATACCACTGACTTTCAAACAGTTTCCCAACAAAAACATTTTAATAATCTTTCAAAATTGGATTTAATCAAGGATTATGTATTGCACTTTATTGTATTGTCTTTTAAATTCTAGACTGCCCCCTCTCCCATTTTTTTACTTTACATATGGAACACTATACAGGGAAATTAGCCAAAGAGTCAGTATCTCAGACTTTGTCTGATTGTTCTTTATGTTATTTTCCTTTTAGCTCCTGTTTTCTAAACTGGAAGTTAGGCCTTAAGATTTATTAGGTTAAAAGTTTTGGGCAGAGAATACTTTATAGGTGATGCCGTTTATTTCACATTGCATCACATCAAGAAACACATTAATGCCAATATTAGCAATGTCAAGATTTCTTCCTTGTCAAGGGATGTTTTCTCTTTTGATACTTTGGCACCATGTGAATATCCTGTTTCTCATCAACCTTTTATCAAGGATTTTGGCATACCTTTAGGATCCTTGCTGTATCAATTTTTTAATGTCGTACTTCTCAATTTTGATACTTTTTTCCTCCCAATCCTGATGAAAGTCTCTACTATTTTTGGGAAAGAGTAGTGTCCCTCAATGTGTTGGGTAAGAACATGGGTTGAAAACCAGGTTTACAGGAAGCATTTAATGGTATCCAATTTTATATAACATCTCCCAAGTTGGATTTTCAGTTCTTTGGAAAGAAGTACTAATTAGGCGCTGAGAGTCATTTATTGAATACAGATTTTGCCTGATAAAAATAATTTCTTGACTAGGAAACTTTTTTACTTGTCAGGTTATGTCAAAAAAGCTAGTAGTGTATGTTAGTTTTAACAAGACATTTAAAAAATACTTGTTTTTTCTTTTCCGAGCCATTTGGTTAATTCAAAAGTGTTTTAACAGTTCTGCTCTAAACACATTGATTATTCATTTTGCATTTACTATGTGAGGCCCTAATCAGGTTGCTTAACACCTAGTAGAAGAGACAGATTGATAGACAGAAAGGATCAAGTATGCTATGTAGTATGTATAGGAAGCTGTGAGAGTTTTAAGGAAGTGCTGTGCAACCTGTAAAGAGATCTGACTACATGAGCAAATATTTGTTAGGTACTCATTAATTTAGTATTGGATTTCTCCAAAATATCTGGTACTGACTTCTAGGCCCTTTTTGATTATTGCAGATCCATTCTGAATTATGATTAGATTTAAAGTTTCTTAATGATTGGTTGGGCATACTTCTTGTTCTAAGCAGAGATAAAATTTATCTGTAACTACTACTTCTGGATAAGTAGTTGCATTTCAACAACAGTTCTCCGACACCAACTGGGTGTCTATCAGTTCAGTTCAATTCTGATACTACCCAGAATAAATGCAGACCCTACAAATTAAAGGGCTCAGTTTTACAAGATTTGCCCCTACTTCAGATGCCCCCCAGAGTTATTCGCACTTCTGATGGACTGGCTTGATTACAAATTTGGGGGTATTTGTGACCCTTTTTTAGGTTTGATCATTTGCTAGAACAACTCACAGAACCTTTTTATTATAAAAGATACAAATGAACAACCCATACGAACGGGTAATGTAGGACAAAGTCCAGAAGAGTCTTTAACTTTGGAGCTTCTGTCCCCATGGAGTCAGAGTATAGTACTCTCTCAGGTCTTCAGTGTGTTCACCAACCAGGATGCTCTCAGAATTTTGTTATTTCGTTGAGATTGTTTTACAAAGGCGTGATTGATTAAATCTCTGGCGACAGGATCGAACTCAGTCTCTAGTCTCTTTTTTCTACCCAGAGGTCAGAAGGTGGGATGGGAGTGGGGGCCCAAGGCTGAAAAGTTCCAGCCTACTAATTATGTGTGTAGTTGGTTTTTCTGGTACCACCTTCCATCTTGAAGCTATCTAGGGCCCTCACTAGGGATCACCTTATTAGCATAACAAAGACAGACACTTCAAGGAATTTCAAGGGTTTTTGAAGTTCTGTGCCAGGAACTGGTCACAAAGACCAGATAGTTTTTCTTATATCATAGTAGTAGTGCCGGAGTAATGCTCTTAATAAACATGATAACTTACAGAACATTTTTACCCTAAAATGAATGGGAGAGGAGTTCATTTAGGCATCATTTTGAGTGGCTCTAGTGGATTTCTTTCCATTAGATACAGACTCAAAAAAATCAAAACATAGAGGTGGTTTATAGTGTTAAAGATTATTTTAGTTTTCATTTTACTATCTCAAATTCTCAATTCTTTAAAATGAAATATCATTTTATAAAGCTGATTTTGGCTTTGAATTATATGACATTTTATTTATACCTGTATTTACAAATGATTTGGGGCATGTTTAAGCAGGTAAATATAGTCTCCTCGAATATTACTGTGTTTATATAAATAGCTTATTTATCAAGCCATGTGTTGATTTCCATTTTTTGTATTCTTTAAAATGTATAGTCTAACCGTCGTCATAAGATGAAGTAGTATTAATAACAGCAGCAAAATTATACAATAGTAGTAGTAGTAATTATAATACCATACCTACCATTTATAGAATCACGTTTTCATTGTTTCATGTTATCTTTCTAAACAAATTCTAGGGGAGTTGCAAATATATATACCATCGATAAATTAAAAATAAGACAAATTAAGCATGGAAAAACAATGGCTTAATATAAGGAGGACTAAATAATGGCTTACCAAGAGGAAAAGTTAGTCTGTAGAAATACATGTCCTACCTTCATACATGGTTACTAAGGTCACCTGGCATCTCTAGAGCAGTGCTTTCCAAGGTGGTATTCAGTCAGGTGCAAGTTACGTTGTCATTACTTTAGTACTACCAATTGAAGCAAATTTAGGTTGGCTTAAAGCCACTCCTTCATTTTAATCTGATCACTGTTTTTGTGTGGGGGGAGAGGACAGGAGAGGTGAGGTTTCAGTTAAGTAGGAATTGTTTCACATGTGAACCGCATACATGTCCTATCCTGGAAAAATCCAAGGAAAGCTGAGAGTTGTTGTTCTCCAGGGTAGATAACTCACAGATGGGAAGGAATGCCTGTATTTTATGATTTACAGATTATAAGATACCATTTCTTTTCCTTTTCATATCAACTTTCATAAATATAGTTTTCTTTTTATTCTGTCAGATCAATATCTGTTACTAGTTCTTTTATTTTCCTGTGATTTTGAGAACATCTGGAGTGTTTTATAATACTTTTTAAATCTCGATTTGGAATTATAAATTTAGCATCCATTTAACAACTATGCCTTAAATTAGATTTGAACTGTATATTGATTTGGACATAGAAATATATGGTAAGTGGAATTTGTGGTTCCTGTTAGTAATCTTTTGATGTATGTAAGAAATGAGTTGAGAATTGAAGTGGTAATGTAGTCAAAACTCTAGAAATAGGTGCCTGAGGAAGTAATGAGCATGAATTGAGTTGGTCATGAAAGACATCTATGCGGAAAATATGTGATGATGAATTGGGTAGATACGGATTGGTGGCAAGCAGATGATTCTCCTCCCTTGAATTTCTATAATGTCTGAACTAGTTACCGCCCACTAAGTGCATTCTTTAAACAGAAATATTAGCTAATACTCAATCAGAAAATCCTGGGAAGTACAGTATTTGAAGAAATATAAACAAATGATTCCATATCATTCTCAAAGGAGGCACTATTAATGACCATTATTTATAATGTTTAGGTATAAATCATAGTAACAGATACATTATCTCTATATACAAAACTTTAACTTTTAGAAATGAGTTTTACGAAGAAGATTTAGTTAATATTTTTTCTCTAATTTCCCTGATTCACAGGGATAAAATTTGTTCTGTGGATGGTTAAGAATGGATATATAGGAACGGTGGTTCCTATAGGAACTTTTACTCTGGTTCAGTGCCTAAATAACTTGATTGTGCATCAGAACCATCTTGGGGACTCTCCCGCTCACCCCCTAGTTAATATGGAACTTACATTATTATATGTTTATAAGAACATATACAAAAGTAGAATAATATGAGTATGGGGATTTTTAGCTAGGGTTTCTCTGAGACCTTCTGATTCATACTTAGTCAGAACCTGAAACTATTCAAGATAAATTCCCACACATACACACACCACCAGCTCACCAGCCAATTCTGATGCATAGCTGTATTTGGGAAGCATTGTTTTAGGGGAATCTCTAGAGAAATGTCTCAGAACAAATGCTATTTTAATGATTTATCACGACCTATCGTCATACCAACTTTAGATATCTAGATTTATTCTGACTTTCAGCATTTTTCTTAATTTTTAAATCAAATAAAATTGGAGTAGTTTCAGTAGTATTTTTTTAGAGCTACTAATTTGTTAATGTTTTCATATGAAATTAATGCTAAGTGAATTTCTTATAAAGAACTGCCATGCATTGTTAGAGCTTTTATTGAAAGCAACTTTCCCAAACATTTTTTCTCTCCTGGTTGACTTGATTTATTCTACATTATATACATGGCAATCCAGATCTACAGAGTGGTTGTCGTACCTTTTGTAACCGCAGTTGGAAGATTTGGTAAATCTGGAATGAATCTACACTGAGTCGGGAGCATCCTAGGCGCTCTTTTCCCCTTTTGTTTATCCCCAGCAGTTAACTTTTCCTTTGACTGCTTTGACTTATCATTGCTCAGGGTGCTGCTTTCTAAGGGCTATCAAATTGATAAAAGCGATACATTATTTTTTGTTTTAAACTATAATTAAGCTAAAAATATTCTATGCTAAGACGAATTTTAAAACTCCAGATGGAAATGTTTGTTTAGATGTGTCAGAAGCGATTATTCTTTAGAGTACCCAGCTATGTATTTCAGATACGCTGCTTTGTCAGGTGCAGGTAACAGATTGACCAGATAACTGTGTCGTAAATACTAATGGAGACATTTACCATCTTACATAAGAGTGCTGGAAGAAGGTGGTTCCAGAGTTGTCTAATTCAGTATTCTAATTACGTCAGTATTCTAGGTCATTTTCTCTCTGATTCTTTTTTCCCATCACAGTCACAGATGGCTGCCATGGGTCTAAACATCATATTCATGAACAACAAAATCCAAGAGCTGGAAGGAGGAGCCAGACCTTCTCCACAAGTCTTCCTTTTTTTTCCGGGTGGAAAATCTTTCTCTGCAACTCCCAGCAGACTTTCTCTTATGTCCCATTAGCTTAAACTGGTTACATATCCAGTCCTAAATTTTGTCAGTAACTGTACTGACAATAGTACATGGGATTCCCATTATCACCTTAGAACAATATTGGCTCACCCAGTGGAATTGGAAGAGGGACCCACCCAACTTATCCCATTACTGTATCATATTAAATTAGAGTTTTGTCATTACAAAAGAGGCAGAAGCCGATGGGTAGGCATTTATTAGTATATGTCAAACTATAGTAATGTAGTTATAGTGTGACATCTTCTATATAACTAAGAGGTATTCCCATGCAAAATGAAATTTTGGTATTTTAACCTTTAAAACAGAAGCATATTCATTTGAAAAGCATATTATCCTCTCTGGACTACTTCATTATTGGCATAGGAAGCTGATGTCATGGCATTTAATCTAATATATTAGTTGCTTACTGTTCTAAGTTTTGTCGGGTACAGTCAGTTTATTTCCTTCTGAACTTAAGCTCCTCAGTTGCTTTACATGGTTTTGGCAGTAGTTTCCGATGCTTTTTAATCAATTGGTCCTTGTTCTTCTAGGTGGATTCTCCACAGTTTTCCTGGTGCGGACTCATGGTGGAATCCGCCATGCTTTGAAACGAATGTATGTCAATAACTTGGCAGACCTCAACATTTGTAAAAGGGAAATTACAATTATGGTAAGTGAAAGAGTATTTCTGTTAAAAAAATTGTGTATTTTGTTTTGGTTTTGCACTATAACATTAATCAGCTTTTAGACAAACTGCTTATCAGTTTACACACACTTAGAAAAACTTTGAAGATCATTAAATTAATGTGGAAAATTATCTTGGAATTTGTAGTACATTTCTTATAGCTATACTTAGGGCTAAATATAGCCAACTCCTTCCTGTCCTCTTTCTTCTCTTCCTTACTGTATATAATGCAAGCTACTTTGCTATTTTTTTAAAAATACATTTTAATTATGGATAATTTTGAGAGTAGAAAAATTTAGAGAATTATGTAATAAATACCAATTTACTTACTACCTAGCTTAAGAATTAAAACCTTACATATGTAGTTGAAATGTTCTGTATATTCTGTTCCAAACGTATCTCTATACTGTTCTCACCCAAAAAGAAACCACTGTCCTGAATTTGGTGTTTACCATTCCCACGGGTATTCAGTACCTTCACTGTATGTGTTTGTATTCACGGACAATAATTAGTTTTTATTTTTAAAATCATGCTATAAAGTTTTTTTTTTTTTTTTTGGGGTATACTCTGCAATATATATCTTTCAGTAAGAGAAAAAGTTTTTTTAAATATTAGGAAAAATGAAAAGAATTTTAATAGACCATTAAAGAAAATTTCTGTAGCTCAGTTAACTAAACATTAAAATAGTACAAAATAAAAATTTCTTTTTTTTCTGCAGTTGCTTATTCTCAGTGCTCTGGATGGCTTCGTGTTCATGTTCTCTTGCTCTCCCTTCTCCTCTCTTGTCTTCCTCCTCATCCAGTGTTTATCAAATGCTAATATATATGTTTAAATTTTTTTTATTGTCGTTCTTACTTATCCAACTGCTAAGAGGGGGATTTCTTATTTTTATCAGCTTCTTTATTAACATACATATTTTGATCCCTTTTATTTGAAGATGGTGGGCACATTTATACAATATGACTTTTCTGAATTCTGCTTTTATTGTTCCTATTCTTTAGCTAGACTAGAGTTGATTAGGCTTTGAGACTTGCTTTTTTTAAGGTAAGGCTATGAGCCAATAGAGTGAAAAGATTTACTCCAAGGTAATGTGGGAGTCTTAGACTAAGTTAAGGCT
>NW_011888837.1:6430676-6436253 GCF_000151845.1 Pteropus vampyrus
GGGGTATACTCTGCAATATATATCTTTCAGTAAGAGAAAAAGTTTTTTTAAATATTAGGAAAAATGAAAAGAATTTTAATAGACCATTAAAGAAAATTTTTGTAGCTCAGTTAACTAAACATTAAAATAGTACAAAATAAAAATTTCTTTTTTTTCTGCAGTTGCTTATTCTCAGTGCTCTGGATGGCTTCGTGTTCATGTTCTCTTGCTCTCCCTTCTCCTCTCTTGTCTTCCTCCTCATCCAGTGTTTATCAAATGCTAATATATATGTTTAAATTTTTTTTATTGTCGTTCTTACTTATCCAACTGCTAAGAGGGGGATTTCTTATTTTTATCAGCTTCTTTATTAACATACATATTTTGATCCCTTTTATTTGAAGATGGTGGGCACATTTATACAATATGACTTTTCTGAATTCTGCTTTTATTGTTCCTATTCTTTAGCTAGACTAGAGTTGATTAGGCTTTGAGACTTGCTTTTTTTAAGGTAAGGCTATGAGCCAATAGAGTGAAAAGATTTACTCCAAGGTAATGTGGGAGTCTTAGACTAAGTTAAGGCTGTGAGCCAATAGAGTGAAAAGATTTACCCCAAGGTAATGTGGGAGTCTTAGACTAAGTTCTCTAACTTGAGCCCAGATATGGTACTTCCTTTTAATAGACTGTGTATAATTTTGAGACATAAAAATGTAGTTATCATCAACCGTAGCAACATTCAAATTCTATGCTTTTGAACAAGATATTTTAGGGAGCTAGCTCTTCAGAGCAGGTGTCTTCCAACTTTTTTTGACAACCCATCCGCTATTATGTATGTTGATTTATGAATTATTCACATGTTCAGCTGCAATTAGCAAATACCTCAAATTATATTACAAAGTTAAAACTAGGTTTATTATTGATAGTGGATGTGAATTCATTTTAAATAGTATTCTTAATCATTGTTTTTTAATTTCTAGATGGACCTAATTATATCATGATTTTTAACCTCATTATATGCTAATAACTATCTTACACTAGAAGCCAAAAGTGTCAGATTTGCCATTTTCTTATTTCCTTACTCTTGTATTATTAGTATTTATAGTTTCTTTATAGAAATCTTTTTTAGCTACTTGTTCATTTTTTAGGTTATTTTGTTAAAAGTATGTACATTAAAAATGTATTTAACTAGTTACACATTAATTGCAATATGTTGTATGTAAAACAAGCAAATGAGAATACAGTTGTTAGTTCTCATTATTCTCAAATTAGAGCTTAATTTCTTTACTTTTTTAGAAAAAAACAAATATAAATAGAAACTCTGATATTTTATTTTTGAGTCCTTAAAGACTATCTTACATATTCACATTGGGAGACTTACTTTTGGGTGAACAATCTTTCTTCTTGATTGAATTGAAAAATAAGTGTTTACTGAATATTTACTTGTCAGAAAATTATAGTCACATGTAAATACTTTCCATTGGAATTGTGGAAACCTTTTTGAAATATGTCAGATTCCATACTAATGCTTAATTCTTACTTTTCGAAATTCTCTGAGTACATCAGACTTCAAATCATTATTAATGATAGAGCTTTAAAATGTATATTTTCTGATTCTGATTTTTTTTCCCCCCAGAAAGAGCTGTCTGGTCACAAAAATATTGTGGGTTATTTGGACTGTGCTGTTAATTCAGTTATTGATAATGTATGGGAAGTGCTTATCTTAATGGAATATTGTCGAGGTAAGTACTTTCTGCATTTGTTCTATACTAAAAAAACATTGGCCTTAAAATGGGTTACTGGGTGTCTTAGTTTCTCCCAGGGCAGCTGTCACTTTATTCTAGACATTTATTGCAGTCTCACCTTTAATTATCTGTCTAGTTAAGGAATGTTGTTAAAACTATTTAAAACCTAGTCATAGTTGCTGCAATGATGATATGAGCAGGTAAATGGACAAAGAAAAATGCTATTGGGTTTAAAACAAGAAGTCTAAGCAAGTAAAGAGCATTACACCTCATGCTCCTTTATACATTTCTTTTATAATCCAAGAAAATCATTATGTATCAATATTAGTGTTATAAGGTTTTTTCTCCAGCGTTCTACCATGTTATCTTTTAACATATTAAATATAATAAATTTAGAGGATGTATTTTGAGCTAAAATTTTTATAAACTTGTATTATTTGGTATTTGGGATTTTTTAAAATAAATATCAGAAGCTATAAAATCACATTTTATTTGGACTTAATGTGGTATTTTTAAATAAATAATTACCTGTATAGTATGCTGGAAGAACAATAATAATAACTTTTAAAAAAATCCCTGAATTTTTTTTTACTTTCATGTGTGAAGGGGCCAGTTAATCAATTTCCTGCAAATCTGCTCTTAAAAAAAAAAAATCAGACTGTATCTGGCAATTTTGGCTCTAGGGAGTCTTGATTTATATTTAGATTCTCTTAAAATGGTTATGATTATTAAGTATTTTACCAGGAACTCTTGTCATTTCCTGAAGGTTGGAGGAGGAGGATGATGATGGTAGTGGTGATGGAGAAAATATAGTCTCATTTACTCCAGTCTTCTAAGGAGGGACGGACAGTGAATTAATGTTATAATATCTATTGCAATGTATTTTAACTTATTTCCATATGTAATTTAAGAAGTTAGATGTTTTCATAATTGTTTTCTTCATATCTCACATACTCTTACTGTAAAGCATTTTGACCTTTTTAGGGGGAGGAACTTGTTTTTTTTTCCTGCCTCAGTTTCCTAAATTCTAGCATTTATGTTACTGATTCTTAACTGGATTATAGTTGAGTAATAGCCTTTGGCTCCTTGTAAGTTTTTAAAGATAACTTAATTGGGCATAATTAAGATAACTTATTTGGACATAAACCTTGGATAAGTTTAATTAATTGTCATCCAGAAGACATTTTAAAAGGGGAACCAAATGAACTTCCAATTTATAGGGAACAAATTGTTTTATGGAAGGCATTCTTTTGCTTTTTAAAAATTAAGAGAAAAAATTTATCTTGTTTGAATCAGCAAGATTTATTTTACATGGAATTTTTATTTTTATCAGTTATTCATGTATATATTAAAAAGTCAAATAGATCTGTTAAACTATGGCTGAGTCAATATCCTCCTGCCCCATCCGTCTTCTCAGAGGTAGTCCCTTTAAAATCCTTGAGATGCTACTTCTCATATTTACTTCCATATTTCTATACTGCATTATGTAGAGGAGAATCTGTAAGTTCAGTGAGATCCTTAGAGTATGAAAGAGAAGGAACTTAGAAAATCAGGGGTAGTATGTGACTATGAGCTCTTTAAAGCTTGCCAGTGCTGATTTTCTGTTTTAGATAGTAGCTCCAAGAAAAGATGAGGATTTTATTGTCAGTGTAATATATTCTCAGATTTTAGATTAAATTAAAAATCAGCGATTAAATTATTTTATTTGTCACTAAACTGTGACATGTAATACTCTGTAATTACATTTTCTTCTACTTCTTTTTACTTTTCCCGCAGTTAATAATTTTCCCAATTTTCATTTGCCTAATTTCTTTCATACTTATTAGTATTTTATTTATCCCCATATTCCTCAATGGAAGTGTAAATCTTTATGCAATATGTTTAAACATTTTAATATTTGTGTAATTTAAATTTTTCTTCCCCTAGAAACTTTTGGGGAGTTTATAAGTCTTCCTCCTATCCTTTTGGGGAGACTTCAGTTCTGCTTAATTTGAACAGCATTTAGCTGTCATTCTGGGAATTCTCTTTGCCTTCCTCCTATCTTGGACTCTGCTATTCATGCCTACTACTTGTTTTTAGTACTGCCTTTGGTAGAGTACATTTTTTAGTAGCTTTCTGATGATAGGTTTATGATAGAAAACATTTTGAAACCTTGCATATATAAAAATATTTTTATTCTACATCCATATTTGTTTGTTAATTTGGCTGGTTAAAGAGTTGTAGGCTAGATATAATTTTTCTCTAGTTTTGAAGGCATCATTTCATTTTTCTCTAGTGTTTCTATTGAAAGTTTGGATGTATTATGATTCCTCAATTTTTTTTATGTGACCTTTTTTTTTCCGTGGAATCCATTGCCATTGAATCTTTCCTTTTTGAATCTTTGCTTTATCTCCAGCATACTCAAATTTCAAGATATACGTGCCTTGGTTATAGGTCATTTTGGTATCTTTTTGCTGGGCACTCAGTTTTTCTCTCTTATTTTCTCTGTTCTTTCTTTTTGGACTTTTAATTTTTTTGAATATTGGTCTTCCTAGATTGATTGAGCCTCTGATTTTCCTTTTTTATTCTACTTATGTCGAGAGCATTTCTTCATTGTATCTTTCAGATCCTCTATAGAATTTTGTATTTCTGCTATGTTATTTTTAATTTCCAGAACTCTTTCTTGTTCTCTCAATGTTGTTCTTTGTTATAACACAGCTTTCTCTTGTTTTAGGTGCAAATCTTCTGTTGTCTGCAGATAATACAGCTTATAAAAAGATTTTTGTTCCTTGTGTTTCTTTTTTCTGAAAATTTTTCTTTCTTTTTAAAAAAATTATTATTGTTATTTATGCCTACAGCACCTGGTCTTCCTAGGTGGTCTCCCATCCAAGTACTAACCAGGCCCGACCCTTCTTAGCTTCCGAGTTCAGACATCAGGCTTGTTCAGGGTAGCATGACTGTAGACCGAGGATCATGGCTCCACAGGGGCGTAAACCCAGGATCTTCTGTGTGTAAAGCAGATATGCTTTGATTTCTTTACCTGGAAAATGATATTTCAAGAATGTGAATGAAGAACACCAAGAAAACATTTTTCATTTTGTTTAGTTGTTGGTTAAAATGAGTCAGGGTGTCTGACAGGAGGATGAAGGAAATGGTTACCTGGTCAGGCGCCTCACTCTTAAGAGATACCCTGAGAACCAGATAGACCTGAGTTTTCTGAAAGTCAGAGATTGATAGATAAAAGTTAATGTTCTTCTGCTTTAAAATTCTAAGAAAAATTGTTTCAGAAAATACATGAGAATGCTGTTCAATAATAAAAGGAACAGGTGTATGCCTATGCACCTTCTTACAGATTACGGAGTAGCAAATATTCTTTTATCCAACTTTGTTAAAGTATCAAGTTAACATAAGCCTGCCTTTTTAAATTCTCAAACTTGTTTTTTATCAGAATGTTTTCTGAATTAATCACGTATTTACTTGTGTTCTAAAAATATACTGATAGTTCTTAATAATTAAGAATTATTTATTAATATAATAAATATATTACAATATGCTACAATAATATTGTCAGTTATTATAGCATATTGTCAATTACTGTAGCATATTGTAATATATAATAATCCTTTCAGGGCTCATATATTGTTGTTTGGTTTTAGTTAAGTTGCTCTGGCCATTATTTCTTACCTGGTTTAGAGCATTAACTTCTTAACCTAGCTGTTCATTTCTACTCTTGTGATTTCCTTATTCCCTAGTCAAGGATCTCTTTTAAAAAGTCAAATCAGAAAATTTCCTTGGTTCTTAAGTTAAAATCTAAAGTGTTGCTGATTGCTGTCTGCCTTGTCAGTCTCATCTTACCTTACTCTTCTCTGCTTCCTAGACT
>NW_011888837.1:6436303-6440830 GCF_000151845.1 Pteropus vampyrus
TTTTTTTTTCCGTGGAATCCATTGCCATTGAATCTTTCCTTTTTGAATCTTTGCTTTATCTCCAGCATACTCAAATTTCAAGATATACGTGCCTTGGTTATAGGTCATTTTGGTATCTTTTTGCTGGGCACTCAGTTTTTTTCTCTTATTTTCTCTGTTCTTTCTTTTTGGACTTTTAATTTTTTTGAATATTGGTCTTCCTAGATTGATTGAGCCTCTGATTTTCCTTTTTTATTCTACTTATGTCGGGAGCATTTCTTCATTGTATCTTTCAGATCCTCTATAGAATTTTGTATTTCTGCTATGTTATTTTTAATTTCCAGAACTCTTTCTTGTTCTCTCAATGTTGTTCTTTGTTATAACACAGCTTTCTCTTGTTTTAGGTGCAAATCTTCTGTTGTCTGCAGATAATACAGCTTATAAAAAGATTTTTGTTCCTTGTGTTTCTTTTTTCTGAAAATTTTTCTTTCTTTTTAAAAAAATTATTATTGTTATTTATGCCTACAGCACCTGGTCTTCCTAGGTGGTCTCCCATCCAAGTACTAACCAGGCCCGACCCTTCTTAGCTTCCGAGTTCAGACATCAGGCTTGTTCAGGGTAGCATGACTGTAGACCGAGGATCATGGCTCCACAGGGGCGTAAACCCAGGATCTTCTGTGTGTAAAGCAGATATGCTTTGATTTCTTTACCTGGAAAATGATATTTCAAGAATGTGAATGAAGAACACCAAGAAAACATTTTTCATTTTGTTTAGTTGTTGGTTAAAATGAGTCAGGGTGTCTGACAGGAGGATGAAGGAAATGGTTACCTGGTCAGGCGCCTCACTCTTAAGAGATACCCTGAGAACCAGATAGACCTGAGTTTTCTGAAAGTCAGAGATTGATAGATAAAAGTTAATGTTCTTCTGCTTTAAAATTCTAAGAAAAATTGTTTCAGAAAATACATGAGAATGCTGTTCAATAATAAAAGGAACAGGTGTATGCCTATGCACCTTCTTACAGATTACGGAGTAGCAAATATTCTTTTATCCAACTTTGTTAAAGTATCAAGTTAACATAAGCCTGCCTTTTTAAATTCTCAAACTTGTTTTTTATCAGAATGTTTTCTGAATTAATCACGTATTTACTTGTGTTCTAAAAATATACTGATAGTTCTTAATAATTAAGAATTATTTATTAATATAATAAATATATTACAATATGCTACAATAATATTGTCAGTTATTATAGCATATTGTCAATTACTGTAGCATATTGTAATATATAATAATCCTTTCAGGGCTCATATATTGTTGTTTGGTTTTAGTTAAGTTGCTCTGGCCATTATTTCTTACCTGGTTTAGAGCATTAACTTCTTAACCTAGCTGTTCATTTCTACTCTTGTGATTTCCTTATTCCCTAGTCAAGGATCTCTTTTAAAAAGTCAAATCAGAAAATTTCCTTGGTTCTTAAGTTAAAATCTAAAGTGTTGCTGATTGCTGTCTGCCTTGTCAGTCTCATCTTACCTTACTCTTCTCTGCTTCCTAGACTGTATCCACATTGGCTTTCTTTAAGTTATTCAAAGTCATTAAACTCTTTCACAAACTGGAGGCCTTTGTACATGCCACTTGCTATCGCTAGCATGCACTTGTCCGAAATGTCTGCCTGGTTAATTCTTGCCAATACTCGATTCTCAACATAAATATCACTTCTTTAGATGGCCTTATCAGATACTCTTCTCCCCATCCTGCTTCACCAATTTAAATTTAGGTTTCTCTCATATTATCCTTATTGTACATAATTATGACATGATTTATTTTCATGATCGTTTAACATTTATCTCTGCTTGTAGACTAGAAATTTCGTGATAATAGAAACTTTATTTTTGTTCACCATTGTTTACCCAATAACTAGTACAGTGTGGAATAACTGTTTTTCCAAATCTGTGATCCTGTCAATTTTTAGGTACACCCTGATTTTAGAGATGTAAATATGTGAAAAAAATGTATTTCGTTGAATCAATACATTATGGTATAATAAGCTCACCCTTATATGAGAGCCAGTTCTCCAGTACCTGAGACCGTAAAGGCATTTCTTAATTTGTTTGTGATCGATTGCATTTATTAAAAATATGTCCTCAAAATTATTTTTTTGGTTAGCTGGGCAGGTAGTGAATCAGATGAATAAGAAGCTGCAGACAGGTTTTACGGAATCAGAAGTGTTACAGATATTCTGTGATACCTGTGAAGCTGTTGCAAGGTTGCATCAGTGTAAGACTCCAATAATTCACCGCGATCTGAAGGTACAACTTTAGAGAACTTATGGATTAATATGTTTTAAACTTTCAAGTTAAAATATTCCTGGACTTGTATTCATCTAACCCAGTTTTTTTTTTTATGCCAGCACTGAGATTGGTCTCTATCCCTGCTACATTTCCTGAGGCTATCTAAAGACTGACTAGAATTTGGTGGTGATTGTCTTTAAGGTCACTTTATCTTACCTGTTTGTAGACCCTTACCTGTGTATAGACCCTTACCTGTTGTATATGGTACCCACTTGCTACACTGGAAAAAATTTCCAAAGGAGATTGAACATTACTTATATCATATTGCTAGAGATACCAGTGCACGTATTTTAGAGAATCGTAGATGTCTTTGTTGATAGCCATAAACACTAGATTGCAAAAGTTCCTCTTCCTGAAATTCTTTATGCCCAGATAGCCCATGGTTAACCTTTCCCTCCTTCAAGTCTGCTCAGATTCACTTTCTCAGTGAATTCTGTCTTGTACCACTTTATTTATAATTACAACCTTCATTCCCATTCTCCACCTGCTCTTGCCTTTTATTATCACTTGTCACTTTCTAAGGTACTATATAATTTGCCTATGTATTATTCCTATTGTTTTTTTCTGTCCTCTCCCATTTGAATGTAAGCTCCATGTGAGCAGGGGTTTTTCTCTTACATTGATATATCTAAGCATTTAGACCAGTGCCTGGCACATAGCTGGGTCTTAATATTTAACAAATGAGAGTGAATCTCAATTCTGACCGATTATACAAAATTTATGAAAAGTGATAATAAAATGCTCTTAAGATAAAAGAGAATAGAAGATGTCAGTTAGAATATAGGTCGTTAACCATGAAACTATCCAGGGAAATCTGTGGTAAAAGGATACAAGTTAAGGCAAAATTAAAATGTATGACTACAGACCTCCGTCCCTTAATTTGGGTGATCAGTATAGTTCATTTTAGGTTATTAAAAATTATTAAAACTCATTAACTTTTTTCATATAGATGTTTTCACCGGAGTTGTCTTGATTTAAAACCAGAAAAGATGTAGTGGCCATATTTCATATGCTTAGTTCTTTTTTCACATGTGTCAGTTTATGCATGCCTATGTTTAAGTAGATTTTCTTGTACAGCTTTTATATGTAAATCTTTAAAAAAGCAGACTAAAATAAAATATAGAAGAAAAATTAAACAAAGCAGTAATGTATTTTGATAGATTGGAGAAGAATTGAATTACTCATCTAAGACTATCAAAAATAAAAATTATTGTGGAAAATGTGATAAAAATAGTATCATTAATTGAATGATTACCTTCTTCCAGTCATTTTTAAACAATCTACATGTTTTTATTCATTTAATTTTTACAATCCCATGTAACAAATATCATTATTGTTTGCATTGTATAGATATGGAAACTAAAGAACAGAGTGGATGAGCAGATTGTCAAGGGTACACATGCTAGTAGGTAGCAAAGTTAGGTGGTTAACCCACCTTTTCCTGTTCTAGAAACTGCATGAAATTTGTTTAGTTACTACAACTCTGATCTCCAAGTTAAGGGGTAAAGTCAGTCTTTTCAGTGTGGTATTTTAGATAAAAATTGTATTAGGAGTCGATTAGAGGTAGAATTTTAATTTTTTTTTTTTTTATTGCTTGTCTGTAGATAAGCTAAAGTGGCAGAAATGGAGAAGGAGGGAGGTATAGTATGGACTCTGACTGCCACTAGTTACTGTCTTTCCCTGAAGCAGTTTTAGAGAAGATTTAGGGTTTCTTGGCCTCTGCAATAATCATCCTGGGAAGGGTGAAATACTTCTCTGTTCTAGTAGGATAAGCAGTAGACATAGTAGAGTATATTTTTGGTCTGATTCATTTGTCTTTTCTCATAATTTGAGGGAGTATGTGTGTGCATGTGTGTATAAAACAAACCTGTCAGTGTTTATTGTATAAAATTATGGTTGTAAAAGATGATTTTCATTTTGAAAATACTACTAATAATTGATTTTCTTTTCTTAAGGTAGAAAATATTTTGTTGAATGATGGTGGAAACTATGTACTTTGTGACTTTGGCAGTGCCACTAATAAATTTCTTAATCCTCAAAAAGATGGAGTTAATGTAGTAGAAGAAGAAATTAAAAAGTAAGTGTCCATCTTTATTGTGCTTTGTCTCATGGGAGTTTTAGTTAATTTGGGTCTGTGACCAGCTCTGCTAATAGAAATTTTTATATATTTCATTTATAGATTTCTTTAAAATATTTCTGTATCAC
>NW_011888837.1:6441905-6480347 GCF_000151845.1 Pteropus vampyrus
AAACACTATGGATTTTAGAGTACATATTCTACTTGGAACACTTAGCCTGTGATGATTATGTTAGATTCCATAAAAAGAAACTCCTTAGTAAACATATAAATATCCTGAGGAATTCAGGAACAATAAATTATTGAGTTGGCTTCTTGGGAATATACTTTTTTAAAAAATGATTGTATTGTGGTATTTAATGGCTGCTATAGGATTCTGCTCAAGCATCTCTGACTTGCCTGAACTTTTATCTCTTGCTGGGAGATCTGAAGTATAGTTAAGTTTCAGTGAATTTTGCATTTGTGATGAACTCAAGCTGTGAAGGGTTTTTCTGCCCTTTGGCCCAATTGAGGAGTAAATGGTCTAACCATTTATTCAATTTTCAGATATTTTGTCAAGGCCTACAGTGTGGTGGACATGGTTATTGGTGCTGCAGTTTAGCAGTGAACAAAAGTTCTGCCCTCATGGCAGTTTATATTCCTGGTTTCTTAGATTGCTACTCTGTAGTAGTATCATTCATTATATCCCACAAATCAGGGTAGTTGGAAGAAGTAAGGTGGTAGAATGTTAGCCTTTAAGGTACTTCATGTAAAATAAAATGTATAAACACTCAAAATGAATTTTAAATTATGCCGTGATAGAGGAAGTCCTTCTGTATCTTGATCCTTTCTGCCATGAAATTAAACACTGTTTCATTAAAATATTTTGTTCATAATGTATTTGGGGTTTTTATAGTGATAAACATTTATTCACAGTATCTTGTAACTCCAAATAGCTTATGATGGTGGTCAGTATTAGAATTGTACTTAGTGTAGTTAGAATTATGGCACCTAGATTATTTTTAAAACAAGTTATAAAAACAAATCTAAAGGAGATACACTGCCATGTACAAGGAAGTATGTTAGAGTCCTAAAAACAAACTCCTTAGTAAACATATAAATTAATTTTTTGAGAGGATGGAAGTTTTACTTTAAAATTGACTAAAATATTTTGATAAAGATTTTTATAGTCAAATCGTATTATTTTAAATAAATTCAAGTAAAACTGTTTCCAATACATTGTCTTTATTTAAGATTTTTCTGTTAAAGAAAATTAAGATTTTTATCATTAGAGATACTATCGCACTTGAATAAAAATGTGTATATATGCTTTGTGTTGTTTGATTTTTGATAGACTTTAATGAGCTTTTAAAAATAGTATTACTTTTCTATAATGTTAATGAACAAAAGGGTTTTTGGCGGGGGGGGGCAGTATTTTATGTTGAAACAATGTAGTGTCTGTCTTTTTAAATTATCTCCACTCCATTTCATGTATTTACTGCCAGGTATACAACTCTGTCATACAGAGCCCCTGAAATGATCAACCTTTATGGAGGGAAATCCATCACCACCAAGGCTGATATCTGGGTAAGGCCAAGAAAGGTTCATGTTTTCTCTAATCAAATTAAAAAAATATATATGATTATTTCCTCCCTGCTCCTCAAAAGGCATTTCCTAATAAGTAGAAGAGTGGTGTACAGTAGAGCTGCTTATTCAGGAGACAAAAAATATTAGAACATTTTATCTTCATAATTCTGAGATAGAAAGCTTAGGTATAAAAAGACAAATAAAGGACTTCCATATGATGTAACTTTTTACCACAGTACTTTTTAGAGTTTAGGTTATGTATGAGTGTTAACATTTTTTTGATTCAGTGGAATTTTGATTGATTACTTTATGGAAAAGCTGGACATAACTCATAAGTAATTACATTTGATAATTTTCTAGAGTATTGTAGGATCTTTTCAATGGAAGTTACATGAGTAACACTTTTTTCCTAATTCTAAACATGCCATTGACTAACTTCTGTATATTGAAATTCTGTATCATTTAGCATATATACCTGTATTGAATTATTGAGACAGATTGTATTTCTGTATAGTTGAACTTTATGCTAGAACGTCAGTACCTCTTTAGAATTTATTTCATAAATAAAATATATTTGGCTATATTTACTAAACTGCAGGAAAGTATTTTAAATTTGAATTCATTTAAATTCAACCAATATTTAGCTATATATATACTGCTATGTGAGGGATAGAGGAAAAAATTCCTTTGGAAATACTTGTAGACTTTACAAGAAAAATCATGTTTACTTTGTTTTTAAAACAACGTTCAGAAAGCAGTCTAGCATAATTCGTGAAACCAAATGAATATCTCCTTGGTTCCCTTTTCCTGGCCTCCTCCTATAAAGGTTGGGATACTCCCAAATTCCTGCAAGGTTATAAAAAAAAGATATCTTTGATATCTTTTCATCTGTCTACATAATATATACTTTTTCACCAAACAGTAGTCCTTAAATCTTGTGGTTCAGTTTTTAACCATATACATAATTAAATCAAACCATGAATAAGTTTAATTTAGCTTTTATAACTCAGATTCAGTTTGTTTTTCTCAGCATTAACATTTGACTCATCAAATGGCTTATAGTATAACACAGAAAGCAAATTCAGTTGGATCTTAATTTATAAAATGAAGGTATTAGAAGAGATGGTTGTTGAAGTCTTTTCTGGCCTATTTTTTGACTGCTTTTGAAATTTAAATTACCTAAAAAAATATTTCAACAGCAGATGAAACAACAGACAACTTAGCTCAACTACTGCTTTGAAATCATCAAAGGTTGATTTAAGAAAAAATTAGTCTCTAAGCACATGATTGTTATCCAGTATTTTAACAAAAAGAAGAGAGAATCTTTTTGTTCATTTTTCATGATCTTAGTAAGCATCACAAGCAGCATATTAATTTGTCTGTGATACATTTTATACCATTTATAGATTAGTATATGGGATAGTATTTCTATAATGGATAGCTAAGTATAGCTGTGGGATTACAGATACTCAAAGATAAAATAAGAAGCAAAAAAGAATCAGAAAACAATCTATGTTTATATGCTTGACAGAGATGATGCCATTTTTATCTTTGCTCAGGTAAAACAAGTACGCTATAACATTTCAGGTGTGAATTCTAGAATATCCAGAAAAATATTTAATTCATATTGGTCAAGAATTATATTTCTGGTCCTGTTTCAGGATAGTACTGATTCTGAGAGTTGTGATGTTGAAATTATTCATTTAGCACTTTTTATTTGGATGAGATTTGTTTTTTTTTTATTTTTATTTTTGCTTGAAAGCTTTCATTGTAGGTTATTTTTACCCTGAGATCTGTGATGTTGATTTTATTAAGCATTAGGAAATTCACTTGAGAGGTGTTTTATGTTACTTTTTAATGAAGAAAACGGAAGATGGTGATAGCCTTCAAAATCAGGTCATTTGTTTCCTTCTGTTTTTTGAACAATTCTCATTGTATCAAATGGATAAAGAGGGAAATGCCTTTGGTGTGAAAAAAAAATTAGGACACCTCATTGTGTTCACAATGTGTGAGTATTTCAGATTTATGTTTTTTAAGTATACTGACATTGCTGTCTAAAATTGTTATCTGGAAACTCCTGCAACATTTACTTTAACATAGACACATTATGAAAGATATGATTGACAAAATAAAACTGGGGCTAAAATGCAGATCTCTTTTTGCCTAGACTTTTTGGGTAGGAGAATGATGTATTAATGCAGATAAAATACACCATTAATAGTATTTTTTTAGTGTTGTTAAGGGAGCCTTATGCTCAATTTACTGCATACATACTGAAAATATCTTCCTTATTAGAACAAAGCTTCATAAATTTTTTAAGCCACATTGAACTGGTTATTTCTATTCAATCTTTACAGTTTTGTTAGTCATATAATAAATAACCCAGTAATGTCTTTGAATGAATATATTGAAATTTCTAGAGCCTTTAAAATTTTTTCAGTGGAAAACTGTTATAATATTGAAAATAATGTTTAGTAAATTAATATTGTTGAAATCACACAGTTGTTTCTGTGTATTGTGATCTTTATAGTAGCTACACTTAGTATATTTATTTATTAGTTGCGTTTGCTAAGTTGATATGTGGAGAAGATTCAACAAAGGAAAGCTGATTTGCTATTGGATATTGGATAATTTTATACAATCTGCTTAGAATTAGAAATTCCCCTTATACTGTTAAAGCTTGTAGGCAACACTTCCTGTGACAACATAATGATTTCTTGAGCCTGAAAATCACATTTTATTACTGCTTTTCAGGTTAGAGCTGTTAGCAGTTTAGCGAGAAAATTATGTTTTGGTGTGTTTTGTCTTCATTGTCAGCAAGCAGATTGACTGGTGCTGTGATTTCTGTTAAGCTATGCAAGTAAGGCAGACAGAGCCCTTCTTTTTTGAATTTTAATATAGATTACCCAGATACAAATATGATTAGTATAATATAGAACAAAAATCATAAGATTACACACAGAAATAGAAGACTAACTTTTATAGTACGAAATAATGGCATGTACTTAGTGAATGACTAGTAAAAAAGTATTGATAAATTTAACTGTGCTGGCTAACTCATATTTGGAATCCCAGGATTTTAAAACATGTTTTATAGTTAATTTTTAAAAAATGCTGCTAGAAGGAGCCTTGAGCTTACTTTGATGGTTATATGCTAATTATGTACTAAACATATTTTCCTTGTGTAAGAAATGAAAGAAATAATTTTCCAAAAGAGACTAACCACTTCTAATTTTAGTTACATCATTTATATCATTATCTAGAGTTTTATAACATTAATTCAGCCAAGTAGCCACAAATGTGGTAAAAAAAAAAAAATACAGAAATGATACAGTTAAATGTCTTCTTAAAATTTAAACACATAAATTTGTTTAAGAAGTAATTTGTGAACAGATTGATTCAGTATAGAAACATTAGGCATTTAAAAAATAACATTTAGTTTTCGATTTAGTGCTATTTTTATGTCTTCTGGTTAAGTTGATTACTTGATCTCTGATGATATTATGCTTCTTTGTTTTACAGGCACTGGGATGTTTACTGTATAAACTTTGTTTCTTCACTCTTCCTTTTGGTGAGAGTCAGGTTGCTATCTGTGATGGCAACTTCACCATCCCAGACAATTCTCGTTACTCCCATAACATACATTGCTTAATAAGTAAGTACTTGGAAAAATTTATGAAATAATTTTAAGACACTGTAATTAGAGCCTACTATTTACATCCTTTTACCTAAATCTAGTCTTTTAATTTCATTTATTATAATTTTATGTAGCTATAGGAAAAAAAAAATTAAAAAGATATTTATGGACTTTTATAGACATGAAAACAGTGTAATTACTGATTAGTACATGGATATTTTTAAGTCCCTAGATAAGCTTTTGTAGAACACAGATTATGTAATTAAGGAAACTGGAATTTCTGGAAAAACTTACAGCATAATATTTAATTATTCAGTTTTTGTTCTTTTGAAATCCAAATATCCACATTTCTTGCTTCTTTGGATCAAAGTATTGCTAATTTTAGATCGTTGGCTTATTTAGCCACCCTTTTTAATATCCGTTCTTTACTGATTATAAAATGGTTCTCAGAAAGCAACCTTAGTATCAAAAGGGGTAGGCCTGTGGGCCCTTGATTCCAAAAGAGTACCTCACTTTTCCATCTGGCTTCCTCTAAGATATTTTTCTTCCTCTTTGATACTGTAATTTAATTTTTTACATATGTACATAGTAAAATTTCTGAAAGAGATGATTTGGGGGCAGGGGAAAGATCATCAAATAGATACTAAAATATATTAGGAAGCTGCAGTATTTAAACAGCACCTCTTAGCACTGTTTTAAAGTGTTTTTAGCATTTCTACTCTTTTTTTCTGCATTTTAAATATTCCTTGTCATAACCTCTAACCACAAAGATAAATGCAGTAGAAAAGAGGATCACTCTAAATATATTTGATGTTTTGTATGATAAAGATGACAGTTCACTTTAGTGGGGAAATTTATTAGCAATTTGTAGTCAAAAAAATCAGGCTGAATCTCTACCTTAAACTTTATGCTGAAATTTCAGATAAATCATAAGATAAAATTAAAAATAAAACACAAATGTACTCGAATAAAATAGGTGTGAATTTATTTATAACACTACAATGGGTAATCTATAAACTAGGCATTAAATCTCAGGAATTAGAAAAGATGAATCTATTTACATATAAATTTAAACCATTAAAAGTCCTCCCAAATCCTTGAACCCCAGTTTAAAATCAAATGATCAGTTGGAAAAAAAAAATCTTACACATTTGACAAATGGGTAACTTTTCTCTCTTATAAGGCTCATGTAAATCAAAGAGAAAAGGGAAGCACTCCAAAAGAAAAATGGTCAACAGAAAATGGAGCTTAAAGGGCTACCTAACCTCACTTTGCAGAATTATTATGTAAAGCACACTTTTTATTTCTGTAATGTGGATTTGTTCAGTGTTAGAAATTGGAGAATTATGTCAGTTAAATACAGAAATTACATTGTCTTATGTGGGATAATAATAAATATGAGTGCCTGTACCTGGGGTTTTCTTCCCAGAGAGATTTACCACTCAGTTTTGTGTGGCTCTCTGCTAATGGTGACCCCTTGAATAGCAGCTCCTCTGGCCCATAGTTCTCCTTCACTAGTTGAGCACTTCTAGCCTTGTTTTCATATCCTTGTGCAGCTTCCAGCCAGGTTAAACTACCTGCCTGGGCAGTCTAAGTTGTCTTCCCAGATACCAGTTAATGTTTTGTAAGCACTCTGGTGACAAATTTGTATAGTTTTTCAGTGGTCTGTCACAAATCTATTTTTCCCATTAGCCCTGTTATTTTTAGCCCACCATTTTGCAGAATGTGGATTTTTTAAAAAGAGCAAACATGCTTTTTAGTGTATATTTGAATAAGCATTAGACTCTGTCATTGTCCAAAAATTAGGGCATCAAAAGCATGAAAGAACTAATTGGAATGCTCAAAGAATAAGTAGAGGAATTTACTTTGGCTGTTGCATGTTCTAGCTAACTGAAGTTTAACTTTTCATTGAAGCCCTTGTTGTAAGTCATTGCAACTGTGACACTGTTTTGTTCCTAAGTATAATGTTTTAATCACAATTGAACTGAGGATTTTATTGGAGATCTTGCACTATCTTAGAAACACTAATTATTCTCAGCGGATGATACTGTATGAGAGACTGAACAATATATACCCTTATTTGTGATTTAATTTGCTTAAAGTAATAAGATCTTATTTTGTTATGGTAGGTTTGGTGTTTTTTTTTTCTTCTCTGTGTATGTGTGGTGTGTGAGTATGTGTTTGTGTGTCATGGCAAGGTGGAGAAGCTAAACACTTGATAACTTTTGGATAAAATTGGGCTTTAGTTAATTGAGACTTTACTGTGCAACATATACTTCCTTTATTTGTCAATAAATGTACAGATTTTAGTTTTTATCTGTGTCAGTATAAATTTGGTCATGTATTAATGTTTTTGAACTTATTTCTGAGAGCTAGGCAGAAATTTTTAAAAACATCGAATAAAAAGTATACGAGTAAATGTATTTATCTCCTCTCAAAGAATTTTTATGGACTTTACTTTTTAAATATTGTCTTCAGTAGTAAAAGCTTAAAGTAGAGATTTTTAAAACCAGAACATACTTATCTACAAAGTGTAATGTTTTTAGGAAACATTTAGATTATTTGCAGTTCTGTCCTTTATATTTTCACATTACTTTGCCTGTTTCCTACCATCCTATTTAGGTTTTTCTTTCTGCTTTTATAATAAGTAATTAGTGATTTACATTTTTTTGAAGTAAATCCTACATTCACAAAACCAGGAATTGCCTAGTTGTGCTTATAGTTTTTGAAAGTGAAACTTTTTACTGCCAATTGTCTATGCAATGTAGTTGGTTCCACTTATTATTATAAGATAATATCTTTTTTGTATTGATAGTTTTACTAATTCTAGTTGCATCTATTTTATATGGTCAGGATGTTTGAAAATGAAGTAGCCATGCCTAATCTTTGTTAAAACTGTATGGTTTGCGGTTATGTAATATTTAAATATACTTTTGATTATCACTATTTGGTCAAGGGTAATAATTATTATTATCTTCTATCCATAAAGCTCTGTTTAGCTATTAATTTCATTATACTTTTCTGCAGACTTTTCTTACAATTAGCTGGGTCAGTTATTTAGAATTTTTCTTCTTCTGTTAACTTTTTCAGTAGACAAGCGATAGAGGTAGATTGGGGGATGAGGAGAGAAACACTTTCCATTTATGAATCTAAGCGTCGAAAAGGACTTAGAGACCATTTAGAGGAGAATGAGAAGCAAAACTAAAGGAATTGCTGAATAGTTACGATGAGTGAACACAAGGCTGGTTGGCTCACTTTTTTTTTTTAGCTTCAGTTAGAGTGGTTAAGGAAGTACATGATGGAAATTAAGAACAAGGCCTGTGAAGCCAAAGGGCCACTACCACTTATTTGGTATAGAACATTGGGCACCTCCATTTAACTCAATCTCATTTCTAAAATGATCATATTAAGAGAATGTACTACTTAGAGTTATTGTGAAAACTGAATTATGAAAAGTGCTTCTTAGCATGTGTAAAGAGATGGCCTTTAATGCTATCATCATGACTGCTGTGATCACTACCACTACTGCTACTACTGGTATCTATTATAATTCTTCCAGAAGAATTCTTCTGGGTAAAGATCAGGGCATCTGCTGTCAGATACGCATTAGGATATACTTTCCCTGCAGAGATTTCTTTGGATAATTTGAAGCAGAACTTGGGTTTGCAGGTTAATTGTGGATCTCCCAAAGCTTTACCAATAAGTTATCATATATTCCAGAATATACCGTTAAATGTTACTAATTATTTTTCTCACCTCTTACTTTGTGCAGTGATGTAGTGGATCATAATGATCAGGAGGTGAACAGGAGGGAAAGCTTTGTGGGTTTTTTCGTTGGGTTTTTTGCTTTTGGTGCTCACTTATTGTTGCTTTACAGTTCTGTATCTTAGCTCTTAGCAGCTTATCTGTTTGGTTTAAATTTATTTATTTTATAATCGATATATAACATTTTGTTAATTCTAGGTATATAATATGATTTGATGTATGTGTATATTGTGAAATGACCACCACAGTGAGTCTAGTTAACATCCATCACCTCACATAGTTACACATTTTTTCCCTTATTTTGAGACCTTTTAAGATCTACTCTCTTAGCAGCTTTCATATGTACAGTACCGTATTGTTAACTGTAGTCACCATGCTGTACATTACATCCCCAGGACTATTTATTTTGTAACTGGAAGTTTGTATCTTCACTCACATTGCCCACATTCCAGCCCCCACCTCTGGCAACCACCAATCTGCTCTGTATCTATGAGTTTGGCTTTTTTTTTTTTTTTTTAAACAGATCCCACATATAAATGTATTTGTCTTTCCTTTGTCTGACTTAGCATAATGCCCTCAGATCCATTCATGTTGTCTCGAATGGCAAGATTTCCTTCTTTCTAATGGCTGAGTAATAATAGTCTTTTCTCTCCCCCCACCCCGCCCCTTTCTCTCTCTCTCTTTCTGTGTATCACATTTTCTTTATCCATTCATCCTTTAATGGACATTTAGGTTGCTTCCATGTCTTGACCATTGTAAATAATGCTTCAGTGAACATGGGGGTGCAGATATCTTTTCTAGTTAGTGTTTCTGTTTCCTTCTAATACATAACCAGAAATAGAATTGATAGATTATATATTTGTTCTATTTTTAACTTTTTGAAGGGCTTCCATCCTGCTTAAGATAGGATTTCTTTGGAGGTTTTCAGTCAATGGCTCCGGGAGATGTAGAGAAAGGGCTCTGATCAATAACTTTTAGGAACAGCGACCAGAATTATCCCAAGTAAACTATGCCGGCATATTTATAGTGCCACTTAATGTTTTAGTTATGATTTGAACACATTTATTATGGCTATTAATTAGTAGTTTGCAGTAGTAGTCCACAGAATAAGGTATTTAAGACATATATACCTAACATGTAAGTTTCTTTAATAATCTCCATAGGTTAACAGATAAAAATAAGTTAATGCTTGATGTATTTGCAGTTGCAAAATTAGAGTGGGTGTTTCTCTTTTCAGGTAAATTACTTGCAATTGGACGTCTGTGGCAGAGAAAAAAATGTCTTTTTGGAAAGAAAAAATTAAATTTTAAGCAGGAACATTCTTTAGAGGCTTTAGATTTTCCCATTAAATTCGCCGAGCTGTTAGATTAAAGATGATGATTTAACTTTTACTTTGGCCCAGGCATGAATCCATCGTTCTGTGTAACTGAATGGGAACTCCTTTATTTAATTTTTGGCTTGAGCCCTTGATTAAACCATAATTTAACTTGGCCACTGCTGCAGCAGCAGCAGCTCCTTCAGCTGCTCTTTTTGTTGGAGCATGCATGGATGTCGTACTTTACTATGCAAAATTAGTACAAACGTAATTAATTCAACTGCCTTGGATAAGTGTTTTTTAATCAGATATGTCTTTGACATCAGTTGGAAATACTATGGTGGTTTAATCACATACCAGCTCTCATGCTGAGACTATTTTGTGTTCTCGGGTTGTATTAATATTTGCGTAAATAGAAAGATTCACCCAATTAAGAGCAACAAAGAAGTAGTCTTTTATCTATGTGGATAACTTTTTAAATGTTGATTTTATATTTGCAGTAGAATCAGGGACAGTGGAAATGGTCCCATGATGGTTCACATGATCATTTTAAGTTGAGTAAACAAGGATGTTTTCTAGCTTCTCTGCATTTTTTTTTTTAATTTAATCTCTTAGATAAACTGGACACAGGTGCTCCTTAATTTATTTGTTCCCCTCAAGAGCACATTTTTGTAGTTGATAACAGTTTTATTGTCATGAAGTAGGGGTTAATAAATACTACAGTTGAGGTTCAATTGTGAGAGAAAAATGACTTTGGATCTACTACTTATAAAACTGAAGCTGTTGTTCTTTGTAGAAAGGCCTCAATGTTTAGCTAGATTAGAGCTGATACTTTTGCACTTCAGATTCTGTCATTCAGTAGTCTAGGAGTATATTTTGCAACCCATTCTTTTGGATAGTTTAGGAAATTATGTCATTTAATTTAAATGCTTAAAGATGCCTTATTGAGTTTATTTCCTTTTTCTTTTTATTTTTCAATTAGAGTTGACATTCAATATAATTTTATATTAGTCTTTTTTCTTTTTTAATGGCTGATAATATCCAATATAAAAATATTCGGAGATAAAAATGTAGCCATGTTTTTCTACTTATGGGTTTCAACCTCTTCATACTTTGAATTTAGAACCAAATCAGAGATGGGGTATGGGAGATTGTCAGGTAAAACTATAAACTGATAAAGTAGATTGCAGAATGAAATTTAGATATGATGCCAAGTGGGCCTTTTAATCTGTAGTCAGCCCCCAGGTTTATTTACACCCCGTCATAGGCAATGCTGGAAAACCTTAGACTTCTTCCACAGAAGTAGGCCACTTGCAAAACTTGGTTTTGCAGAGAACATATATGTCCTGAGGGCAAACTGTTCTGAAAGAAAAAGCAGAGATGGGCCTGTGTGGGTGCTTATTCCTTTTTAACCCCTAGTCTAACAATTAGATAAATTGCTGTCTTTCTGTTGGAGGGGAGTGAGTTATAGTAATAGAGGTCACTAGCACAATGGTTTTCAAACTGTTCACTTGCGATCCACAGTAATGATCTGGCACGCACGTGTACGTGCATGCATGAAACATTTCACGAGACATTGCTTATACTTACCACATTAATGCATTCTGATGTATTTTGTTTTACTTATTAAAATAAATGCTAGACGTTTTAAACTGATTTTATGTTACATAAATGGGATCGGTACAGTTAGACAAACTGGCTCTTGCGAATGTATTCCCACATGGAAACAAGCCAGGGGAGTTGGAGTTCCTTTTGTTTCCTTATAAGGTGATAGCATATCTCCCCACAGCCTGGCTACCTAATCATTAGAGGATGTTATGCTATGCTTAACTTGAGAGATAAAATTACCTGTACAGGTATTGGTTAGAGAATATAAAATGTCAAATTTATTTATTACCTCCCAATGCTTCTCATCTATTGTGAAAGAAAAAAACGTGTAGAATTGCCTGAAGGATCATTTTCTTTCTGTCTAGCTACTTAAAGTTTTTCCTAGCTTAAACTAGTCCAGAGAGTATTTTCTCATACTGTACTGTTCTCTACCCCTATAGAATTTGTTCTACTGAACTGCATTTAGGTGTTATGTCACTGGTCCACATGGAAGGAGGAGAGTGTAAGACATTACCCTGTGTCACTCATTGCAGTTCTTTACAGATAGTATTCACTCAGTGTGAGCCATCTTTAGAAAGACTCAAAGGAGAATTTACTCTTTGCTTTTGGTATCAGGAATAGTGCTTTTTCTTAGCACCTGTTTTATTTTTGTGTTAAAAACTGTGATTCCTGTAATGGATCATGTTGCCCTATTTGTTGTCTACAGCTAGAAAGTAGAGACTAAATTTGCGGTCTACATTTATAAGACCAAATAATATGCAATTTCTTTACTGACATCCTGGTTTGTTGATGTTGTTGTTCTTTTAGCTGTTACTTTTCCATTAGTTTTAATATTGTCATATATTCAAAAAATTTTATAGTTTGTATTCTACTTCAAGTCCTTTATAGGAATAAATATGTATAACTAGTTATTCTTGAAATTAGATTTTAAAAGCCAAATAAACTGAATCGTTAGAAGAGAAAAATAGAATCTTAAGTTTGTGAGTTTGCTGGGGGTTTTTTGTAATTTCTTTGGTTTTAAAAATTATTTGAATAAGTATTGTTAAAATTCTATTAAAATTTATCCCATGTCATGGACTGTTGTTACTTTTAAAACATTTAATATCTGTTGATATCAAAATAAAATATGATTTTGGAGGATAAAATAAACCTTGTAGATTCCTCAAATCTTTTCCGACATGAAGTTGAATATAAGCTAATAAATATTCTACTTAAATGTTTTTAGATATTTCCATCAAACAGTAGTGACAAAATGGTAAATCATTTCACAAGTTATGTATGTTAGCCTTTTTAAGTACATAAAATCAAGTTACATGTAGAATATTTTAAGAAACAGAGTTCATAATTTCTCAAATAAATTTTTGCTGTGTTTGTGCTGTCACTCGCCTAACAACTGTGTTTTTAAACAAAATAAGTTTATCATGCTGTTGGAGATGTATTATACATTGTTTAAAAATTACTTAAATTTGAAAGGAAGATTTGATTCATTTTGACTTATAATTTTAATTTAGCTATTTATATAGTTTGATCTTTCTATGTAATTTATCAGCAAATTTCAGAATATTACCTAATTAAAGCTGTAAATCTTACATTTCAAATATGTTTAAAAAATGATTTGAAAATTGTAAGATCTTAAGAGTTAATCAGTGAATCAGAGTTAGAACATGGAGATGTCTTAACAAAATATGAATTTTGTAGTTATAGAATTGAGTATAAAACTTCTGAAATTGTAAATTAATAAGTCACTCAAGAAATAGATAAATGGTATTGGTCATTTTGGTTAGGAAAAAGGTCCAGCATTTCAAGCAATGCTGTAAAGTTAGTGTGAAATCTGTTCATAATAGAGCCATAAAATTCATCTCATACTTATGAACAGGTATGTGTAACATGTTAAATATAGAACTATACTGAATACTGTTAGCATCAGTATGGAAAGAAAGAATGTTTTTGGAAATCTATACTGTCAACCCTGTATTACTTTGTTAAATAGATTATAATGCACACAATTTAGTCTTTTCTCAATGATTCAAGGTCACTTAAAAATTAGTAGAGGTATTTTAGACAGTAATGAAATTAAGGACTCCTGCTATGGCCCTGGAACCATCATAAATGATTCCTTAGTGTTCACTAAAGTCACTTTTTGTTTTGTGTCACTTTCTCAGAAGAATATTCATATTCGTTAATGAATACTTCTGGTGCAGAGCTTTTCTGTGACTGATTCGTCTTTAGCTTGGGAGAATGCTTTAAGTTCATGTATAAATAACAATTTCTATGTTTTCTAATAAACATCAACAAAATTGATAGGAATCATCACTGATCTTAGAATGGAAACATATATATAATCCTTTTAATGTGCTCCTAGATAGCTTCTGGGTTCCGTGAAACTTCCTAACATTTTATCTGTTCTTGTAGGGTTCATGCTTGAACCAGATCCAGAGCGTAGACCTGATATATTTCAAGTGTCCTATTTTGCATTTAAATTTGCCAAAAAGGATTGTCCAGTCTCCAATATCAATGTAAGTAGTTTCTTAAGTGAGATATGAATTTAAAATTCATTTTATTACATACAGATAAATGCGTGCGTGCGCGCGCGCACACACACACACACACACACACACACTTACTTTCAGAGTTACTTGTTTCATGACTGTTACATGACACATGGCCTAATAGTGTGTTTGTGTTAGTATTTTTGATATAAAGCCACAGCTGCCAAACTGCACTGAAGTGCCCTGGGGAGCTGCAGTAAACTTGGGGGCACTGCGTGATATTTTGCATGTTTGAAAGAAACACAATGACATCTGTCTGACACAGCACAAACAATAATTATTAAGTTGTTTGGGCAAAACTATTAAAAAAGAATAGGACTGTTAGATTTTTTTTGGTGGAGGGAGCTAGGGGTATCATGAAAAATTACTGAGACACTGAGCACTCTGTATACTGAGAAAGTTTGATTACTTTTGATGTGAAGAGCATAGGCATTGGAAACAGAGAGACCTGGGTTCAATTCTGTTTTTATCAGTAACTGATTTTGTATACAGTCATCCCACAGTATCAGCTAGAGATTGATTCCAAGACCCCGATCTGCCCCCCACAGATATCAAAATCTGTAGATGCTCAAGTCCCTTGTATAATATGGCATAGTATGTGCATATAACCTATGCACATCTTCCTGTATACTTTAAATCATCTCTAGATTACATGTAATACCCACTACAATGCATTGTTTAAGGAATAATGACAAGAAAATAATGTCTGTACATGTTAGTACACATGCAACCACTGTAGGCCTAACTACATACAAGTCGGCAACAACATAACATTTTTTTCCAAATAACATTTCTGATCCAAGTTTCGTTGAACCCACGAATGTTAAACTTGCAGATATGGAGGGCCATATTGATTGAGAAGTTATTTAATGTTCTTTTTTTTTTTTCTGTAAAACAAATTATAAGGACTACAAATAATAAATGTAAAACCCAATACCTAGTCCATGGAAGGTGCTGAGTTGGTAATAGCTAATGTCATTCAAAGGCTTTGAATTATATTCAGTGTCTGCACGCTACTTAAGTACATCAACTTAACTGTATGGCATGTCTCTGCTAATTTTGAAGGTCCAGAATCATCACTAATTTCAAGCCATTTTCAACTTTGTAAAGATCATTCTTGCTTCACTTGTTCTTATAGGCTTTCCTTTGTATATCACATAATCCACCCCACTAAGAAAAAGAAGGAAGGAAGTTTTCTTTTTTGTTTTCTGAAGTCCTTACTATGTCAGTGTACTGTATTCTTTGCTGAAACTGAAAGCCATGCAGTTCTAACATTCTAGTAATGAAAGTAGCTATGACATTAGACTGTCATGATTTTTAGCTTTTCATTCAGCAAATATTTATTGATACCTGCTATAAGCCAGACATTATATAGAGCATAAACAGAGGAGTAAAACCTCTGCTTTTGTGTTCTAGATTTTACAGGCAGTGTCATGAAAATTGTTTGCAATATGTAAACAACACTTTACCCATATGTTTGATGTTGGCTCCTTTTCTCAAAGTGTGAAAGTCATTGATTTACAAGTATAATATAATCCTTTTTTCTTAGCCAAGATTTACTCATTTGTAAAGTGGATGTAATGATATTTTTGTTTATTTTTGAAGGGTTTCTGTGGCACATGAATATGAAAGTAATATTTGTGTAACACGCAGTGATATTTTCAGATTAGATCTGGCAGATATAGATATATGTGGATAATTTGTAGGTATTTGAGGTGAAAGTAATAGTATCTCACAGACAATACTTTTTAAGTTTAAGAATATATCTGTAGCCTTTAAAGCTTTCTGCTATTAAAATGAATATTAAAATGAAAAGTTTTATTTTGTTTTTCCAGAATTCTTCTATTCCTTCAGCTCTTCCTGAACCGATGACTGCTAGTGAAGCAGCTTCTAGGAAAAGCCAAATAAAAGCCAGGTAGACAAAGTTATGCTGAAATTTGAACAGGCTTTTTAAAAAAGGAATAGTTCTTCTTTTCAGTCATAGCAAATGTAATTAATTAAATATCATCGACACTCACAAGAAATATTGTGTTCCTTACTGCATGTGGTGTAGAGTTTAGATAACAAGTACAAAATAAGCATTTTTGTATTAGAGACGGAATTTGTCAGTCTCATTTGAACAGCTCACTTTAAGAAATCAAGAAAGAATTATGTAACTAGCCAAGTCACAATGGGTCATAGGAGGTTGTCATTATTCATCACATGCCAGCTCTAATATATGAAATGTTACATTTGAGTTTAAAGCTAGTATAATTTTTTAATTTAAGGAAAGAAAAAATAGCTCTTGCAGGCAACTATTAGAGTATTCTAAATTCATAAACTATTATTTATATGCTAATATTTAGAATGTGTATTACTATGTATAATTTATAATGGATGGTTATAATGATACTACTTTTAAGACCGGTAAAGAAATAAAATGTTTTAAATCATTTTTCATAGTTATTTACTGCATTAATAACTTTGACACATAATATGTAGGTTAAGACCCGAATCTAATTAATGATTAAATTAATGACTTTTTTCCTTGCACTTTTTTGAGCTTAAAAGTTAATAAGCAGGACTATATTTTAGATGATCATATTATATATTATGCGATATCAGGTATAATGTTACATTTGGGGCGATTTCTTGGTCACAGCTTTTTTCTGTACTGTATTTTCTTCTGCGAAGAGTATTTTATTTGATATAAAATCCATAAAGTATATTTGTCCATGTACCTGTTATATGCAAGATGTAGATACTGGAAATGCAAAGAAAAAGAAGCAATGTTTATTCCCAAGGAGTTCATATCCTAATGAAGATAGACAAGTAAACAGTCCCAACCTGATAGATATCAGGCAACTCAGGAAAGGTGAGGAGCAGAGTAAACAGGAGCGCAGAAAGAATTCTTTCCTTAGAGTGCGGGGGCTGAGCTGTTGTTTGAAGGAGAAACAGTCCATCACCTGGAATGATGGGGTGTGAAACTATAGCAGGCACGTGCTTAAGGCAAGAATGGCCTTTGCAAGACTGGAGCATAAGGGACACTTACAGGAGTGGTGGGAAGTGAAGCTGAAGAGGTAGGTAAATGCCAGTCAAGAGCAACTTTGTTTATGTGTCATGTTGAGAAATTTGGCCTTTGGCATTTAGGCCAGTGAATTTTCAGTCTTGCAGTCAGTTCTATTTTGGACTTGGTTGTGAGATGTGTTATAAATAATCTATTATTTATAAATTGTTAAAATATCATTTGGGAATGACTTAGTTTTTAAAAAAATATGGCATCACTCTAAAAATATTTCTTCATTCACTTGAATTTTAAAATACTCTTGAATAAGGAACAAAGGAGTAAAGTTACATCTGACTTGCAGGAATCCAGCATAACCAGCAGTCTCTCCTATCTATGACCTTGATGTAGTTAGCAACTGCTGTTATAGTTGAGTGGTAGTTATGAAGTATTATAGAATTGTCAGCTGAATTTTATTGTTACTTTTTTTAAATGATTATTTTGTCAGTGATTAAATCTTTAAGAAGGTAGATAAAGATTAAAAAAGCATGAGTCAACTGAATAAGAATGCTTTATCTTTTTACGATGATACAAGTTATAGCTATACAGTTATAAGCATATGAAATAGTTAACACAGCTAAAATTCAGTGCTATTCATAGTATGTTAAAATCTATACACATGCATATAAAAAGTAAGATTCATTGGTGTTAATTAGTCAATAATTTAAGTTTATTTTATATTGATAATAACAGTAAAGAACTTGAAAAAAATGTAAATGTGTATAAAACCTAATAATAAAGAATTGTTAGTCTTTTTTCCATGTAAAAGGCATATTTCTATGGGGATGGAGGGGTGTTGGAGAAATCTTTATTTTTTATTTTATTTTCCCCCCTCTTTAATTCCCTTCTCCCCACTTCTACCCCTGATCTGCTGCTGGCTCCTCTTAAAAACTGTATCTCTGAAGGCGTAGAGCATCTCCTTTCACGTGCTCATGGCACATACCTGGAGTCTGGTCCGTGGCTCCACCTGGGGTGCGAACCCAGGACTTTCTGCATGTAAAGCAGACATGCTAAACACTACACTATAGAGCCACACCCTGGAGAAATCTTTAAATAGCTATTACCATTATTTACATGTTTTAAAGCTTTTATGAATGTTATCCATCTGCCTTGCCTTCAGTCTGTGGCACTTTTTTGCTTTACTTCTGAAAAGCCTAAAAATCTGCATCTGCCCTTGGAATTGTTAAAAACGTAAAACTTATGTAACACAGCTGAAAGGTGGAAAGGCTGAGAATCACTGTACTGGCACAGGAAAACACTGAAGGATTTTAAGAGTTGAGAGAGAGGGTCTGTGTTAATTAAGATTGGTCAGGTGATAGGAAGGAGAAGAAGGGAAGCAGAGAAAACAGTTCTGTGTCTGTTTCAATACTGCAGAGGAGGCTGTGCAGCAGCGTTGATAGCAGTAATTACTCAGTCTTTTATTTCAGTCAAGTTTGTATCTTCACTTTGCCTACTCTGTCCAGGCATTTTCTTCCCATTTCTTCATACAGAATGCTTAGTTTCTTTTCACTGCCTAGTGAAATCACTCACACACACACACACACACAATTTTATCTCCAGTTTTCTGCCTGATACCTTCACTAACCAGTTTAAGTTAAAGGTAGAATTACTCCTCCATGAAACTCTTGACAGTACTAGATTGGCACTGATTATTTTTGCCATATTATATTCTATTTTCATGAACATGTTTCATCTCTCCCTAGGTACATTGTAAAGTCTTTGAAGACGGGGTATTGTGCCATGTTTTCTGGATATTTTCTGGATATTGTTTGTTAGATATTGGCACATTGCTACAATAAATTAAGAAACATTAGACTAAAAAAAGTCTGCAGAGCTTTAATATGTTTTTCAGAGGTTTGTTATACTCATGTGTGTTATGAATCTCTATAGAGAGTGATTTAGAACAAGAACAAAGCAGAGTGAGATCTGGCCTATACTACCCACTTAATAAAGAGTGGATAGACAAATAGAAAGATTGTATACACTATTTCCTCCAAATTACTTGAGCATACAGAGTATAGTATTGGTTTTAGTGCTACATCCATAATTTGAACTCAAGAAATATTTGATTATTAAAATGAAATCTGGTTGGTTATATGTATACATGATCTTTTATTGCCTTTTAGTTCAATTTTCATATGACTTGTACCATTCCCATGCCATCTAAAACATAAATGTTATATTTAGAAAATAGCACACATGCAATGTATTTCTCTGATTTTCTGGATTTCACGTCCTTTCTCAGAAAGATAGTTGTGAACAGGGCTCCCTCTTGTGGTACATACAGATATAAGAAAGACCTGTGGATTGGTGCAGTTACAGATGTGCACTCAATAAATCATATGTATGCAAAAATTTTAAGTATTAAATCATTTGAAAATATGCTCAGGAAATGTGAGATTTTATTGCAGTCATGTTGAAAAGGTAACATGTGACTCTTACTTGAGTTTTTGTACTGAATTTATAGAAAGCAAAGTTAGTAAATATATGTTAAAGATTTTTCTTGGGTGTTTTTAACGAAGGAGAACAAATATCTATGTCTTCTCAAATTATATTTAGTGTTTCTTGCTTTCAGAATTATACTTACCACTTGACTACTCATGTCTGTGGCCTAAACTAAGTCCTAGTGGGAAGGTTTTATATAATTTACATTCAGTGTTTTAAGTAAGGCAAAGTTAAAGATTGAAAAAGCAGAATGTAAGCAGGTAGCTTCATTTCTTAAAAGTTTTGGCTTCTTTTGTTTTACATGTTCTAGGGTGCAGTCTTTTCTTTCTTAGGCCTAGAGTCCAAGCTAAGGAAGACAGTTATTTGTTGTTTCTTATTTTCATTTCTCTAACTGATTTAGAGAGTTGGCTCTCAATTTTGTCCAAAACCTTATAACAAGGTTTCTGTTTGTTTCCTTTATTTCATCTTTTTAAGAGCAATCTTATACTCTTTGTCTGCCAGCTTCAGTGGCAGTTTATGAATAGTTTAAAGAAATCGTTAGGTTTATGTTATTTTCCTGTCTTCATTAAGTATATAATATATGAGGTTGAGATTTAGGAAGGCGCCAAGAAGACTAATATGATCATCATCATAATTAAAATACATCTGTTGAAATAGCTGCTGTATAGAACAAAGAGTAAGTTAGAAATAATGCTAATATTTGGTATGAAATGTATTTTTCTGTTGTAGAATAACTGATACCATTGGACCAACAGAAACCTCAATTGCACCAAGACAAAGACCAAAAGCCAACTCTACTACTACCACTCCCAGTGTGCTGACCATTCAAAGTTCAGCAACACCAGTTAAAGTCCCTGCTCCTGGTGAATTTGGTAACCACAGGCCGAAAGGTAATGCAGTCCTGCCAGCCTCATCCCCTTTACAGTTAATGTAGACAAACCTTTTCTGGCTTGATTTCCTAGGAGTGTAAATTACTGGCAAACTTACTATTGTGAAGTAGATAACAGCATGCTTTTAAGAAACTTTCTGTTGCAGTCTAAAACAGAACTAATATTTTCTTAAAGTTGTAGGCAAAGGTAAGTTACTGGCATATAAAAATATGATATAGAAAGCTCACAATATGCTTGTCCCTAGAGTCATCAACTAGTTTGGTTTGTGGTATTAATAAAGTTCAAGAGTATAGAAAGTTCTATATTGTATTGGAAAGGAGGAAGTTGAAACCCTAGCCTTACAAAGTTATATGTTTTTGTACTGACTCTAGAGTCTTGGCAGAGGCGTCTGTATTGGACCTTGTAGACATTACAAAATAGAAATTTGTCTTCTCATTTTGAGAAAAATCGTTTTTCTAATTTAAAATATCTCCTAAGCATTATGATATAGTGTAGAATAAAAAAAAAATTTTCCCTAAGGAAATAGTCCTAATATTAGAGAGTAAACTTGTTCTCTCAAGGGTCAGGGGTATAATCTGAAGTCCTGTTCCAAGGAAACCCTGTTTGGCACTTTATTTCATGATATATCTTTTGTTTTAAAGTTAAAATGTTTTCAATTAGGATCTTCTAATGGTTAAGATCCCACACTTTGAGGTGCGTGAACCTGGATTTATGTCCTATTTCTTCCCTTTATTAGTAATATATGTTAGGAAAATACTAATACTTATCTTATAGGATTGCTGTCAGGATTAAATGACTGCTTAATATAATCCCTGCCACGTAATATGTCCTTAAGATATGTTAACTATTAACTGCTGTTATTACTATGAAATAAAGTATATGCTCAGGGAGGATTACGTTACCTGACATATTGTTTCAAACCTGTGGTGATCAGGTACACTAGATGGAGGAGTAGGCCATGGAAGAGGGAAAATAGGAGAATTTGAAATCTTTTGTGTTCCCATTTTATCATTTCTTAACCTCACTGTTCTCTTTTATAAAATGAGAATAACAATGACTTTTCCTGTTATTAGTAAATAACAGGTGTGTGGCATCTAGGAAAATTCTGTTTCATAGTAAGCATTCAATGTTAATTACTCTTTTTTCTTCATTTTTTTGGTTTGAAGATACTATTAGTTTATCATGTATCAGTGGCCTTTAGCCAAAGACCACCAGGAACGAACTTGTATTCCTCATATATCATGGGAATCTGTGGGAGTGTCTCAGTACGATGGTATTTAAAAAGCATTATTAAGGATTTGGGCTTATTTTAAGTAGTTTTGGGGAGACTTTAAGGAGTATGGCTTTGCTTTGGATTGGAAGCTATCAGGAAGCTGGGGTATGATATCATTAGTTATCTCAGTAAATTTCATTTAGAAGGAGATAGGCTAAAGGCTCAGCTGGTAAAGAAGCAGTGGTCAGTCATCTCAGACAAGACAAAGAGAGTCTTGGTCACTTCTGTAGTTTGGACAGTGTTCTTGATTTTGTCAATGTTCAGACCTAACTATGGAGTGGCTTTGTCCTGGCTTATCATGGTCACAGTGTGGCTCTGTCTGACGTTGGTGTTTTATGAAATGGTTTATGTTCATCTGGAGAACACTAAAACCTGGCTATGAGTGTCAGGCCTGTTCCTCATGTCAGGATGACATTTCTCTTTCTTCTGTACTTCCAACTTAAGTTGGAAAAATACTACTATTTCTCCCCCATATGTGCATTTTTTACCATTTCTTCCCCCATTAAATATTATTCAAAATGTAACACATGAATATATTCTTTTAAAATATTGACATTATAGAACTATTCAGAGAAAAATGTAGAAGTCTCCCATTCCTTTATTTCCCAGAGTAAACTGGCAGCAGTTTAGTTTGCATCCTCCCAATCTTTTTTTATGTTTTTCCATATATATATATATACGCAGATACAGGTAATTCATGTTGCGTTTAACATAAACAGATTCATACTATACATAGTTCTCTGCAATGTGATCTTTTTTTTAACTTAATATATTTTGGAGAGCTTTGCATGTCAGTACATATAGATCTACTATGTAATATTTGATAGATATATGATATTTCATAGTATTACTATACCATAGCTTATATAACCATTTAAGTTATTTCCAATACTTGCTATTATTAATAATGTTGTGGCCAACATTCTTAAAACAGACTTTTGATTTACGTGTCAGGGCATTTTTTGAGGAGATATTAAAAAGTATACTAATTTAAAATTTGTTGGATACTGCCAAATTATTATACAAAAGCACTATAGAAATTTACACTACCATCAACAGTGTGAGTGCCCTTGCCAACACTTGATAGTATTGCTTTTTAAAAATGTTTTCCTATTGATAGGTAAAACTTTTTTGTTTACATTTCAATATTCCTGATTAATAGTATTCTTTCATAAGATTACTGGCTGTTTTCTGTGAATTATCTTTTGCAGGTTTTTTTGATTCTTTTTTTATTCTTTTATTTTTATGTATTGTGAATATTAGCTTTGCCAAGTAAATATTTTCTTCCAGTTTACCATTTGTTTTTAACTTTGTGAACTCACTTCTCTGAGCCTTAGTTTTATCATTTGCAAAGTGAGGAATAATAGTAGGATTTAATGATGTACTTGGAAGCATTGTTTTCATGTGGGATTGTTGTGATGTTGTTTGGGAGTTCTCTGGTGCTCTGTGGCTTGACTTGAAAACCAAGGAGCTCTATTCAACTTGATGAAACTAAAGAAAAGTCACAGTTTGTGAGGGTGAGCAGTGAGCCTCATGAGTTATTGCATGAAAATCTTTGGTTTGTGATTGGACTTGACCCCCAGCCATGAGTGTTCTCCAGCTAGACATCAGGACCCTAAAAGAAGAATGTATAGCTGAAGAGCTTAACTTTTTGATGTTCTTCCAACTGTAAAGAAAGACACTTAAAAGGTTAATGGTGGTTATGTCTGTGTGGTGGAAGTACAGTTTTAATTTTCTTTATATTTTTATAAATATTATCAGGAGTAATTAAAATGAACAAGCACTTTCTTATAATTGGAAGAATTAGAAATAGTTATAAAACTGTTGTCATAGAGGTGCTGTACTTAAGGCTTGGGGAAGTTTAAAGATATTAACACCAGTGAAAAAGAATCCTTTTCTACTTCCTTTTTTCCTCTTAGGATTGACTAGTTCATTTGAATTTGCATTAACTCATTGGAAGAGAATATAGAAATTATGGTATATTTCATTTCCTCTTTCTGATATTGTATGTGCCTTACCTTTTTCATTAATTTCAAAAGTTTATTCATAGGATTTTCTTAGGGTAAAATTTATGAAGCTTATAAGTAGGTAACCATTTAGGAGACTGTTAATAGATTAATTACAGTAGCATCTATTGAGCATCTGTTATATAAAAGGTTCTTCAGGGTGCTAAGAGATAAGTAAGCCATCACCCCATCACTCATGGGCCCTAGTTAGGAAATAGCCCTGCAAACAATTAATATGTGTAAGGCAGAATGAAATTATTAGATGTAGATAAATTATTAGACGAAGGAACAAGGAAGAGAGATTTGAGCTAAACTTTAAAGAATAAGAAGAATTGCAGTAGGTGGAAAGTGGCATTCTAGATGGAGAGAATCATTTCAGCAGGGACACAGACTTTTAACTGCACGATACAGTTGAGAAATATGGAGCAAACTGGCAGGGCTGCTGTGTTCATGGAGAGTTGAAGTGTGAAAGATAAAGTATTTCTAAGACATTGACTTATTTAGAGTTGTAGCTCACAAAATTAACTTTCCCGGGTACTCAGAACTACAGTAAATAATCCTTTGAGACTCTGTGGATTTTGTATATTATAAAATGATATATAAGTGCCTTGGTTAAATGAATATTGAAATGAATGTTTTGAAATCCAGCCATTTTATTGAAATTTGTAAGTATGTTAATAGAAGTTTTTGGAAACCTCTTTTAGGAGCACTTAGACCTGGAAGCGGCCCTGAGATTTTGTTAGGCCAGGGGCCCCTTCATCAGCCTCCACAGCAGCACAGAGTTCTTCAGCAGCTACAGCAGGGAGACTGGAGATTGCAGCAACTTCATTTACAGCATCGCCATCCTCACCAGCAGCAACAGCAGCATCAGGATGTTTATATGCAGCAGGTAATTCTTTTGTTACTTTAGATAGGGAAGTAGTGTGGGAAAATTCATGCAGCTTTTGAATATCAGTGAATTCTCTTTTGTACCTAGGCACCTTGAATTCTAGATCCAAGTGAACATTTTGCTCAGTTTTCTGATTATCAAAGAATATGTATTTTATTTGCATTCTGTGAGGTACTTAAGAACACTATTGAAATAGTTTACATCATGACTTTATGAAGCAAATCATTTGGCATTATGAATAAACACTGCAATTTATGATGAATATCATCTTGTTTTAGTTTATGGTTTGAGTTCAGATACATAGTCTAATTACGTTGTTGTTGGAAAGGTGATATTAAGCTTTCAGAAGTAGCATTGTCTTAGTTTTTTTTTTTTTTTTTTGCCTGGGTTGGTGTGTATGTGTATGGTAAAGGGTGATAGAGTTAGGAGAGACATAGAAAGAATGACCATAAGTTCTGTTCTGTCCTTTGCCTCACCACAACCTGCAAATTTCTAGTTTCACTAAACTGTTTTTGATGTAATGACTGCCACTATCATCGTTTCATCATTTCCTGAAGTATTTTTGAGCCAGTTACATGTATGACACTTCTCATGGGTGTCTCCCTCCTTTTCTTGACTGTTAGACCTAGAGTGGTGGGTAGTTAAGTAGGTGGTGCCCTTGGATGACTAGAAGATATTATTGAAGCGGGGGAGATAGAGGAGAGTGGGAATTTACTGTAATGAGGCCAGGACACAAGTCACTTCAGGGTCTTCATCAGCTGGTAAATGTGTTTAAGTTTAGGCTTTCCCTCCAACATTCTTAAACTATGTTGGAAATGGTTTTAGCTGAATCTGTTATGTTTCACTGATAATTCTGATACCATTTCCAATAAGCGCATGTAAAGTGTAGCCATTTACTGACAAATAATTGCTTACTGACTAATACATTGGTATTTGGACTACTGAGTACCCAAATTATTGTTACAGTAAGATCAATACTTAAAAAAAAAAGACTGGCACAAAAAAAGGCATGAGTAATATTGATGAAATTATCTTTCTCATTATAGTATCAACATGCAATGCAGCAGCAACAAATACTTCAGCAACAATTTTTAATGCATTCGGTATATCAGCCGCAACCTTCTGCATCACAGTATCCTACAATGGTAAGTGTTATGTAATTTCTAGAGATTTCTCTCTGAATATACTATTAGAATTCACAGTGTGAATGGCGTTATTCAGAATTTAATAATTCAGTCAATCCAAGTGAGTTAATTACATGTATTTTATCAAAGCCAGTCATGTACTCTCAAGCAGGTTTAAATTGGGCTGAACTATAGCACTGCAATTTGGTACCTTGTAACTGACTGATAGTATTTTTCTCTTATCTCGTAATATAAGGGAAATGATCTATTACCCATGATCTTTTGTCATACATCCCTTTCACTTAGCAAATGTCAGTTAAAGAAAAAATAAACTCAAAGGAAAATTGCATTTGCTTCAGAGAATAGTTTGACCTCTCTGATAGTAACCACCATACTAGAGACTTACTACTCTATTGTCTTTTTCTTAATGTGTTTAAAGGAGGATTTTTGAGTCCTGCCAAGTGAGCCTAGCTTCACAACTTCTTAAATAGATTTTTCATCTTGCTGTAGTTTTCTAGTAGGGAGCTGCCCCTTCAAATATAAATTATTTTTCAAGTTTATGATTTTGTTGCCAGTATGAAAAGAAGGAACATAGTGAATGGATGTGAGGCTGACAGTGCTTTAGTGACTTTGAGCATTGTTTTATATAACAGCATTTCTTGTTACAGATGCAGCAGTATCAGCAGGCTTTCTTGCAACAGCAAATGCTAGCTCAACATCAGCAGTCTCCACAACAGGCACCATCCGAATATCTTACCTCCCCTCAAGAGTTCTCACCAGCTTTGGTTTCCTACACTTCTTCACTTCCGGCTCAGGTTGGAACCGTAATGGACTCCTCTTATAGTGCCAATAGGCAAGTATTTTTCCAGTGAATGCAAAGGAAATTATTGTAGAAGTAGGTGTAATGGTGGAGTGGAGTCCCTAAATGGCTTCTGAATAATGTAGAGTCCATCTTTCTGTAGAGCTCCCCCTTTTCTCTTATGAGTCCTCTCTGGCCCCTGTACTTCACCATCCTTCCTTGCATTTCTGCTAGCTAATTTTGCTAACTGCTGTTTGCAGGTAAGACTTAGCAGCATCCAGCAGCATTTAAGGTTAAGAGAATTATGGGCTTATATGTTAAGACATTTGTAATTTAAGTAGAAACAAAATCCTTACGAGCCACTTTAGTAGTTTAAAAAAATAATCCTTTCAGACAAGTTAATTTTTTCAACTTAGATGTTATTTTTAATTAATTTGATAACATCTACTCATAAAAAATATCTAATTTGGTTAAATTTAAACAGGTAACAGTTTTTTTAATGCATCATTTTGTTCTTTTTTGAGATATGATACAACGAGCTTATTGTTACCATAACATAGTTAGTTGGGAAACTGTATTTTGGTTATTCAGATATGTTGATTAGTAGAGTTTTACATGGCTAATTCATATTGAAAGCATTATATTATAATAAAGAACAGTGATACAAATTTTCTCAAACAGATTTGACATGGGGACTGTTTCAGGATTTTGTAATTAAGAATCTATTGACCATTATGAATATTTCCTAATATATTTAGATATGTAGGAGGAGGTAGCTGTTACAGCTTTGGTGACTGGAACACCAAAGAAGTTCTTGTCCAACACAGTTTCAAGATGTGAAACATTAGCTGGGAAAAGGTGTCTGCAGGCTCTGGCTGGGAGTTGAGCATGAGAAACAGCAACAGCAGCAGTGTACTTGTTCACTGAGCTTGTCAGGAGAGGATTAAAGTATACAGTTTGCTATATATCCCTCTCAACCTCTGTGTATATGTGAGGGGTTGAGGGAGAGAGAGGGAGAGAGGGAGAAAGAGATAGATGGGTAGCGAGGGAGGAAGGGGAAAGAAACTGATTTATTTAAGTGCTTTCTTAAATAAAAAATTGAGGTGCATGAATTAGGACAAGTATGTCTAAGTGGAGAGCAGGGCTGGTTTAAAGATCTGGATCAGTATTTGCCAACTTCTTTGTCATCTACCTACTCTAATTGTAATTTTTTTATTATCCTACATAGCACTTTTTTCTTTAATAAATTAATAAATTGTTTATAACAAATAATCTTATTTAACTTTATTATTCACAATACTACTATTAATAAATTAATAGTAGTATTGTGAATAATAAAGTTAAATAAGATTATATGTTATAAACAAATTAAAGCCACTAAAATATACTTTATGAACTACCACTAGCAATCTAATAAATTTACAGAAAGGACATACCTGAAAATAAGTTCCCTAGGGATAAGAATGGAATAGTTTTATTCTTCATTAAAAATAGAATATTCTGCTTGATATTGTTTAAGATACTGATGACACTGTTGTATTAATTAGGTAATTGTTTTTTTTTTTAATGTTGATGTTAACTAGTGTTAAAAAATAATGATTTTATCTTGTGTATGTGGTTGGAAAATGCAAAAATATTAAACTGTCATCTCTGATACAGCATGTATACTTTTGTTACACTTTGCATTTTAAAGGATTACCAACCTCTGGAAGTAAAGTTGTGTCACTGGCCAGTCATGAATCGGAAATGTGAGAGAATTCATGTTAGAACTTCACAGTATATGTACTGCCTAAACATCTGATTAGTTGTAGAGGAAGATGAGTATCTAAAGATTGGAGGCACACATAAGCACACGAGGTGCTGATACTGCTAACTCATGTGAATTACTGTAGCATTGTCTACTTAAATCTCATCTCTACTGATGCTGTTCATGAACTCACTATGTGATATGCTAAATATTCTTTTCTAATCTCTGTGCAATTTTAAAATTAAAAAAAGTATCATTAAAAATATATTGCATACCCTAGTTTGGGAAATATTGGGTTGGGTATCTGTGAAAGTGTATAAGACTTCTTTTATGCCACTCATGTGACACTGTGTATTGAGGCAAATGGGAAGATGGAGCAGGAAAGGGGTGATGGTTAGGTGGGTAGAAACAATTATACACTGGGCAAATAGATCTTAGGAACACAGAACTTCCCACAGGAACATTGCTTTAGCCTCACTTGGCGCCTCGGTGCTGCTTCGCTGTTATTATTCCTATTTAATGTCAACCTTTATATAAAAGATTATATATTAAATTTTTACAAAATTTAAAAGGTGATTTGTAAGCAAATATTCCTGCTTATGACTATGTCAGTGGAAGGTAAAAATTGGGGTTAAATGTTTGACTCTAAACATATAAGGGACATTTGAGTAGAAGATGAGAAAGCAAGTAGTTCTTAGAAGGAAAGGGAAAAGGTCACTGTCTTGGTTAGCAGGATTATTTCCTTTTATTTCCCAATCAGTCTTCTGCTCAAATTTCTACCCTCTACTGTGTTAATATATCTTTAGTATGAATATTAGAGAGTATACCATGTTGTATTCAAATAATAAATATAAATACACATGATCTTCTTATGATACAAGTCACCCTGTTGTATTAGTTATTTGTTGTTGCATAATAAGTTGCCCTAAAACAATGATAAACATCTCACACACTTTCTTTGCAAGCTCAGAAATTTAAGAGTGGCTTAGTTGTACAGTTATGTCCAGGGAAGGGTCTCTCACGAGGTTACAGTTGAGATATTGGCTGCGGTTGCAGTCTGCTGAAGGCTTGGCTGGTGCTGGAGATCTGTTTATAAGATGTCTTATTCATAGCTTTGGGCAGGAGAGGGAGGCTTCGGTTCTCTGCCACATGGATCTCTTTGAAGGGCCACTTGAGTATAGTCTATTCTCTTTGGCAAAACTATAGACTGTTTTGAACAGGGAATCGTTTATTCTGGTTTCTCTAAGAATGAATGGTCCAAAAGAAAGGGCAAGAAAGAATCTGTGATGCCTTTTATGCCTAGTCTTATGACACTGGCACTTCTGTCCTATTTCATTTGTTAAAATCAAGTCACTAGATCTAGCCCACATTCAAGGGCAGGGAATTTGGTTCTACTCTTTGAAGGGTGGGGTATCAGAGAACTTGTAGGCATATTTTCACACCTGTTTAAACTGTAGGTTAAGGCATCCCCCCCACCCCCCAATTGAGTTACAGTCTACCAAGAAGAATCTATTAATTCATCCCAGGAACAAGTGGAGGACAAATCAGATAGGGAATTAGAAAGTTCTGTAAGGGATCATGACAGGCAGGAGGGGTAATGCTCATTCTTCTTAGTTTTGAAAATCGTAGAAGATAGTTTTGGAATTAGAGATGGAATCCTGTCAGGAGTCAGGCTTAGATTTTGGCAGTCAATGCATTCCCAGAGTGAGTTCTAATCTGAATTATATTTATTATTAAGATACCTAAGCTATGGTTACTAAAAAAGACTATCTTCTTATTGAGTAATTACTGTTTATTCTTCTCTAATTTTCAATAAGTCTTTAAACATTCCATCCTAGGCTCAGCTACCTTGAGGGGGCTTAGATTAAGGGATTAAATGAGCAACTTTTGCCCTCTCTTCCCTTTAAAGACCTGTGTGGTGGCAATAGCAGTTAACTCCCAATGGGGAAGGTAAATTTAAGGGGATGAGTCAAGACTTGCAAAATTGAGATTCTTCTTTAGGAATTTGATATGCAACTGATTTTTACTTTAAGACTTATTCACTATGATAATAATAGTTAATATTTATTGAGTGCTTACTATTTGTTTTTTTTTTTTACCAGACACTGTTCTCTGTACTTTATGTGTATTAAATCATTTAATCTTCCCTGTAATCTTATGAGTTATAGATACTGTTACTCCAGTTTTACAGATAAGGAGGCTGAGACATAGCGAGGTTAAGGTATTTGCCCAAGGATACACAGCTAGTGACCTTACAGAGGCTATTCAGATCCCAGGTGGTCTTCCTCTCAATCCCTGTCCTTATCTGCTATCTCCATCACAATACAATGATCTCCTTCTCTAAGCATTTATAAAATATGAACTAGGGCATTTGAAAAATTTAATTTTAACGTTTTTTGCTTCTTTTTCCTCTTTTAATTATTACTATAGGTCAGTTGCTGATAAAGAGGCAGTTGCAAATATTACACATCAGAAGAACATCAGTAACCCACCTGATATGTCAGGGTGGAATCCTTTTGGAGAGGATAATTTCTCTAAGTTAACAGAAGAAGAACTGTTGGACAGAGAATTTGACCTTCTAAGATCAAGTAAGGGACACTTGAAGGCTTATTTTGCTTCCCAGTAAAATAACAGCTCTATGATTATTCAGCAAGGCCAAAGACTGTTTTCAGGGGGTAAATAGTAAATTCTTTTTGCGCATTTGAGGGCAAAATCAGGCCATCTTCTTTTACATGTGCTATCAAACTATGTTGTGTGCAGTAGAACTCAATTGCTTGATAGTAGTTATTAAACCCAAGATTGCTGATAATATGCTGATTCCTAACACTTAAATACTGCATATCTTCGAATGTTAAATTCAGAATATCTCCAAAACTTGGAAAATTAATGTTCAAATAAAAAGGGAGACATTAGTATCTTGCCTTACTAGTCATTTTGCAGCTCTATTTTCTTGTACACTCAATAGAAGATATTGTGGGTCTGAGATGCCCTTTGAAAGTGCCTGAAAGAAAACATGGGCTGCTACATTATGTTAATGTTTTGTGATGCCCCTTTACTGAGTGGTGACACGAAAGGGCTGCTTTGTTGTCCTGATATGGCAAAAGTTAAATAAATTCTTTTCCACTTTAACTCAGATATCTCAATGTTTTTACTTTTCTTAAACTACTTAATTTGTCAAGCCTCACCATACATATTTTAGAAGAGTTCTTTTTTGGAAACAGGATGTGCGGAGTGTTTTGAGGAGGTTGCCAAGTAGGAGGAAAAAGCTTCTGAAATATGTAGATAGTTTTCAGATTTCTAAAGCGTGTGTGTGTGTGTGTGCGCACGCGCATGCCAGTGTGCATGCATATACATGCACGCACATCCAAGTGTTTTTTCCCATTTTTACATGTGAAAAGAAGGTCTTAATAGTCCCTAGTTATAGTCCCTAGTTTCTATTTTATTTTAGGTAACTGGCCTTATGAGAACATTTATTAGATGAAATGCTTTGTTCCAAACTGGTATATATTTTATGTGAAGTTTTAAATGCCCTGAATTAATGTGAATAGTTGTTTGAGATTTAAATTTGTACTTTACATATTGGTTATCTGATTATGAAAAGTTAATTTGATGATTAAATGCAGATATAAAAATGAGTTCTGAGCCTTTAATAAAGGTCTGTTAACTTTGGTAAAACCAATCTTACATCTTTTTATTAAAATTCTTTTTTTAAACCACAACTTTTTTGTTTGATATTTTTCCTATAATTTATGTTGAGTGGCTGGAAAAGCAAGGTTTTAAAAAAGGAAATGAAGCATCCTTTTTGGGGGAATGGCAGGGAGACGGGGGTAACTAGATCATTATAATTTATAGGATTATTTTTAAAGCAAACAGTAAAATTAAAATATTCATGGTATTCTGACTGTGACAGTAACCAAAGGTTTGCTAAATCTGTGTTTTCTACTCCTTGGGTAAAAAATTCTCTTTTAAAAAAAAAATCAATTTATGGAATGGGTAAAGTGTTCACATTATTTTGACCTTATAAAAATGTGTTATTCTGAGCTCCCTAGAATTTGTAATGACACTAAAGTTTTATTTACTTCACATAGGCAAGAATGGCATATAAATATCCATGTATACATAACTTCATAAAAATTTGGTTTAACATGTAAAATTCTTAACCAGCTATTCGCTTTTAAACTTCAAGGTCAGATAACATATGTAATATGTGTATGTACTTGTGCACACATATGTATGGCAAAGAGAGTTCAGACTTCATTGCAGTTATGGAAAGATGTTATATTTCAAATGAAAGTGCAGGAGGAACTTTATCTGAAGGTCAGACTTGGAGCAACTCATCCATTTGGAAAACTGCCTAGATGGTCTCTGAGCTATCACAATCACTGTCACAAGCTGACGCACTTAAATTGGCAGATAACGCCAGCAAAGATGAATGAATTCTGATCCCTGACAATGCCTTTTAACTAGGTCGTAATCTCAGTAAAGTCACTTAACAGCTGTCTCACTTCCTCATTAAAAAAAACTGAGTATAATGATGCTTACCTCGTAGGGTTGTAAGAAAATTAAATGAAATAATGTCTTTAAAGAGCCTGGGCACTCAATAAAATGCCACTTTTTCTTTTCTCACTTTCTGTGTAAGTCTTTAGGCGCTGGCTTATGGGTTATTGCTGTTTAACCAGCATTGAAAAATTTGAACTATCAGGTTTCTTAGCTGGCAAGTAAAAAACAAAATTAGAAGGGGCTTTGTAGCAAATACATTGACAGCAGAAGTGACAGGAAACAGCAAGGAAGGGGATGGAAAGATATGTTTTTCTCTTAATAATTGATAGTCATAATATTGGGGTTCAAGAGAGGTGAAATATCTTTAATAAACTTTATAAAGAAATCAGTAATATATTCCTCACAAAGTTTTACTTAACTGTAATAGTCAGTCATCTCTATTTCACCCATAAGCAGTAAGGTATCTAATATTTGATCTGGTTTCTAGGTCAGGTTGAAATTACACTGATGGGCAAAAGACCTCTTCCAGAATCTTAAGAGTTGCATTAGAAAATTAATAGTGTAATGAAAATTGATTGTTGGTCATTACTGGTTGGTTCCTCTGTCCTTAGCAATGCCCCCAAAATAATAAAGTATTGATGCATTTGAAATATCAAATTCACCTTTTTTTCTCCGGGCAGCTGTTTATCAACAGTTTTCAAAGTCCTTTCTAAAATAATTTATATTTGGTTTATGAGATGCTTTCCAGTGGGAAACTGAATACCTTTATGTGTGGCCCTTAAAAATATAGCCATTGCCCATGTAATCATTGTTCAGAATAATATATTCCTATTACAGATTTTATTTTTAAAACGATACATGGTTATTTATTAAGAGAAAAAGAAAAAAGGCTATGGTGTCGAAGAAATACTTCATTTGTGTGTAATATCCGGAGGGTAATTTTAAAATCATATATTTTGAGATACTGAAATTCCAATATAGTAATAATTGGTAACAAAAACTGGTTTTTAATGATCTTTAAGAAAACAGTTGATTTCATATACCAGTTGGCAAAGGGATTTAACATATAAAATAAGCCAAATTCTTCTTGCTTTTGCTTTCAATGTAACTGAATATTATTTATGGGTCAGAATTTTTTCACTTGTTCTATTTAAGACCAAAACATTAAATCAGAATTGAGCATTATTAATAAAGCTGGTCACATTTTAAAAAGTTTAAGTGTGTATTTTTCATTGTCTATTGTACCAAAGCATCCCGATTAGTATGTAAACTTTAGAAATCTAATTGTCATATATTTGATATATTAAACACTAATTAGAATGCAGGTATTTGCTTTGGGAAAAATTTTAACTTGCATTGGTTTGAATAATTGTTTTACATGTTAATGAAAAGTAATAATGGAATATTTTCTTGTTGATGGTGGATTTATTATTTAAATAGATATAAACATCTGTATATAGAGTTGGTAAAACATTAAGTCTCACCATTTTAAGCTAATACAGACCTGTTACTGTTCCATCAGTGTAGAATAACAGTTTCAAAAGTATCAGATGAAATCTGTACTTTTAAACCTTATTTATTGGCCATTGAAGCCATTATTCATATAAGCTGCTGAATTAACTTTTTAGAGTAATTAATTTTTTCCTGATATTATGGAATATACTTTGATTCTAGGATTTTTAAGTCCTGTATTTTTGCCATCTGTATCAATTAAAATTCTTTAAAAGATACTGTCTTTATTCATCAACACAGTTCTTTTGGGGAGGCGGGAAGAGGTAAGCTTATATTGGACAAATCAAACTCAAGTTTCTCTCTAACGCAAAGGAAACCAGTTATTTGAAAATGGAACTTAAATACATTTTAGAGGTGACTATGTATTTGAAAAGTAACTTACTATTTCATTAGTTTTTGTTTATAAGTAACTGAAAATTTAAAATAGTAATATGTGTATTTATTTTGTATTTTGTGCCCTGGGACCCAGAATATCATGTGAACTTTGGAAATTGGAATGATTTTTTTTAAACTCCTCCATGGAAAAATGGATTCTATGTTTTGTAGAACAGTGAGAACATGATTAATTTTATAGTGACTTTATCCCAATTACTGTCACAAGCAGATAAATGAACTTTGTATAGAACAGTGTCTCCATATTTTTAATTATGGGAACCCCCTATATAAAAAATATTAATTTACTCCCGCATGATCATGTTTGTACTTTTGTCATAAATACATGGTACTATTTATGCATTTACTATGAATTCATCCACCATAGATTGATGGAGATAATACACCAGTGCATGAGAATTCAAGGAAACCATTGGTACAGTAGTTTATAAACCTGGAGAATATGTTAAAATGTGGATTTCCAAGCCCCTACCCAGATAATCTGATTCATTAGGTCTGTGGTAGGGCCCAGGTAACTATGTTTTATATAGGAATCCTGGCAATTATGATGCGGATGGTTTAAGAAGGAAGTTTTATGCTAAGTACCTATACCACTCCCTTTTTCCTTTGTCTTCACTCTTTTGTGCACTAGAATTTGGGAGAAGAAGAAAGAATTCGGGAGTCTAGGAGGACTGTGATAGAAGGAACAATCCTTGATTTTAAAGTTACTCTATAAATGCATTCAGGGCCTGATGACATTGGCAACCACCTGTGTGATTCAGTGATTCTTAGGCCTCTCCTTAAAGTTTGATTATGGCTTCCTACCACAATAAAGTAAAAACCCTTGGTTATATATTCTTCAACCTTATTTTTTTCATAATGATGTTGAGACTAACTTATCTTTAATAGGCATTGGACAACAAAATACATAAAAAACTTTTTTTCATGGCACAATCAACATTTGTTACCGATTTCCTGAATTAAGTATACTGTTAATATCTTGAAAAAGAACACCTAAAATAAATTTTCATTGTTATCCATTGCAGTTTTGGATTTGAAAAGTAGTTCTTGTTTTGTTTGTGCATAAATCGTCAGATGTGTTTCCTTAACAAAATATTTAATAGTGCTTCAGCAAAGTTTTAAGTAAAAATTTAAACAACCTTAAGTTTCAGGTGGAGTTTGCAGTTAATTTTAGCCATAAAAGCTGATAATTATATCCAATATCATAAAGGTGTTTAAAGAATTAGTTGTCCTTAGCAGTAATTAAGTATATTCAGGATATTGTAGACTCTAGAGTTTTGCCTTCTCAAAAGTATGCCCCTGGACCAGTACTATCACATCATCTGGGAGCTTATTGAAGTGCACAATCTCAGGACCCATCCCAGAACCATCCAATCAGAATATCCCTTTATTCTTTTTACCCTGCTACATTTTTCTCTATAGCTTTATTTGCTTTTAACATACTGCATATATATTTCACATTTGCTCATTGCTTATTATTTATTTTCGATGCCAGCATGTAAACTCCATGAGGGCAAGAATCTTTGTTTTGTTTGATGTTGCCTGCCTATGCCTAGAACAGTGTCTATGTCTAAACAGAATATAGTTGCTCAAATAGTTGTTGGATAAATAAATAAACTGTCATTAAGGTGTTTAAGTTAGTAGAAAGATATCTTCGTATCTCTGTGTATGCAAGTGGTTTAATAATTACAAATAATGAGAAATGAACAAAAAAGTGAAATGTGGTGAATTATTTTTATTGCTCTTGAGAAGTAGGATTTACTTATTTTGTGAATGAAAGACCATTTGCAATATTTTTCCCATAAGTGTTTATGGAGAAAGTTGCCAAATATGTCTCTGTTTAGTAAGCTGTTTTTAAGTTCAGGTCCAATATGTTACAAGTTGAAGACAACTGGTATTTAATTAAACTAAACCAAATTATTAATTAATTGTATTTAGTGAAAACTAGCCCTGAGGTTATGTTTTTAAGCTTGCCTTTGCAACAACAAATATATCTTAAACTCAGGACTATACCCTAATACTTATAAAAATGAACTCTGAATCTAATATTTTTCAAAAGGTTGTTCTTTTGTTTAACTTTCACTTTTATTTATACTGTAAAGCACTTAAAAAATTAAAGTTCATTTTGTTTTTATTTTATTTTTTGTTTTGTTTCATCTTATTTTCGCAGATAGGCTCGAGGAGAGAGCATCCTCAGATAAGAATGTAGACCCACTTTCTGCTCCACATAACCATCCTCCAGAAGATCCTTTTGGTTCTGTTCCTTTCATTTCTCACTCAGGCAAGTTACATATGTAACATCATCACTGTCATTAAAAAATATACACAAGAACAAGATCAAGAAAAACCTTATTCATATAAAACCAAAGTAAGAATCAGGTGTTAGTTACAGAAAATAGAAAAGAAAATTATTTTAACCTTTAGCCATCTCAGTCTTCCTAATGTCGTTCTTTCTGTTGGGTTATTTAGTTGTGCTTTTTGCCAACACAGAAAAATGCTGATTTATGTAATAGAACCATAACTGTTTCTTTTCACTTTTATTATTGGATACTGTTGCAAAAAATCTATGCATGAAAATATCCTTCCCATTTATATATTTAAAATACATTAAAAGATACTTTCATGCTTAGCTTTTGCTTAAAAATTCTGTATTACCTAGTTTATAATGCTCTCTTATAGTTGCATTTAAAAAACATTAATGATTTTGTATTTGTCACAATAATGTTGTGACAAATCACCCACTCTTTTATTTTATATTCTTGCTTTGATTCCAGACCAGACTTTCAATATTGTTATTCACCATTTAAAAATATTTGTAGTAGTATTTTCAAAGTAATTACCCAGTTAACGGTGTTGAAGTTACTAGGATGGAGTAGGATCCCACTTTGGCATAAATGGATTTGTGTATGTGCATGGTTATAACAGAAAAAGTTTAATCTTAGAAAAGTAAAATATATTGGAAGAAATAATGCTTCGTTCGAAGGTAAAGATTTTGTTTAATATATTTATGGTAACTGTCAGCCATGTTCTTTGGTTCTGCTGTTCCTTTTATTCACTCAGGCAAGTTATGTATGTAACTCATCAGTACCATTTAAAACACAGAGAGAGAGGGAGGTAGGGAGGGGTGAGACAGACAGACGGAGACAGAGACAGAGGGAGATAGAGAGATGGAGCGAGAGAGACAGAGAGAGACAGAGACAGAGAACAAGGAAAGAAAAACTTATAAATGTAAAACCAAAATAAGAAATAGGTGTTCAGGATTTCTAATTAACACATTGAGGCAATGGTACATCTTTTCAACATTGAGATTTGGTTATTCAGAACATATAGGACAATAGTAAAGAGTTTCTACATACTTTTAAGTTCCATGGTTTACTCTTTGCCACTTATTGAAAAGAGTCCATGTTTTTGCCATTTTCTTCTTTTTTCCTTCAAATTATCTTTTTCATGAATGGCATGACATCATCCACTGGGAAAGACGGTTTACTGTGTCTGTTTACTTAATTTGCATTAAGTAATTTGCATTACTTAATTTGTGCTCCTTCACACCCCC
>NW_011888837.1:6481792-6515905 GCF_000151845.1 Pteropus vampyrus
TTAGCCCCCTCACACACACACTCAACCATGCACAAGTGTCCTTCCCCCCCATCTTTCCAGTACAGTTTTGACACAATTGTTGGTTGTCAGTGTTCAGTGTGTACATTTTTGGGGCATGTAAATATTTTTCACCATTGAGGTTTAGCATACCATGATTAGATTGCCTTCTATAAGGTTTTATTTTTCCTGAAGTTAGTTATAATTCTGTTTATTAAAGTGACTGTTTCCTTAGTTTTTTATATACCTTGTCACTGATTCATCTCTATTTAGAAGTACAAATTTCCTCCCATTTAAAGGTGGCTGTCATTTCCATTTTTTCTTGGTTACATCTCTTATGGAGCTCTGCAGTCTAAACTGGTTGCTTTCTGTGCCTGCCACACACATAACTTAGTATTTTCTTTTACCTTTCAGTCTTCCTGGGAATTCCTGTATCTCCTCTCTTTCCTATTTCCTGGTTTGTTAGTAGAGCAAGTCTTCTAATAGTTCTTGAGAAAGTATACATGGGAAGAAAAGTTTTAAACTTTGCTACCTAAAAATAACTCCCCCCTCCAAACTGACACTTGATCGATAATTTGGCTGGGTACATAATTCTATGTTAAACATAATTTTTCTTGTGAATTTTTGAGGCGCTATATTCTAGCTTTAAAAAGAAAAAAAGGCTTCAACTAGGGGAATGACAGTTCTTATCCCTCTAACCTTAGCTCTCATTCCCTCTAACTTTTAAGAGTACAAAATACCTTTTTCTTTTGTCTCTTTAGCAGCTGTATGTACTCCAGATCTAGTACCATCATCTGGCCTACGTACCTTATTTTGTCCACATAGATGCGCCTGTTTTGTTTGCTGCCTTAGCTTATGATATTACTTTCAGACTAGCTGAAGATAACATTTTGGTAGACCATGTCTTAAAATGAATCAAATCTAGCTTTTTGTCTTCTTACTTTTAAGTGTTACTTAATGGGCAAAATTAAAATTTATAATTTTCCATTTATGCATAAATCGAATAATTATATCAAGATTCCATTTGGTGCTGTATGTGAAGGTAATACCTCATTCCACAAGTTTATACTGTAATTATCATGGAATTATGTTTACCTTTTATGTCAGATTACTGAACTGATATCAGTAGTGTGGTACATCATAAAAAACATTGACTTTGGATTATAAAGCCGTGGGTTCTATCACAAATTCATGTGATATTGGGTGTTACCTAATTTCTTGGAGGGTTTCTTTATCTCAAATTGGGGATAATATTAACTATTTGATGCGATTATTGAAAGGATTAAATGAGGGAATTTTATGCAAACTGTACACATCCTCAATGTTGGTTGCTATTGTGGCTATTGTTGGTAGTGCTATTTAAATAGTATTTTTACTACTTACTACTAAATTTCAACATCTTAGTGTTAAATATGTTTTGCAACTGTTATCAGCTAATAGTAGTACAAAGTTCTAGTAATAATGAGCTAGTATTCTCTTAACTACTGAATGAACCTTTGAATAAAGTATAGAACCTGAAGCCTTTTACTACCGAGAACTGTTTTAATAGTGCCATTTCTGTTTTTATTAAAGCATTAACTACCAGTATTCACATAAAAATCATAGTAAAAGCATATTCATCCCATTCGGAAACCCACACACCCTTTCTCCCCAAGTCATATTTTACGGTTAGTTTGTATACCAACATAGGATGTGTGGCTTTCTGAATTATCGTGTGGATTCCCTAGTTTTCATAAACACAGCTTCTGAAGCGTAGTATTTGAAGAGTTTTGTTGACATATAGGCCATATTAATTGGGTCACTGAAGTTTTAGATTTTTCATATTGCATTTCATTTTTAATTCAATTTGGTGAACTTCCCCTACTCTCTCAAACCCCAGACCTACCTCATGGGTCTCGTTATCTTATATGAAGTTAAATTGAGTTTAGGGTTGGGGAAGGTCACACTATATAGAGCAAATATTTGTTGGAACATAAACTGTTATAGATTGTTCAAATGGTGGGTCATTTTATAAGCTATGATGAGCTATGTTGTTTATACTTTAGTTCTGATATGTAATTCTTGAAGATCAAGAATTTTTCTGTTCCAGGTTGTTAACAATAATGTTTACCATTTATTGAATTCTACACACGGTAGAAACTGAGGCTCAGAGAGGGGCAATGACTTGCTTAAATAGGAATCTAGCTCTGTCTGATTATAAACTCTGTTCTGTGGAACAGAAGTATAAAGTGGCTTGTTTTAAATTAGAATCTATAATAATATGAGTAACATATTAGAAACGTCAGTTTTATAGCATTTTAAATCTGGCTGGGAAATACTGTTCACAACTGGTATGATTCTCTTCTTATACTCGGCCTTGTCACTTGGCCTATCTTCAGAGTAGTAGTACAGATTTTGATAAAACCTTCTCCTAATCCTCTAATCCTTGGGCCTGGCATGGTAAATTGCTGGGAAATGATGGCAGGCAGTATGCTACCAATTCAAAGTGAGCTTTAAAGTCTTAAAGCCACAGCCCCTCCCTACACAGTAAATGATGAGACAACAGAAGGCATGTAATTACAATAGCAGTTTCAAGTCATTTATTCTCTATAATCTGATAGCAAAGAAAAGAACATCAAAACAAAATTTCCTTGAAACTGAAAGCTGCTTATATGATTAAAAATGTACCACCTGTTTTATAGCTAAATGAACTGCCCTCTAAAAGATGGAAACTGATTAGAAGAGTGGTAACATGAATAGTATGATGCAAACATGCCCCTCTCCCCATGTTTTTTTTTTTAACATTTTATAAATATGTTGAATTTTTAAATATACTTTATGGAGGTTCATTTATTGATTTAAGAATACATCATTTGCAATATTTATTTGAAATAGTGTGGCATTAACTAGGATCTCATTTTTTCACAAAGTGTCATTTAAAAGAAATCCATAATTTATGAAAATTGACTACAAGTTTTAGCTTTTGAGTTTGGAATCCTCTTGGACTGTGCAAGACTATAATGTCTTTGAAACGTTGATACCTAGAAATATCCATTTATGAAAACTGAAGTGTGATATGGATGAATTTATGTTCTTATATTTATTTATTTGGCAGATTCATGTTCTTAAGTGCATTTGGTTAGGTAAGCTTGTTCTTCAGAACCTCCCAATTGTTTTTACCTTTGGCTAGTCATTTTCTAGATTGTTAGAATCAGGATGAGTACTTGGGTTTCACAACTGTTAGAATGATAACCTTCTTGAAGTCAGGAGTTGTCTTTTTCATCTTTGTATGCCATATAATACCTTGATGAATGAATTCATTATCAAAGTATACTTTGGTAATCTAATCTTTCTATCTCACATACTAATATTTAATAAGCTTTTAGTAAATAAGGTGAATAAGTTTCATTGTCCTTATTTGGTAGATGAGGTAACTGAGGTTATTTGGATGTTTATCTTTGGTGGATTTTGAGAAGTTGAGTATTTTCATTTTTTTGGTAAACCGTGAGGTATTTCTAGAACTTAACCTATAAAACTCTCAAAACAAATTATTGTACAAAACACTATTTGCTGAAATAGAACATACGGTACTCATTCAATTTTTTTTTTTTTTACACTTTTCAGGCATAGCTGTATAAAGGTTACAAAAGAAATGTAAGACAAATGTAGTTGTATTTTGTAGAGGTTGATGTTAAGCTATATTGAATGTTTGCTGCTGCTGATATTCTATTGGTAGTTTAATTGTAGAATTTGCAGATGGGAATTTTAAACTAGTGGCATCAGCAGAGAAGTCACTATGGCCTTGATATATGGCCTTAAAGTTGGGCAAGTCATTTTCCCTAGTTCCCTTTATGTGTAAGAAGAAATTGGACTACATCTCTAAAAATCCCTTCTTGGTTTTTGCTTTCAAGATATAGTTGAAGCTATGAAACAGGAGTGAGGTCACCAAAAGAAAGAGATGGAAAGAGAAGAGAATGCCAAGGAGTGAGCACTGGGGGTCAACAGCACCTGTCTGAAGCGGTAGGAAGTCATGACAGTGATCCGACATGGAAAGCAAGTGGGACATTTTGAAGATGTGGCTGATAAAACTGAAGAGGAAAGATTATAGCAAACCTAACAGAGCATTTTTACTCTAATAATAAGGGAGCCCCAATGGTAGGGAGTTAGGAGATAATGTGTGAAAAACCGTTGGCACTGCATTTGTGCACTTGACAGTATTACTGTCCTCTCTAATTCATTTCTCAGTACCATTAAAAGTATGTAGTAGGTACTTCACAAATAATTATGTAATGATGGTATAATACATTAGCAGTAACCAATAATACAGCCCTTTAATAAGCACTTGCAACATACCAGTAGTGCTGTAAGCAGTTTGCCGGTGTTCTCACTTCAGTCCCTGCTACAGCTCTCTGAGGCAGATACAGATGAGGAAAGTGAGACACTAGTGATGCGTGATTCCAGATGAGAACAGGTCATCGAAAGTTTGATGTTTCCTCTCCTGATGTAGGAAGGGAAGTATGTACTTTATGTACTTTATGCAGACTGTTATGCAGACTGTTACCAAATGGTTAATTTGGTATTTTACTTATTTATTAAATGCTTATTATTTAACTGACTACTGAATAATGACGTACTATTTTAGTTAAATTTGAACTCCTGTCTTGAAATTCCGTATATAAGGTATTGAGACATAAATTGAGACATAAAGCAGTGAGAATAAGTACTGATTCTTTTGACACTTTAGTGAATCCCATTGTTTTTTTTTCAATACTTGAAATTTCCCTGAGAAACAGTTCACATGCCACATAAGAGAATTTAAGACTTCATAACTCATATTACTGTTTTTAATAATTTATTCAAATCTGCACTATTTTAGTCACTTACCTTATTCTCAGGATTTGGCTCTGATTGGATTTTGGCTGTTTTCAGTCATCAAATACAACTTCAAAACATGAGGATTACTCAAAAAGCTGAAATTTTTAGTTTGTAGTTTTAAGGCACAGAACAGAAGTTATGAATATCCTGACTAGAAACCATCAAAATATCATTGTACTTTAGAGAAGCCTTACTTTGAGCCAAATATATATATATATATATGTCAATATATGAAATGTGTTTTACAAAATCAATTAATAGAGAACGGACAGGTATGATCCTGGGCACATTCTAGACATTTATTTGCTTTAAATACATTTTCCTAGTACTTATACTAAATATTCTAACTCCCCTTCCACCTACTTGAAAAACAGCCATTTTTATGTTAATAATACAAATCTCAGTAAATATAGGGATTAGTAAGATTTAGGCTATATTGAATTATAAGGCAACATATTTAGACTATACTTTTGGGAAATTAAGCAATGAAATAATCCTGATTTAAATTTCATAGTAAATCAAATGTGCAATATTTACCATAATCTGGAACCAGGAGCAAACACTAAGACTATCTGAATTCTGTTTTTATTTTTTAAATCTCAGGAATATGTTTAGGCAAAGAAATAGATTATAAAAGTTGATAGTACTCTTAGCTGTGAAGTCACACACAGGTAGATGGAGATGAGGAACCAACCTTGTAAATTATAATGCTAATTTTGACAGTCTTTTGTGCCCATGGGGTAGGACTAAAAGTCATAGAATATATCGAAATAATTTTTATTTTTGTATTAATTCCCATTTCTCAGTTCTTCTGTAGTTTTACAATGAAGAGAGGACAGTGAACTAGATTGCTGTTACTATAGAAAGTGAAATCTAGGATTCTTGTAATTTGCAGCTTGGAATTTAACTTTTCTCACCCGGAAGTGCTGGAGAGAGATGACATCATGTACTTAAATTATGTTTAATGGTACATTATGTTTAATGGTACTTGACATTTAAGTTGTTTTTAGTATGCTGTCAGAGAGATTTATTGCTGCTCTTGACTCTACATCAGTTTATAAAGGAGTGGAAGGATGGAGAAATAGAGAAACATTTATACAATGTCAGTGGGTTGTGAGACTATGGGAGAAAAAAGGAATTTGGATAAATGTTTTTGATTGCTTTAGTTTTATGAAGGGAAGACAATACAAAAAATAAAACCAGTCTTTCTGTACAGAAAATTTCTCTAGGTGCCTATACTTTTCAGGGATGTAATCTGAAATCACAAAGATGATGTAGATCATTGTGCGTGTCATTGCTTGCTCTTTTTGAAAGCAGTTCTTTTCGGTATTTTATACTGTGCTCTGAACTCCAGCTATTTAAAAATCAGAGGTACAGTTTCCAGGATCCAAAATGTACCCTTGTGTGTGGATATACATTTGTTTGCCCACTTATTTCTGGCCAGTTCCAAAGTGGACCTGAACTACTCTTTTTTTATTATTGTATTTTCATTTATTTTAGAATTAAAAAAAAATATATTTCAATTCCAGTTGACATGCAATATTACATTAGTTTCAGGTGTACAGCATCGTGACCTGAGCTACTCTTGAATTAGCCATAGTGTCGCACCCTCCTCGCTCTGTTCTCCCCACTCTTCCTTCTTATTTAGATTCACCTTCAACCTCTGAGTCCAGAGAAGTTGCTAGAAGGTTGGAGGATGATGGATGAGATAACTGAGTTTGGCCTTGCCGTGGAGATGATGATGCTGGTTAACTTTATTGAGTGCTTATTATGTGTCAGGCACTATTTTAAGTCCTTCCTTCACAACAATCCTATGAAGTAGAAGCTGTTATACTACTCCCTCATAATGATAATGCATATAGTCCCTCATGAGGGAACACAAAGCATTTAGTTATGATCTTGTCAGAGATTATTACTGGGTTAAGTTTATTAGCTGTGCATTAATTATGCATAAGGAGGGAATAACAGCAAATAGATAATGTAAAATCGATATTAAAAAAGTTTTCATTTTTTACCCCTCAAGAAAAAAGTGTATGATTGTAGTTCTATTTAAAATACTGAAAAAGTAGAAACCTAGAGGTTCTGTAAGTAAATAGTTAAATGTTACATTTACAGTATTCATTTACAGTATTTATTATGTTTCTATCAGAATTAATGATAGACTATATTGATTCCTGTAAAGATGCATTAAAAATGGTAAGTGAAAAAACCCCACAAATTTATATCCACACTGACAATTAAAAAATAGATACATATGGTACTTTACAATAAAGAAATATGTAGCTCTATTAATACGACTTTGAAAAGCTGATAAAGGACAGGCAGAATAAGAAGTAGAAGGTGACAAATGTGTTTGGAAAACAATGTTGGCCGGTTGGGTAAAGGAAACAGTTAAAATATAAGAGATTAAAATATAAGAATAACAAAAAGAAGGGCAATTGAAGGACTCTGTACTATGTTACATGTTTGGAAAGACCTTGAGGAACAAAACTTTGTGCCCTAGAAATGGAAATTTTCCCGGAGAGGTTGTAGAGCAGCACTTTCCCAAAGTGCTTTTGGCAAAATTATTTATAAAGCTTAATAGGTGTTACATGTGAATAAAATCTTTGTAGCGAAGCAAATCTGGAAAAGCCTAGGTTTCATACAATTAAAAAGATTCTTTTGTGTAGGATTTGTCAACGCCTTTAATATAATGAGCATTTTCCAGGCGAGTAGGCGTGGAGGCACATTATATAGTGCAGGATTTCATAAACTCAGTTGACTGAGCCCATAGAACAGTTTGGTTCTCATTACGGGAATAGTGTTCTGCAGACTACACTTTACACACATATTGGAATGTTCCTGGAGGTGTCCATTGGCAAACAATGTGGCTTTCTGTGGGTGGGTAAGTAGCTTGAGGAGTTAATAAGTTAAAATGTAACTTAGAGGAATGTCCCAAAGTGGGAGATGATTGCATGTCTTTGCCATTACATTTTTTGCTTTTGAATAAAAATTTATGAAAGTAAATCCATAGCTAATCTAAAAGTAATCTTTGTTTTTAATATCGTAAGTATCCTCTATGGAGAAGTCAAACTGGAAAATCTGCATTTGATTTGGTTTTAATCTGTTAGGATTTAAGATAAGCCCATTTTAAATTTGTAAAGATATAGCATATAGTTCTTGGCTGGTTTAAAGGAACTGGCAGATGAATAATGGATGAAGATTATATTTGTATTTAAGTATAACCTGCTGGAATTTTCCATGTCTTCTCAGCCCCTCACACCTTGGCCCCACTAGATTTCCTGCTCACTCCTCACTTTGAGTTGCCAGCCAACTGCATGAGCTGACCAGAGCGGCCACGTTCTGTCTTCAGTTCATTGGAATTCTTTGCATCACCCAGCTCAGCTGTCTACTGCCTCCCCCAGAAACACTCTTCTCCTCTAGGCTTCAGTAATGTCGCACTCACCTGCTTTTGGTCCTCTTTGGTGTTTCTCAGTTTGCGTGCAGCTTCGTCTGCTGACTTCTGGATGTGTGATACGTGAGGGCTCAGTACTGGATCCCCCTTTCCTCTTCTGTACTCTTTTCCTAAGTAATTTCCTGCAGATTTGTGACCCGCTGCGTGGTGATGACTCCCAAATCTGTTTTCTCTGGCTAGAAAATAACCATTGTGCTCAAACCACAGATTTCTGCTTGCACTTAAATGTCTCACAGATACCTCAAGCTTTGTGTCCAAAACCAATTCCTGATAATCTCCTCTACTTCTCAACTTACTCTTTACTTACTGTTTTCTCTCTGTGATAATGGCACTACCCATCCATCCAGAGTTTTCCTGTTCAATCTCTGATTCTTTCACTTCTTACCCTGCCACCACAGTCGTCCAGGCCACCGTGATCTCTAACTTGAATTACTATAATTTCCTCTTCCCTGATCTCCCTACTTTGTACCCTCTTTTCAGTCAGTTATCTTTTTGAAATGTAAATCCAATCATGACACCCATTTTAAACAAAGCCTTGTAATAGTTTCCCACTACATACTGACTTTAGAGCAAAATCCAAACTCCGTCTCATGACCATAAAGGGACTGTCACAGTCCGGTCCTTTCCCCTCGCCTTTCCACCTGACACTGTACAGTATTCCCCTTGCTTTCTATGCTCCAGGCACAGCGGAACATATTTTTAGTCCCTTAAGTATGCCAGCCTCTTTCTTGAATTGGCCTGTGCACATGCTGTAGCTTTTACTTGGAGCAGCTTTCTGCCTGTTCTTTGCATGGCCGGCTCCCTCTCACCGTCCAGTCGTCTCAGGAAGGCCTTTGCTGACTGTCCAGAGTGTGTTTACGCCTTCCCTGCCCCGGGGCTTGCTCCACTGCTGTTCTTTCAGAGCAGCAGTCACAATGTGTGTTTACTTATGCTCTGTCTCCACACAGATTGTAAACTCCTAGAGGCAGAGACCCTGTTTATTTTATTCACCAATGTATGATCAGTATATATAGCATGTAGTAAAGTGCCCTATAAAATGGTTTTTTTTTGACTCAAATAAAAAATGTGACTGAATTCTGAGCTAAAAATATCTCCAGATGTAAAGAGTTTATTTTTCTGTGTAACTTTCTTTATTGTATTCTGAATATATTGAATATGTATGTGCCTCTAGCTATGAGCTCAGAGTAGTCACTTATTGTTTCATTCAAAAGATATTGATTCAGCACAGTGCTGGGGTAGGAATGAATGATACATGAGGAACATGGTAAATAGACCTGTATCTAAGAACTCATAGTCAAGTAGGGAAAACAGACAAGTAAACAGTTAATTGTAATACAGTACAGCAGGTGCTAAAATTAAGGCTCATGCTAGGTTCATCAGAAGCACCTATAGATGTTTTTCATGGGAGCCTCCGAAGGGCTCTGACATGGGCTGGGGCTTGAAACATAGCCAGGTCCACTAGGCAAGTCAGGTGGGAATGGAAGTGCTAGAAGGACATTTATACTGAGGTACGGTATTAAATGGTAGAGAGGTGTTAAAACTGCAGAGCGCCCCTGGATACTCAAACCTAATAGGTTCCTCAGTGTCTGCCACCAGATATTAAGAGGTTGGATAGCAAGATAGCTCAAAAACAAACAAACAGAAAACCAGCTCACAAAACTATCCAAATCTGTTCAGCTCCCGAATTTGAGTAGGGCGAGTTCTAGTGTGGCTATAACGAAGAATACTCACGGGAGATATCAAGGTCTGGGGCTAAAGATGGGATGGGACAGATCCAGACATAGAGGGGCACCCTGTGTGGGGTAAGGGAGAGAGCCACTGAGAGGTTTTCATTAGTAGCCACATAATCAGTGCTTCAGAAAAGTCATTCTGGTGATTGTGTAGAGCAGTTTGAGGGATATGGGATTGAAGGGAGACAGGCAAGTGTAGCAGCTAAAGAGTTGCTCGATGAGATGAAGGAATGAAATAGGCAACTGGCAGAGGAAGAAGAGGGAACAGATTCGGGAGAATTTAAAAACTATTTGGTGGGAAGAGGGAAAATAATTTCTGTATTTCTGCTGCTTTGTAGAAATGGGTAGACGGAAGCATTTATTACTAATTTAGAGGAGACTGGTGAGGAGCCCCTTTTAAGAGGAAAGATGATTACTTTTGAAATTGTTGAGTTTGAAGTAATGGTAGGATACATATTCATGATAAGTATTAGATGAATAAGATAATTAAGTATTAATAGTAAGTATTAGAGATCCAGTCATTATGGTGTATGTGGCAATTAACATACAATAGTTAAGACACGGGATGACATGCAGAGAGGGAGGACAACGAAGGATAGAACCCTGGGGACCACACATGTTTAGGGAAATGTCACTGAAAGAAGTCTCTACAAATTTGACTAAGAAGGAATAGTCGGGGAAGACAACAGTGCTGATTTTCAAAGAGGAGGATATAACTCAGAAGTGTCATATGCCACCAGGAGCACCATATTACTAATTGGAAAGTAATGGTCCTGGCATCATAAGCTAATTCATTTTTATGACTACAGACTGTACTTCCAACCCTAGCTAATTGCTTTGAAAATATGTGCTCATAGTCAAAGGAGGGGAAAGGATGAATGGATATGTGGTTGGATCAATTCAAGTTGATCCCTACCTCTGGAAAGTCAATGCAATACACCAGTATATTAGGAGGGCAGTATATTTTCATGTAAACTAATATATTACCTGTTTATTATATGTCATACAGTAAAACTATAAGCACTATATTCGATGCAATTTTATTACCTATCATACTGTGAACATACGATAGTATGGATATGATAGCCATCTGGAGAAGGCACATGTCCTTGGTACAGTCTCAGTGCAGTGCCTGGTCCTTAGCTTTGATCATGCTAGGGGAGTATATTTATGTTAACCCAACTCATAAGATACTGGTTTACAGAAAAACCAGAATGCCAGTTAAGAAAATTATGGTGAAACATAAAACTAAGAAGATGAGCTATTCATGCTTGTTGATATCTGTGGGAAAACTTTATAACAGAGTTGAAATATAAGCAAAAGGTTGTTTGTAAATATGGGATCTAAGCAAGGGCAATTAGCTAAATAATCTTATTTTGAAGGCGAGGGGAGAAAATTTGCTTTTTCTTTATTGTACTGTATTTAGAGTCCTAGTCTGGGTACAATACATAAAACTTAGCTGTAGGTGAAAGCTTATGAATAGGTGGTACGTAGGGTACAGAGACAAGTGAGTCTGTCTGCACTAAAGGACCTAACAATCTAATTGAGGACAAATGCCTAATGACAAAGAACTGACATTATTTCTTACTCTAAAGGAAATAGTATGAGGGATTTATAATGCTTTGTGTTAGTAAATATTTAGTGCAAATGGTTTTTGAAATGCATTAGTATGCTATAATATTTTTCTTTGAACCTGCAGGTTCTCCTGAAAAGAAAATCGAACATTCATCCATGAATCAAGAAAATAGCTCTGCAAACCCTATCAAGAGTAGAAAGGCAAGTCCAGTATCTAAAGACCACCGGCCTGGAAAGAAAACCTCAGAGAATTCATCAGTACACGGTCAAGTGCAAAAGGGGCATGATGAATCTGAAAGTGATTTTGAATCAGATCCTCCTTCTCCTAAGAGCAGTGAAGAGGAAGAGCAAGAGGATGAAGAAGTTCTTCAGGGAGAACAAGGAGATTTCAATGATGATGACACAGAACCAGAAAATCTGGGTCATAGGCCACTCCTTATGGATTCTGAAGATGAGGAAGAAGAAGAGAAACCCAGCTCTGATTCTGATTACGAACAGGCCAAAGCACAGTACAGCGACACGAGCCCTGCCTGCAGAGACAGATCTGGCAGTGGGCCAATGCAAGACCCCAAGGTAACACTCCTCAGCCCAACCCAGGTACCTCCTGATGCTGGGGTAGGGACCCCCAGACAGGAGTTTGATGTGTTTGGCGCTGTCCCCTTCTTTGCAGTACATGCTCAACAGCCCCAACAAGGAGAGAATGAAAAGAACCTCTCTCAACAGACCCATTTTCCTGCTGTGGGACTAGAGCAAGAGGAATTTGATGTATTCACAAAGGCGCCCTTTAGCAAGAAGGTGAATGTACAAGATGGCCATACAATGGGGCCTGAGGCACAGACTCTGCCCGGTTGTCCCAAACGTGTAGATATGTTTGGCTCCACTCCATTTCAGCCGTTTCCCACATCTGCAAGTAAAGCTGACAGCCACGAGGACCTTTTTGGGCTTGTGCCCTTTGAGGAAATAACTGGGAGTCAGCAGCAAAAAGTCAAACAGCGTAGCTTACAGAAACTGTCATCTCGCCAAAGGCGCACAAAGCAGGATATGTCCAAAAGTAACGGGAAGCGGCACCATGGCACGCCGACCAGCACGAAGAAGACTGCGAAGCCTACCTACCGTACCCCAGAGAGGGCCCGCAGGCACAAAAAGGTGGGCCGCCGAGACTCCCAGAGCAGCAATGAATTTTTAACCATCTCAGACTCCAAGGAGAACATTAGCGTTGCGCTGACTGATGGGAAAGACAGAGGGAATGTCTTGCCTCCTGAAGAGAGTCTGTTGGACCCCTTTGGGGCCAAGCCCTTCCACCCACCAGACCTGCCGTGGCATGCTTCACATCAGGGCCTGAGTGATATCCGTGCGGATCACAATCCTGTGCTGCCTGGGCGGCCAAGACCGAGTTCACGCCATGGGTCTTTTCATAGTGGAGACACGTTGAAAATGGATGACTTTGGTGCCGTGCCCTTTACAGAACTCGTGGTGCGGAGCATCACTTCACATCAGCCCCAGCAATCCCAGCCAGTCGAATTAGACCCATTTGGTGCTGCTCCATTTCCTTCTAAACAGTAGATACTTCTGACAGACTCTTGGCATTAACCCCTGTTTCAAAAAAGTATGAATAGTTTTGAATTAGAAAAATTTATTTGTATAGCTCTTTATATCATATATCCTTACAGGTCAATCAGAATAGGTAATTTTTAAATAAACCAAATGGAAAAAGGACGTTATCTCCACAGGGTAGTGACTTGGTGTCTCTTCCACACAGGAGAAAAGAGAGCTAAATTGGAAGCTCTGACCCAGGGTTTCAGCTACTGGCGTCACAGCACAGAAATCCAGGGAAGGCACGTGGCAGCTTTCCAGCTGTGCGGCCACTGAAAAGGGACTGGAAAGCTGTGTCATTATTTTTATAACAGAATGTCACTTTCGTGTATGTATCCCAGGCTCATTCTAGAATCCAGCATTTAAGACTAAGGTTATTTGTGCATGCACAGGTTGCATTTGTGGATTCTTTTAAGGTCTCTTCTAATTTCTACAGAGTGCACAAGGATCTAGTTCTCATTAAGAATTAGAAAGTTACTGTCTGGAGATTGCAGAGATTTTAGTCTTACACCTTTCTCTACAAAGCAGAGCCAGAAGTAACTGACTGTTGTGCCTAAAACTTTTCATTTTTAAAAACAAGTGCCATTAATATGGAATATCTACATAGAAGCCTGGAACAAAAACTAAAGAGAGAGATCTGACATGTGGAAAATAGAAAAGAAAAAGTTATACAGAAGAGAAAAAACACTCTACTTAAGGAACATTTTGTACACTGCTTTTGAATGGCTTCTTGCTGAAAACACTTATTATTGCTCATAAAGGAGATTAGTGAGAAAATGGAGTGAGGACAAGGGTTATATAGATATTTTATTTCAGGAAAAAATATGTAGCTGAAACCCTGAGGTTTTAAGACGTTTACAATATAAAAAATCATGTTGCATTTAATAATGTACTTTATTAAATTACCACCTTCCTCAAATATTCCCCAAGTTGTGAGCAACAGTTTTTTAGTTAGGTTTGGGGGTGGTATAGTTTTAATAAAGTGCACAGAACAGCGAAAGCCACAAAGCCTTATAGGCAGGACTCCTGTATCCTGCAGCAAGTACCTCTGCACTGATCCAACAAGATCTTAAAATGGCTATAAGGTATTAGATGATGAGTGACTAGCATCTTAACTCTGCTTGCTAGTTGATTGAAATGTCTTTAGTGAAAAGAACCTAGCTACCAAATTGCCTTTTTTTTTTAACACCACAAGTCCTAATTAGAAACTTGAGGTTTTATAGAAATTGTTTAATAAGATAGATATTACATATATGAATTAATGTGACTACCGTATCTGTGCTTCTTGTGTCTCCAAGTATTTTAAGTTATAATTAACTGTCTTTCCCTATCAAATTAACATTTAGAAGTTTCTAGAACTATTAAAGCTATTTATAAAAGAGTGGAAACTATCAGCTGATACTCTCCTTGATTGCTCTGTTTTAAATGAACTCTCTTTGAATCCAATTAAAGTGTATTTTATGAGTAATCTTATTAGAATATCTTAATTATAGTATCCCAGTTGGGATGAACTGTTTGCCTGTCTTCACAGTTCTAAACTTAGAAAGAAGCAAAGTATATGTAACTACACCATGTAATCATTTTATATTGCTTCTCTTTTACATTTTAAAACAGAAACTAATTTGTGGACAAGCAGGGAAGCACTATCTGAATCACAGCACAGGCAGACTGCGCATCACATTACTGCCTACGAGTGTGCTTTTGAGCCCACCTGCACCAATTACTTGTCCTGTGCCAAAGGCAAATATTGTATTTGCACCTTTTTTTTTCCTGGTTCTCAGGTTGATTAATACTGCTAATGCAAATGCTTAAGTAGATGTTCTTTAAAACTTTACAAAGTAGATTCAAGTGATCCTTTCTTTTAAAAGTGAAGAGTTGATGATTACACTTAGTAAATTCATGAACTACAGTAGGTTTGTATCAAACAGAATATTTTTTTTTTTAAATGAAAATCTGTTGATTGATGTGTGCACAGTATGCTTCTTTGACTATTTTAGTCCTTGGCCTTGGTCTCTGCTAGACCTCATGAGTTTTGTAATTTAGAAGAGGTAGTGGATGAATTGATGTGATCATGGGTTATAAACGTGAAATTCCTAGAGTCTCTTTGATACCAAGGCCTTGCTTACACTTGCTTTTTAATACACTGAATGATTTTAAATGATTTAGACACTGATATAGACACGTTGGCTTATAATGTTGGATAAATTCTAAGGAAACAATTTTGACATTGTTTAAACTATTTACATTCTTATGTTTCTTATATGACAGCCTAGTGACTTTCCTCTTTTGAGATTACGACTCAGAGGAAACACGGGGTTCAATAGGGTAACCAATGTGGTAGAGATGAGTAGAGGTGGGAAAATTCCTTTGTGTTGAAGTAGAGGTATTTCCCCAAGGAGTATAGGATTAGGGTGGCTTTCCATTTTCCTTCATCTCTTCCCACTACTGTTATGATGTAAGTCACTCCACATAGCTGATGCCCAGGTCATTCCTTTATGGAATTATGAGAATAAAACTTCCAAGGCATGTGAAAAAGCTTAGTGCACACAGTGCACAGCACTCAGTAAAAGTTTGGCTCTATTATAGGATGGTCCAATTCTTGTTTAAGGAAGGAAAGTTGAAAAGAAATTATTTTCCAATTAGTAAGGTGTCTTCTGTGCTTCTTTAGCATGTTAAATAGTCATAACTCTAAGCCTGTAATACTTGAACATCACTAAGGGAGGTAAAATAATATGAAGCTAGCAAAAATCTGAGGCCAAAGTTATTTCTGTCCTAACAGCTTTAATTATACTTATTGATTTTGAATAATCGTTTAAAAAGTGGACCATTTGCTTATTTTAATATTGCTTCAGCAAAATGTTAGCGTTAAAAAGATAAGCTTTTATGGCATTGAAGAATGTATCTGCTAAGACACAAAAGTTGCTTAGTATATATATCAGATGGAGGAAGAAAGGTTATAGGCCTGGATGAAAATTTAACTGACTAGAACATTTATTCAGAAGTATCAATTGGGGAAATAGTGTAATTGTTCCACTGACATGCTCCACTGTGTGTGTGTGTGTGCGTGTTTTTGGATGCATTATTTGGACTTGTAGATAAATGCACCTTTTGATAGATTGTTGTCCTCATCTTGCTGGTTGAAAATACTAAGGTGAGCCCGCTCTTCTGCTCTCATGTTCATCAGGCAGAGCAGTTTTCTCTTGAGCTATTCTGCTTGGTTTATTTTAGATTTTGGTAGTTCACTTAAGCATTGCTAGAAGGTACAATGTATATAAATATTATTAGTCCTGAGGAGTTTGGGTACTTTTGCTTTAATATATGTAGGATGTGCGGTCAACTTTTTTTTCCTTTTTAGCAAAATTACTCATCATTTTAGATTCAATATTGAGCTGACAGATCTACTGTGAGAATGAGATGACATTTACTGTGAGAATAACAAATGATAGTTTATTTGAAAACTTTTATACACACTGGTGTTTATATATTAAGAGAAATATATAAACACACACATGCATGTACATGTCACATCTCTTCCGTGGAGTTAATGTGAATTTTTAAATTTCAAATGGAATTGCAACCACAATTGTTACTAAAAGAACATTCACTCCTAGTGAGAGTTTACAAAAAGCCACTAAATAAGGTAGACGTGAGAATGCAAAGGGTCATCATTTGGGGTTATTTTTATTTAAAAATGTATTGTGCTACTTTTGAAAGAGAATTGTTTTTATTACTACACTCTTTTTTTGTGACTGAAAAGTCATCCAATAGCAAGCAGTATAGTAATAGTAAACTACTTTTTAATTGCTGGCAAACAGCTTTAAGTGCACTTTCTTTGATTACACTTCCATTTTTTGTTAAACTTGAATTTTCTGAAGCCTTTTATGTACCACTAAGCAAATAACTTTAACTTTTAATAAGCCTGATTTACATCTTTGTTATATTTCTAATTGTTACAAAACTTACTTTCTAAAGTAACTTCTATCCTCAAATATAGCTGGGAAACTGTTATGAGATAGAACCAGTTGCTTTTTCTTTCTTCCTGTATCTAATTAAGCACTAACTGATTTTACTACTTTACTGCCTTGACATTGCTTATTCTTGACTGAATTGTCCCCCGTTCACTTTGTTTTGTTTGAAATTTAAAGTTATTTTCTTACTGTATTTATCATATGTTTTAATAATCTGCTTTCTTTAAAATGCAATAAATCCCAAATGGATTGCATATTCTTTATAATCAGTGACTTTGGAGTTTTTCATTATTGTCTTATTAAAAATTTTGGACATAAACTTCTATTCGGTTCTTTCATTCACACCAGACATTAAGCATGTGTTATATACCAGCTAGTGGGAATAGAAAAATGAATAGGATTAGATCTCTGTTCTTAAGAAGCTCACAGTAAAGGATTTAAGAAAACCCATTTTGGCCTAGCATTTTTACAACAAAAACAGTGGCACAATTTGTTCAGTTACTGATTCTTAAGATGAAAGTAAAACAAAAACATAAGTAATTTTTGAATGTTAGGCATAGTTTTTGCATTATTTAAACTTTAAAAATGTAACATATGTGACTTAAAATTTGGTTAAATAAAATAACGTAATCCTTGATTATGTCAGAAAGGAGGCTTTGGCAAGTTAAAGAGTAAACTTATTTATTGGATTGATGGACTCTTTGGTGTTAATACGTATTATCTTATGTATTACTCCACAAACTAGTCTTTAGATTACTGGCTTGTGGAAAGATTCATCTTGTTATAAATGAACTTTTTAAAGTAGTAACATTTATCTAAAGTTATGTGGAAAAATAGGGCTTTGTGTCTTGTACAAAGTATCAGAATACCAAATTAGAAATGTTATATAAAAAGTGTGGAATGTATCACCGTTCAAATTCATCTATCATTAACTTCTTTAGAGATGAATACATGTTACAATTAGAGCTATTTATTTTGAATAGCTGATCCCTTTTTAAGGAAGACCAGCTCCAATATCCTATGTAAGATATAGCCAATATTCTCATATTGAAGTTAGGAACTTTTGAAGTTTGTTGGGCATTTAAAAAGGTAGTTCACTTTTGCTTCAGATGTTTGGCACTATTGCAATTACATGTATGTTCTGTAGTGTTTTTGATTCCACATTTACAGAGCAGGACTAGATTCCCGGTGGCTATCATTCCTGCCATCTAAAAATGGCTTTTCACCAGCGACCCCTACTGCTGTTCCTTCTCCCTTCTGAAAATGTTTTCTCAGGTAGTTTCAGTTTTGGATCCCTACCCTACTTAGAAAGTATGGTGCAGAATTTCAGGGGATGTTGGTCCTCAATAGCATCTGTACCTTTTTAATATAAGCACAGTTATTGTGATCGTGCATGTAGAAGATAATGCTACTCCTCTACTAGCCAAGCTGATTCTTCACACACTTTGGCGGGGGTGGAATTACCTGAAATAATTTCAGATGGATATGGACCTACTCAGCTCAGCAGTTGGCAGGAATCCAGAAGTGTGGGCTTTGACCCTTGACATTCAGTACAGGGCAAAGGACTTCTCTAGGTAGGTACCTGCCAAATGGATAGTTGTACAGCTTTATGCCAGTGAATTGCAGTCTTCAAATTGGTTATTCTGTCCAGGTAGGATGTCAAAAGATGTGACAGATATTCCCTGAATCTTCATTCCTAATTCTAAAATATGATTTTGAAGCTGTTATGTATTATAAAGAATGACAAATAGCACTTAATATATTTAGTAAACCCAGTTTATTTACATAATACATATTTTGCCATGCAGCTTTAGAATTGAATTCAGTGTACTAACAGAAAACAAGCACTATCTTGCTATTTAAAAATGCCTTTATGTAGAAAGATAATTGTCTCTTAAATGAGTTAACTACAACCTTATAAATCACTATAGACAATTTAAAACAGCCATGGATAATTCTAAAATGCAGTCTGCTGGTAAAGAGCTTTTATGGTTTACACATTGGTAAAATTAAAACCAGTCTTTTTACTACTGTAGCTGAATAATATACTTTTTAATCTTATTTTAATAGATCTATAAAAACAAAAATAACTTAAATATACAGTATTACAAGGCTCAGGTTTGTAGGCAATTTTTAAATAGTTATTCTTTAATGTTAACAATGTCTTAAACATTCTGCCAGTAGTGATGTGCACACAGTAGGTGGTCAATAAATGCTGATATACAGAAGTGTTTATAGATGACAGCAATCCACATTCATTCATTCCCTACACTGTAATAAATACATCATAGTAAAGATAAGAATGAGGAAGGACAGCTCTCTTACAATATTTAACACTTTCATAAAAAGATGAAATGTTTACATGGTATTCTTATAGTCAGACCTTTTAAATTAAAAATAAAAGTCTTAAATACATTATGTTCTTTTTATCTATTAATTCAGGTGGCAAGTATTAAATAATTCAGACTATAACGAAAAGCCAGGACTATTTTTAAAATTAAAAGAAAATAAAACTAAGGTTCTATATGTTTTTGAGAAGATAACAGTAACTAATATGGTACCAGACCTAAAATAACCAGACTTCTTCATTTGAAAATTAACTATAAATATTCAAGGTATTTTGTTTGGCCAAACGACAAAATATTTAAAAGCAATAATATCATGTAAGCCAGTAAGGGATGTTTTAGGAAAAATATATCCTTATCATCACACAAAATCTTCTATTACTTAGCATACGGGTCAAGTTTGTGGCCTTACGAGAAAACAGCCATTTTCAAAGTAGCGTTCTAATCATAATAGTGGGTACAAAATAGTGTGCCCCTAGCCTACTGGGGGAAAATTCTCCTTGCTTAGGCACAACAGTTTATACTCCCAAAACACTACACTAAAAAATACAAAATTTTACAGATGCATAAACTGAGGCACATTAAAGTAACGTTCCTAATATCAGACGTACAAATGGCATTTTGGGAATAAGCTTCACTGTCAGTCAACACTTCTGATATTTAGTAATTCCAAGGTTCTGAAGATATACCAGTAGTTAAAGCAGCTCCTATCAACCCATTAAGAAACTTGGGTAATATTTTATATTCCAATAAAATGTTTTTATGAATGGCTGCTTTAAGGAAATTAATTTATGCATATGAACAAGACCAAAGAACAAGAATGTTACTGTATGATAGGTCATTGAGATCTACTTTTTACCTATATATAATAAAAAGCCAATTTAATGTTTTAGGCCCCAAAATTAGTATATATCAATATTCTGACATCATTATGATGCTAACACATGCATACACAGAGAAAAACCAGAGCACAGGTGAATAATCCGTCATCAAATGGGGCATCTGCACGACTTTGTTCTAAGGCTTAAGGTACATTTCAGGGTCAAGACTGGCCATCTGGAATCTATGGCCTTGAAGGTAGCACCTATGTAGCTGGGAACCCCCATCGTCGGGACATTCACGACTCCACGTTCAGAGAGGTGAAAGCTCTGCTGCCGTAGGAACTTTGGAACCAAAAATCTGCAACCCACTGGCAAGAGTTCAGTTACTATATGGATTTAAATATTATCTGAAATTAAAAAGCTTAAATGGCTAATTACTTGGTTATTAGACCACAAAATTTGTCAGCTGATCATGTAATCAGTTTTTCATGTGACTTATCTGATGGAAAATGACAATGCAAGTTCTTTTCCTCTTCTCAACTCCTCTCTTAAAGGAGAAGAGGTTTAAAGTCTTTGTTTCAGCAAACTAAAAAATTCAGTGTTCCTAGGGAGAAAGGAACCTACAGCGAAAGGGAATATGTGCCAGTTTCTCACAAACCATGGATTTAAAGACTAGTGATGATTCAAAATCACTATCCTAACTTGTGTTAAGCACAGGCTATACCATAACCCTCATCTTGATTAGGCACTTGAACTTGATCATCCACTGTAAATATTTTCTATTAAAGTAATCACACAGAATGACTCCATTTTATAATGGAGGTGAGCCCTTCCTAAGGAAATTAAGCTGGTGTTAAGTAAAATGAATACTATTTCTACACTGGTTTCACATTCTTTAGATGATTCTTCTGAATGCCAACTAATTTTCACTTTCTGTACAAGCAGCAAATTAGTGGTTTTAAAAAGGGCCTGTAAAGCAGATTCCCAAACTTTCTTAGCTCATTTTCCATTTTTATAAAGTATTACTCATGATATATTAAACAAGAGGAAAAAAGGAAAACTAACAAGAATCTTAGAAATGTTGGGGTATATAACTCCCCATTATATATTGCTTTACAACTGAATAAATCAGGTGGCCATACCTGAATTCACAAATGTGAAACATAGTCAGGACAAGGCTTGCTATGTCTATACTGCATAACATACACTGTTGACTGATGCCACCAATATAACATCACTACTGCAAGGATATGCCATATTTGGTGGCTTGATCCGAGGTAGTTTAGTTGTCCTGGAAAGTAAGGTGGAGAGAAAAGAATACTGATTGTAATATTTTGATATTAAAATGAAAATACATTTTTATCTTGGCCTTAGAATATGGATTTTGGCAGTTTCAGAGCACCTGGAGACTGACTTGAGATTAATTCAGATCCAACTGTTTTTTAAGGATAAATTCATATTTGGTTCTAATTTTAAGATTTTATTCATAAAAGACACCAGTAAATTATTCCAAGTGTGTTTTCAAAATCTAACTTGGAAAAAAAAATCTAACTTGGTTAATTAATTTCAGGAATTTGACTCTACTCACCCACGTCTCAACTTATATATCTGGTGAAAAAAAGACATTGCATGAGAGAATCAAAGGAAATTAATGCTATAAATCATGGAGTGAGATGACTGGAAGCAGGTACACTGTTGTGTTTGGATGTAAGTCTGCTAGAAGCACTATTTATTTCAACCATGTGTGTAAGGAGAAAACTCAGACCTGAATCTTGTGCTATTAGACTAATGAAATAATTTGCAAAACGTAATTAGTAATGGGTTAAGGTTGATTTGTTCATAGTTCATATACGACTTAGGAGAACTATTTAATTTCTCTTTGTGTTAAAGGTTAAATTCTAAGGAGATTAAATAACATGTGAGAAGATTCTTGAAAAATAACAATACAGAGACATAAAAATTTAAATGTAAATAACTTCTTTCTTACTCATGGTGCTTCTATGGTCATGTAAATATTTCTAACCTCTCTTTTTTCTTACCAAGAATAATAATCAGTATAATATGTAGGTTTTAAAGTATAAGTCAATAGAATTCTTTTTGCAGGGGTTCTTAGCCCTTTTTGTGTGTGTCACAGACCCCTTTGATAGTCTAGTGAAGCTCACAGACTCATTTTTAACAATCTAAAATACAGAGGATTACAAGAAAATTGATTACACTGTAATACAAGTATCCACTTAATTCTGTCCATGGACATCTGGGGGATCCTTGGACTCATCAAATATCATTGTGATGTTTATATATTTTTAAAAATTTAATATGAGCTTAAAGTAAGTTCTTAGGTTTAAGTTTTCTGATTTTACAGTATTCATCGCCATTTCACCACAAATGCATATGTTTATCTTTATAGCCAGGTTCTAAGTGAAGACTGGCTAGAAGGTTTTTAAGCTATTTGTTCATGAACATCTGAGACTATCACTTTTATCAGTAAAGACTTTTCACTTTTCATGGTCTCCATATTGACACTGTTCAAAGGTAGCTGTACTCCACCATACATTCAGCTACATGGGGCACATTTTATGTCAAATTGATCTTGCAGAAAAGTTTCGTAACATTTGACCATTTATAAGTGTCCTATATTACACAACTGGGAACTCTGAATATATTAAGGCCTAAAGACATGAGAACTTTCATGGTTTAATTTTCTACACGTGTCAGTGATGAAGAGAAAACAGTTAAACAAAAATCTATAAAGTGATAGAAAAATATATTTACTAGAACTGTTTTCTGAAGAAAATTCTGGCCCTGCCTGGAGGATGAGTGATCTTCAATTTAGGGACATGTCCGAGTTATGTTCCTGAACCCTAAAGTCTACACTCCGGTTCTTCTTTGTATTCCAGTCTCATTAAAACTCAGTGGTAAACCCAGTGCACACAGGAATGCCTGAGTTTCTAAGGGGCTATTCATGCTCTGCACCAGGGTTTCTCATCCTTTCTTCCCCAACACACATGCTGAGTGACACAATCCTATCTTCAATACACTGTGGAAGTGATTCTTAATCCAGGAGAAAGGAGGAACAAGTTTAAAGTTGGAATTTAAGCTACTCCCCTACTTCTGGCTTCACAAACTGAAAAATCACTACTTCATGTACTCTGTTCATTCTTGACTCACGCCAAAGCTCACCTGGACTTGTATCACCCTGTCCCTTACGAAACCACATATTTCATTTATGGAACCAAGGTTGATGGACGTCATTCCATTAATAATTGCTAACATTTATTGAATGCTCAACTACTTGTGAGGAACCGTGCTGAGTGTTTTATGTGCATTCTCTCATCTAATCCTCACAATAACTCCATGAGAGAAAGGATAATCTCCACGTTTCAGATAAGGAAACTGGAGCTAAGAAATCTTGAGTAATTTATTTTGCTCATGTAGCTAGTAAGTATCCAATGTAGGGTTTGAATCCAAGCAGTCTGACTCCTAAACAAGCAAGTACATGTTTTGGAGAACACCGATCACTCTACTCAGTGACCTCTTTGTTATTTTCTGTCAGAAAATTTTTCTCTGGACTAAAGAACCAGGGAACTCTGTCCTTTGCTTGGATGACTAGCTTGTGTATATCCTGTGAACATGAAGACCCTTAACTTTTATTATTTTCCTCTTAGTGCTAGGTGCCAGGAAGCCAGAAATGGTGGTAATCTCACCTACTGGACTCAATTTATATTGTGAGTATAAAAGGAAAGGTCAGTGAAAACTCTTTGAAAGTTAAAGTTTTAGATAACATTTGAGAATAGGAGAGTCATTCTATAATCGATAATACTGAAAAAATAAATCTAAGTTTTGATGCCCTGAAGCAACCTCAACCATACACTTAGAATAAAGTAACAAAATCACTCTAAAAAGTACCTACCTGGAAAGTACCGTTCTGGAACTTTGGAAATGTAGAATAGGAAAGCAAGAAGAGCAATCACATACATCACAACTACACGAGGAGCAAAGTCCTGAAAAGCAAAACATTTTTTTATAGATCTTCCTACTGTGACTGAATTTCCAATTCATTATGAATCTAATTCCTAGATGATGTGGAATTTATAGGTGGAATTTAAGTCTGTTAAATCTGAATTGCTTTTGCTGACAGTCTCCAATAATACAAATTTCACTCTCAATACTGCAGGAAGCAGTCCACAAATGTGGAGCACACAGAGTGCCCTAAAATTAGGGTACTGAAGTAGCTAGAGCTTTATGAGGCTGAAGGTCCTACAATCTACAACCCCATCTACAATATAGGTATATGGGTGGTGTACATATGGGAATTTAAAAATCAGAGCTATAGTTTCTAGGATCCATAATGTACCCTTGTGTGTGGATATACATTTGTTTGCCTACCTATTTCTGGCCAATTCTAAAGTGGACCTGAACTACTTTTATTATTATTATTATTATTATTATTACTGCATTTTCATTTCTTTTCGAATTAAAAAAATTTTTCGATTACAGTTGATATGCGATATTATATTAGTTTCAGGTATATAGCAAAGAGACTAAAGACCAGAGACTTTTGGCTGGAAAGACCCAAGAGGTTCGGCCCAATAATGAAATCTGTTCCACCATCCTAGAAAAATGATCCTCTTGAATAACTGCTATATGAAGCAGTCCATCTCACAGGTCTGTTGGAAAGCTTTTCCTTGCACTAAGAAAATCAGTCACCTGTAAATTACACATATTGTTCCTATTTCATATTGTTCCTATTTCTGGTTATAAACCTAATTTACCAAGAAGCCATTTAAAAAATAAAGACAAATTACTTTTCTTCCCTCTTAGAATATTTGAGAATTATCACAGTTCTTCCTAAGTCCTATATTCTCAGATTAATCAACCTCAAATTTCTCAAATCCTCTGGAACACAACTCCACCCTACCTCTCAGGATTAGCCCTTCTGGAACTTTTCTTCTTTGGTTAAGTGCTGTTCTTTCCGTCTTTTAAAATTTAGAGTTTATGGGAGAATTTCTCCAGAAGTCTCCCTTTGCTTCTCTACTTTGAGAACCACTATCTTCTTAAGCCATATTTCTATTTTAAGACTTCTGAGCATGGGAAAATTCCTATTTTTTTCTGAAATTCTCTAAAATCCACTACTTTAATGGGTCTGGTTCTCTTTGTTATTCTAAACTTAAAAAGGATGTGTCACTTCACCCTAAAATTTTAGTCACTTCTTTGTCAACAAGCAGTCATTCATTTCTGGTAAGAATTAAATCTACAGTGGCAGTTCCTTATTTTCTTTACTTATTTTTAGGGAAAATGATGTTTTCACAGATATCGGGATCAATGAAGTTTCTTATTAGTACTGTCTCACCTTTCTCCCAATTTCCTAATCTTAGGAAGAAAGCATTATCTTTGTTCTCAAGTTGACAAAGTAGACAGACAGATCCTATCACTCAATTCACTGGATCACAGAACTTCCTTAGCTCTATACCCAAATGTTTTCCACCATGCTGTTGCCAACTTCATGCAAGTATATGTAAGCCTACTATTAGCGCCCCCTCTTCTAAAAAATCTGGTTCGTTTGAATACAACTTGCATTTAAATCCCCATATTCCAGATGACGTTCCCACTGCGAACAAGTGTACATGATTTCTGCTAGATTTTGGGGCATACTTACTTATATTAAAAATTCAACTTTACTTTCTAGTGCATATTTAAAGCATTTGTATATGGATATCTAAGAATGTAAGTCTTATTTCTAATCCTCTTCTCAAGAATACTATGGCGCTCTGAGGTTCTTCCTAATGCACTCCAACTGTTCCCCCATAACACCTGACTCAAATAGCTCTTATTTCTCAACATAGTCTCCTCCATGGGTAAAATGTGCTTCCATGGCTCCACTACCAATACAATAATGATTTTCAAATCTTTATCACTAGTCTCAAAACTCTAATCTAAATTTTATAACCTCTCTCTACTTTTACATTACCCGAAACTCAACAGGTTCAATAAAAAAATGCTTCTCAACGCCCCCGTCCTCCACACACACACACACAAAACCCAACTGCTCCTACTTCTGTACTTGCATGAGCACTGGCATTATCCCTGCCTCAGCTGACAACGCTAGAGAGGTGTGAGTCCTCCTCCACAGGTAAGGAGTTAGGTACTTACACACTAAGGGTGACAGAAAGAGAATTAAGAATGTGTTATTTCACAGAAAGCCATCTCAGAAGAAAATGGTAGTTATACTTAACTTCTATTCCTGCGAAGTATGCTTATTAATATAGGTGTGAAAATTATGGCATTAATATGCACTTATAAATATGCTATCAAATGACAAAGACCCACCCAGTTGGCTTTATTATACTACTTTACCTAAAAGGGATAAAACTGAAGGGGCACAAAAAATGTGAAAAATATGGACAACACTCAACCTACCTGTACAATAGGAGCACTGACTCCTCCATTGAGCCAAACCCAATGAAGAGTAGGAATCACTCCGTATCCCGAAACAGAACAAAAGATGATAGAACGGAGCCTCTGCCACTGCTGTGTGAGGTAATTGGGATGGATCTGCGCAAAGAACACTGCCAGGATCATAGCGAGCACTGTGATCAAGTACACTTGACGCCAATACTAGAATGAAAGGAAATCAAATTTTATTAACAATAGGGAAAAAAAAAGTAATTTTGGCTTCCATAGTACACATTCCAAACTCTACTTGGTATTTTCATTTACAAACATGATTACCTTCCTTCCTTAAAAAAATGCATGTTCCAGACAACTTTTAGGTTTCTCAAGATGACAAACCAAATTCCAAAGTGAGCTGGTAAGAAACCAGATTTATCATAAAAAGCATTTGAGTACTATTATATGTCACAGATAATTTTAGTCGTGTAGAAACAAAGATGACTATGACAAGATTCACTCAGTGGGTAAGCTCATAGACTATGGGAGGGGCCGACATGTAAATAAATAATTATAATCTAATGATAATTATTGTAACTGCATTATTAATAGACTGTTGTAGAACCACAGAAAAAGAGCAATTAATGCTTCCTGGAGCAGCTAAAAAATGTTTCACATAGGAGATGACATCTGAGCTGGGTCTTAAGAAATACATAACATTTTGTGGGAAGAGGGAGCTCTCAAGGAAAAGAAAAAAAAAACCAGCACCTGCACCAGGGAAGTTCTGAGAAGGGAGGATGAAAGATGTACTGTTGGGCTAAGTACGTGGAACGTAATTTACCATTTTGGCACTGGGGGAATAGCAGAATTCTTTAAGAAGGGAATGACATGGCTGTTATTCAAACTGGCTCATTAGAAAGATAACTCTGACATCAATGTAGAAAAGAATGAGGTGGCAGGAAGACAGCTAGAAGGTATTAAATAATATTCAAAGAGAGAGTGGGGGCTTGGATTCTTATTGAATAAGGAAGATGGATGTGAACACCAGATCCAGGAGGCATTTTTTGAAATAAACTAAAGTCTTAATGGCTGACCGGATGTGTGAGAGGGCAATAGAGGATGGCTTGACTGTTGCTAGTATGAAAGGCCACACACATGGGTTCTATTGATGGAGCACATACTAAAAGATGATCTGTATGTGTTGTGTGTGTTTGTGTATGTGTGCGTGCATGTACGTGCTGGGGGAAGAAAATGAGGGTGGGGGAATGGAGGCTAAAAAAGGTTCATTTAAAAATATATTAGATTTGAAGGGCTTATAGAATAAGGTTATCTAAATGAGCAGTTGAAAAGCTGGTCTTGAAGTTCAAAAGTGTTCATCTCAGAAGACAGTTCTTAACCTGGGCTCCAAGGACTTCTGTGGGGCTATTCTTTCTGAAATCACATGTTAAATTGTTTGGTTAGCTAGTGCCCATATGGAGGGTCCATAGTTTATAATCTCATTCTCAAAGCAGCCTGTGTTCCTTAAAAGGTAAAGAGCCACTATAGCAATTTATTATTTGGAAATGTTTAGATACGAGAGAGAAAAAAACAATTTTTCCTTTAAATGATCATGGACTACATTAGCTTCAGTAGGTCTCTCTTCTCTTTACTCTACCCTGAATTTCAAGTTTTTCTGAAGATTTATAAAAAGTGTCTGACTAATCTGATTATCTGATATGTTTAGAGAGGTAAACAGAAAATAGGTTTCAGAGAAATAAGATAAGCAAAAGAATTCAAGTATTACATGACTATATTCACTAAGCTCCTAGTTATCAGCATGTTCCCTCTAATTTTTTTAAAAGATGTGAACAGTTTCATGCAAAACGAGCAAGTTATGAAAGCTGAGCAGACATGAATTGATTTTAACTACCAAAATCAAATCAATTTATAACAACTTAATTGCATATATATTTAATTACATGCTTATGTTCCAAACTAATTAGGCCTAAAAAGCAAATGGCTCATGTGCAAGTGGCTACAATTAATATATACTATTACATTCAAACCAACTTTATGATTTTTTTCTTTGCTAGTTTTACACTGAAGCTTTTTGACAGTTTTCTCCAGTATTGTGTAAAGACAAAGGTCTACAAAACACTCTTCTGCTTCTTCTATAAGTTAATTATGTGCTTGAATCAGAAGCTCAAAGAAGCCACAGCAAGAAAACTCAAGATCTATATGAAAGGTAGAATGAAAAATATTTTAAGTTACTTACATTATTACAATAAAATGCATAAAATACTCCAGACACATAGCAGCCCAGTATTCCAATAGAAATTCCTGCATAATCTAATGCCATCCATCTTCGGCAGGTTTTTTCTGATCGATGGCAAGAAAAAAGATGATAGCCTACAGAGCAGAGCATACAGACCTAGGTAAAACAGAACAAAAATAAGTGAAAGTGAAACAACAACAAAAAGGGAAACAAAATGAAATTAAAGTGCAAAAGTGACACAAAAGGAAATTGAACCAACCTATGTGTGATGTTCAAGCCCAGGCTTTCCAGTCAGAGACCTGCGCTTGGATTTGAGCTCTGAGCCTTACAGTCTGGTAAGCTATGTCCTTTCTCTAAGCCTCAATTTCCCCATGGGTAAAACAGGATAACAATCATATAAAGAAATAAATTTAAAATGACAGCTATTTTATTGTGTAAAATTTTAAAATGAAAAGCACAATAATAGGAAAATTACAAGTACAAATGTTTTAAAAATATCAACAGGCTTATTTTGATCCATGAATGAGTTTCCTTTTTAAAAAGTATGTACTATTCTTAAAGTAATACATTCTTAAAAATAAATCAAAGAACACAGAACCGTATGATGTAAAAAATAAGCCCCTCCCACTCAAATCTATTCCCCAAAGGTAGCCACTGATAACATTTACGTCCTTTCAGATATTTTCAGTATCAAATACCAATGCTATAGAAGTCTACATACACATAACACTTATGTACTTTTTTAGATTAATGTAATTCAGATGGAATCATATGATACATTCTGTTCTGCAATTTGTTTTTTCCCCTTAGTATTTTTCATGTGTGTTTAAGATTTCATTGAATAGTTTACTTTTGTTATAAATTAAACATTGTTTTTTTGTGTCCAAGAGAAAATAATTATGACTTTTGCTGACTTTATATGGTTGCCGAATTGAGAGCAAAGCTAATCTGATTCAATCAGCTGCTCTGAAAATTGGTAAAGTTTCTATGGCTGAACTCCTTCCACCCATTAAATACTTGCTGCTTGTCATACACTGGGGATACAAAGATGAAACAAACTTTCAGAGATGTAATGGTGATAAAAGAAGTCTTATAGGAAAAGTCAGTGCAGAGCGCAATGAGAAAATAGAGGGAGGATACTGGCTCTGTGGATGTATGTCTGCATTTGTGGGATGAAAGTTGCAGGAGGAAAATAGCTTCTCAGAAGGGCTACCACCTGAGCTGGATCTTAAGAGGTTGATCTGGCATTCATCAAGGACATAAATAAAGATATGTACATGTTTATTCGGGGTGGAGGTGTCCATAGGAAAAGCAGAACCGTTAAGGAGTATCATGTGGCCTTCTTCATGACACAATTATGACAAGTCCTATACATCGAAGAGTTTTAATTTCAATACTATGGGCTAGGTGTTATACTACTGAAGATTTTAAGTGTACCCTTACAGAAAAGCTGAGATAAAAGGCTACAGGAGTAGCCCTAGGGAGCAATGACAAGAGCCTTTACTAGGCTGGTGACAGTGGGAGTGGAGAAAACAAGACAGCAACAATATAAAGTAGGTCAAATTAATAAACATTTTGAAAGCAACTGCTAAGACAGATAAACAGTCATTTAGTTATTCTATAGCCTGGTCATTAAACAAACCTAATCAGTCCCCATAGCCTCGATATCAATATCAAAACAATGTACCTAGCCACAATCTCATTTCTGCATCCAGTCTAAAATCCTTATTGGTCTGCGGCTTTGGCTACTAAGCTATAAGTCAGTTTACTGACTAATTAAACATAATTCTAAGAAGCTTAGTTATTTGTTTTCTCAGATTATCCTTGAGATTAAACACAGTAAATCCAGAAAACATCAAGGTGTATATGCTCATTGACAGGAAAATATCTTATTGTCACAATACTGACACAAAACAGCAAATAGAGATGATCATAGCTTGGAAGTAAGTGGACAGGTAGGCAGGCAGGAGTGAGGCCGCTGTGCATACCCGAATGTTGAGAGAAATTTTAACTCAAGTGTCATATGTGGTTACCTCTGGGAAATGGAATTTCAAGTTGACTTTTATTTTCCTCCATATACTTTTTTGTTCGCTTAAATTTCTCCATGAGGATATCTTATAGTGATAATAAGAAACAGCAAAGCTAATTTCTTCGTGAGAAGGAAAATAAGAGAAATGAGACAAACTACAGTAATCAAAAGGAAAGTACAATATATAGCATTAATAGAGATCCTTGACTTTTTTAAATTAACCTATGCTCAGTATGTCCTGTTTGGAAAGGGATGTTATTGTTAAACTTCCTTTAAAAAACTGACCAAAAAAATTACCTGGCAAATTGAGTATGTTTCAGTTTTCTGGAAAATTTCCCTTTGTGGAACATGTCACTCCATCAATGTAGACAGATACAGTGTGACATCCTACATCTAAGCTACTTGGCATGATAACCAAAAACCTCAGTATCTGACTCCTATCTCTCCAGCCTCATTTTTCTCCATTGTCCTAGGATCCAACACAAAGACCAAGACCTATAAGTCCAGAAAGTGCTAAGCTGTCTCTTACTTCTGGACCTTTATAAAAACTTTTGTTGTTTGTTTGTTTAAATACCTTGCCACACTCTCCCTGCTGCCCTTCTACCTGGTGACCTGATCTTTAAAACAGGCAGGTTTTGTTCAGCACTATATTCCTGATGCCTAGCTTAATGCGTGGATGTAGAGAGGCATTTAAAAAAATATTTGTTGAACTAAATGTAAATGAACTGAATCTAGGAAAGGTGTTCTTAGATTCTACTCTTCTCTAAGATAGAAAGACCTCTGGGAAAGTTTAAAGTCCCTGAAACCACATTGTATTATTCAGAATGTACTCTATTAATTTGGTTGGGAGAAAAGCACTGAGCACATAAAATAGGTAGACGTGAAAAGAAAAAAAAGTTATGTTTTAAAAATTAAATACTGCATTAATAGAGATCCTTGAGTTTATTAATTACATATATTAATACATATATTTATGGTTTATCATGCTGCCTGCTGGTTCTAAGAATTTGAGAAACTTGGGTGAACAAATTATAATTTCATAAAAATAACAGGAATGATATTTTTAAGTAGGGAAGATGTGCTCGTTTATCTTTAGCAAGTCATACGGTGTGTAAGAGAATAATCACTGAACTATCAGTAAGGAGAACGGGATTTTATCGTCCTGCTGAATAACTGTGGGCATCTCACTGTAACATGTTGGGTGTTTCTTCATTGGCAGTTGCTATAATTGTTTCGTTTTTATAGTTTTGCAATGTATTGTTTTCTTAGACCAATATGAAAACTAATATATATTCCCCGCACTAACATCAGCTCTTGCTCGGTGTTGAAGGGATAAAGGGCAGGCCTAGGGGTAGAGGAAAACATGTGGGATTCTACAAGCAGGTAATACCTGTATAACAGGGGAGTAGAAATCAGTTGGCTTATTAATGATTGCTAAGAATATCTTAATCTGATCAGATACATTTAAAATTTTAACTATAAAAAAATTTATTTATTTTCATCTTAAAACTAGAGATGGATTCCAACAGATGTTTAGGCTCCAATCAGGACAAAAATTAAACCTGAGAAAAAGTATATTTTTAGAAATACTTAAAGAAAAAGTAATTTTCTAATAACACCACAAAAATACAGGGTATTCTTTTCCTCGAAGAAATTTAAAATATTCCAGAAACTAGAATTAGAAAAAAAGGGGAAGGGAGATGTTCCCCCTGTGCTTCTTGGTCATTTAAGTCCAAAGATTTCCCCCACCCCCAAATTTTAACTTGAGTCAAATGATGAAGGTCATAATGAAAGCAACATCTGTGCACTTGGCTTCCAGATTCACTCTTCAAACAGGGTAGCAACAGGTTAACTATAGGGAGTACTGGCCTGTATTTGGAGGAAGTGGGATGACAGCTTTTTTCTTTTCATTCTTATGTTTTCCTGTACTTTCTGCACTTTTTTAAATAAAAAAAATGTCAACAGGATTTTGGTTATTTGTTTTTTTCTTTAGAATTATGTTTGCAAGACTATTAAATGTAACTTTAAAGGCACTATTACAGATCCTTGAAGTAAAATGAAGGTGCTAAGGAGCTAACAAATAAAAGAAGAAGAGAGGAGGAGAAACTGAAAGTATCTGAAACTAGGCGAGCCTAAAAAGACCAAAGGAAATTAACATTAAAGGAATAGAAACCATCAATACCAACAAGACATTAAAATTAAGATGGTATGGACAAAAAATACAAAAATCACTGACATGTAAATAAGGAAAAAGATGAAAAGTCTTCCCAAACAAGACACGAATATTCTACTTCACAGTAGAATATTCTACTTCAGCCAGAAAATATACAGATTCCTATCCTTATATTAATCTTAAAGCAGAGATGTCTCAAAAGAGAAAAGGAAACAAAAGAATTTTCTCAATGTATAAAATTTATTGAATTTCTAATATACTCTAATAATAGCATCCAAATACACTTTCATAAAACATACTTTTGGTGCTTCTGTTATGAAAGTGAATAAGCTAATCTATATGCTATTTTGGGGCTCTTTAAAGCAAGCAGTGGGTGTGAAGTAAGGTTACCTGCCCAAGCTTGTCTGACTAAAGCTCTCTTTACCAGTAACAGTGTTTGTGAAATGACTTACCTGGAAGCAGAAAAGACAAATAGAACAAATTACAAAATCTTCTCTGGAAGCACTTGCTGAAGGTAACACAGATGTCATGTCATATATTCCCAGTGTGAAGAAGAGAAAGAAACCCAGCAAATGACTCCAGATGTTTACTGTCTCGTTAGATAAAATAAACAAACTGGAAAACAAAACAAAACATGCAGCTCAGATTTATAGTGGCTAGCTCACTGTCAGCTTTTAAAAGGTTAGAGACAAGTTTTCTGGATTACCTAACACTTGCTACTTTATGCCCTTAACCCAATCTTGGCCTTTCTAAATTTGATATACCATGCAGTTTAAGTAATCTTTCTTTAAATTTTTCCACAACTAATCTTGGGATGTTCAACTGTATTATCATATTTACCATTTTCTTCCTTGGATTAGTTATTTATGTACAAATTCCATCTCATCTTCCAGCCTATCAACTACCTCATAGCTGATACCATTCATCTCTATG
>NW_011888837.1:6515955-6518158 GCF_000151845.1 Pteropus vampyrus
TAAATAAGGAAAAAGATGAAAAGTCTTCCCAAACAAGACACGAATATTCTACTTCACAGTAGAATATTCTACTTCAGCCAGAAAATATACAGATTCCTATCCTTATATTAATCTTAAAGCAGAGATGTCTCAAAAGAGAAAAGGAAACAAAAGAATTTTCTCAATGTATAAAATTTATTGAATTTCTAATATACTCTAATAATAGCATCCAAATACACTTTCATAAAACATACTTTTGGTGCTTCTGTTATGAAAGTGAATAAGCTAATCTATATGCTATTTTGGGGCTCTTTAAAGCAAGCAGTGGGTGTGAAGTAAGGTTACCTGCCCAAGCTTGTCTGACTAAAGCTCTCTTTACCAGTAACAGTGTTTGTGAAATGACTTACCTGGAAGCAGAAAAGACAAATAGAACAAATTACAAAATCTTCTCTGGAAGCACTTGCTGAAGGTAACACAGATGTCATGTCATATATTCCCAGTGTGAAGAAGAGAAAGAAACCCAGCAAATGACTCCAGATGTTTACTGTCTCGTTAGATAAAATAAACAAACTGGAAAACAAAACAAAACATGCAGCTCAGATTTATAGTGGCTAGCTCACTGTCAGCTTTTAAAAGGTTAGAGACAAGTTTTCTGGATTACCTAACACTTGCTACTTTATGCCCTTAACCCAATCTTGGCCTTTCTAAATTTGATATACCATGCAGTTTAAGTAATCTTTCTTTAAATTTTTCCACAACTAATCTTGGGATGTTCAACTGTATTATCATATTTACCATTTTCTTCCTTGGATTAGTTATTTATGTACAAATTCCATCTCATCTTCCAGCCTATCAACTACCTCATAGCTGATACCATTCATCTCTATGACACCACTGTTCTAAGCACAGCATTTTGCTCAAATTAGATGCTAAATGTCTACAGAAATGAAAGTGCAGATTAAAATTGGATACTAATTAGCATACTTTGATGTTCAATAATAGGTATCTGAAAACTTAAGTGTTAGGTTAGGCACAAACTTAAACTACCTTTTTAGTATTTATTTGATGTGATTGCAAAGTTCAATGGACTTGAGAGAGGGAAAATAAATACAAACTGATCCAGGAAATGTCCTTTAGATAGGCATGCTAGAACAACTTTGCTGTGGCTGTTTTGAAACCAAACTAATTTCCAGGTGGCATGAGTTTATAAGCAACAATAAGAGGTTACTTGTAAGATCAATACTATTTTCCCTCTTTAAAAATACTGACTAACTGGTCCGAGTTTAAGTAGTTAAAACAGCACAGGTTTGTGTAGAGTGTACCACTCTGAACACGAGTCAAGAGGATCACTGTCCCTTCACCTCCGCCCTCTATAATAAATTAGCTCTGTGATCATAAGCATTTAACCTCTCTGGCTTCAGTTTCTTCATCTATAAAACAAGAGAGCTGGATTAGTGCTGCTGTAAGTCCCTTCCAGCTTCTTAATTTTGTGAAATGTTTCTCCAGCTGTGGATAGAACTCATCTGATTTATTGAAAGATGACATCATGAATAAAGATTAAAATACTTTTGAAAAATCTAATCTTTCTAAACTAAGGTCTTTGATTTTCAATGATTCAGAATCCTTATTAGTAAGCATTAACATATAACTCTTACCTACTGAATTTGCAGTAGTCATCATGGTTCTCATTTTCCCATTTTCACACATCATAAACAGCATATCAAATGATCATCAAAAATAAAGTGAATCTTGTATCATTAATTTCAGGCTTTATCCTGTACAAGTATCAAGTATAAAGACTACTTATATTGTCGGGGGTAGGGTGCAGGAACGTGAGGGAACATATCTAATAATAGGACTGTTTTGACAATCAATACTATGTTCTGCCTATTGCCTTGGAACTTTTCATTTTGTGAAACTCAGTATAACACAATTAAGTGAACTAAAAGGCACAATCTTAGCATGTTCCAGCTAACGAAGTATTGGCAGAACAGCTGTGACATACAAAACCTCTCCTTATATTCAAAAATCTGTCCTGGTCACTCTTGATTGCTAAAAAAAAGAGGGCAAAAGCTGACACTGGAAAAAACCAAGCTGGTGGGAAGAACACTTGGGAGCATAAGGTAGATCCCCAGTAGAGGATCTACTCTTATTCTATGAGAAATTAGGCCCATGCTCTGTTCAGCTTCAAAATCAATAATCATCTCAATCATCATCATCATTT
>NW_011888837.1:6520228-6529298 GCF_000151845.1 Pteropus vampyrus
CCTCGGTTGGGGCGGTGGCGCGGTGCGGACCAGCGCTGGCGGCTCGCGCAGGGGCGTTCGGGCCGCTCGAGCACCGCGGGATCGCGGCGGCCAGCGTCTCCGTTTATCGGTGAGAAAAGCACAGAACTGTATAGGCGAATACAACTGTTTTTTTTTTTTTTTTTTTGTTTTTAATTAGGAGCAATAGTTAAATTTCGAAAAATCAAGGGGAAGACCTAACTGGAAGGAAAATAATAACTGTTTTTTTTTTTTTTTCTTTTTCTGTTTTTAATTAGAAGCAATAGTTAAATTTCGAAAAATCAAGGGGAAGACTTAACTGGAAGGAAAATAATAACTAGAGCTAACTCTTCACTGGTGACTTTATGCTTTAAACCTCTCACACTTAATGCCAGAAGGGAACTTCGAGGTTTACTAAACCAAAGCCAGTCCTTTGAAATAGTTGGAAATAAAGGAAATCTGAGGCACATGGAACATTTACCCAATCGAACATCCACTAAGCCATAAAGCAAGCCCAACACGTTCAGAACACTGAAACCATTCAGAGTATGTTCTCCGAACACAATAGAATGAAGCTAGAAATAAACAAGAAAACTAAGAATCCTCAAATGTCTGGAATTGAAACAAAACACTCCTAATATTTAATGGATTAATGAAATCACAATGGAAATGAGAAAAATCTGAACTGAGTGATAAAGACAACATACAAAACTTGGGGTGCAGCTAATACAGTGCTTAGAGGCAAAGTTATAGTTTTGTTTCTGGCTATGAATCATGATGCAATTGCTTATTTATAATAGCAACAGGGCAAAACGTTAGTTTTGCATCCATATATGTAGAACCCTTAGCCTGTTGTTTGGCATACAATAATCATCATGGTACGTATTTATTTGTTGTTATTATGTTAGTAATATCGAAATTTGAGAGGCAATAAGTTCTGAGATTTGAAGTCATTCTAGAATTCTTGTTCAACCATTTACTAGCTGTGCAAGTACTTGTGCAAATACTTAACCTCATTGTATCACTTTTCTTATTTGTAAAATGGGGATAATAATGGTACTTTGTGTTGTGAGGATTAAATGAGTGAATCCATGTAATACTCTTAGAAAAGTGCCAGGCATATTGTTAGCACTCAATAAATGTTAACTATTACTAGAGTTCAAAGGAAGATATATTAATAGATAAAACTGGAAAGATAAATTGAGATATATCCTCAGTGGACTTAAATGTCATGTAAAGGAACTGAACATTTTTCTTTGAGCTATAGAACTAAACTAATATTTGAGCGCTTACTGTGTACAGGAATTCTCATTTCCTAGTGGAGGAAATTCATGCCTCAGAGTGCCTTTTGAGAGGCTCCTTCTGCGTGTATTCTTGCTGGGACCACATGTCATTTCTTTGTGGCCGCTGCTGATCCAAAAATGAATCAGTGGCCCATGAGATGTCCTGACACAAATGTCCATATAAGAGTGACAGTAATTAGCTTGAAAAATCAGTTTCTTTCTTGGGAATTTGACCTGGAGGTATGGAAAGAGAGCCTGTAGCCTGGTGTTTGACATGAGAGTAGAAAGGTGCCCAGAGATCATAAGAGACAAAGAAAGTAGCTGATTTTTGGTAATGGTGGGATACTAGAGTGAAGAACTAAGAATGGCAGCTGCTTTGATTGTCAACAATATACCCATGAAACCTGTTGCAAAATGACTTCTGGACTGACTGCAATAATTTATAACCCATTTCAGTTCTCTCCAGTTCATTTATGTGGTTTAATTTTTAAATTAAGCACTCTTTAATACTAAGCACTAAAAAACCCTACTTATGAAGTCAATGGATAAATATGAAAAGAGTGATAGCAACAATCCTTGTCTGAATCCTAGAAAGCGAAAAAGTTCTATGAGTTAAAAAAAAGTGAAAGAGCTCTTCTGTTCAGGTCTGTAAGACAGTGGAAGCATGAGCAACACTGCTTTGGGGTACCTCTAACAGATAACACAAATGGGAGAAGGCACAGTTCCCCACAGATAACCATGGCATTTTGGCACTTTGAGGGCTCTGGCTGTTTGGTCATGATCTTGACAGAAGACTTCAGCAGCATGCCTGGTAAAGGAATAACACCTGTAGGAGCTCCAGCACCTGGTGATAGGTAGGAGATCAACCGCGGCCTCTAGCAGGAGACTTCAGTGTCCTTCAATGATACATAAAAAGGATAGCTGAACCATCCAGCAAGAGATAGTGGGGAAATGGCTGTGCCCCACGATGAACACTTGTGAGACACATCTTGGGTTTAAGAGACTCTCGTGCTGGTGGGGCGTGGGGAGGAAGTTCTAGAGGAGCTGAAAGTCCTGCATTCTCACGTGGGCCCAAGAGCCAGGAAACTGATTTTTTAATGTTGCTGTGAGTCATTCTGTATCTTACAGGTATATGCAGTTTGTGAAAACTTGGATTGTGCCTTGTTTTATAGGATAATTTTCAGTGAGCTGGGATGAGAGACTTGAGGGCTGCATGGAACACTTAGGTGAGTGAGATATTTTTTCTTTTTCTTTTTCCTTCCCCTTCCCTTGGCTTCTCTTCCTTCCCTTCCTTCCCCTCCCCACCCCCTTCTTGTATACCTTTTTTGCATTTTTTACAACTCCAAACATGTTGGAGTGAGACTCACAGATATTAGAATGGATACAACATAGAAGTTTACATTTATTGAGTTCCAACTATGTGCCACACATTTCCTAGACATAAGAAAACAAACACGAATACAACATCCTTTAGACAGTTGTCTTTGCAAATTTCAGCAGCATTGACATTTTGGCTACTCCCTCCTTTCAACTCTCTTTTTGGACTTTTGGGACAACTCTCATCTGGATTTTTTTTTTTACCTCTCTGGCCTGTCCATTTCAGGGGCCTTTGATAGCTGCTATTTCTCTACTTCACATTTAAACCAGGGTGTTTTTCTTGATTCTTTCTTCAGTTTTTTTAATATTCTATTTTTACTCTCTATATAATTTATGGCTTCAGTTACTGTTTTTAAGCTGATGCCTCAGAAATCTATAGTTTCAGGCCAGATGTCCTTTCTGTATATCTGAATTCATAAGTAAAATTGGACATAGAAACCTGAAATGTTAAAAATGACCTCATTATCTTTCCTCCTAAATCTGTTTTTTATTTGTAAATCCCTATTCACTCAGTCTCTTAAGCCCTGGAGATATCTCATCTCTTGGCCCCATTTTATTAGCACCCTCCTTTCCTTTCTTCCCCGTCACCTCAACCAGTTCCTCACCAATGATTTCAACTCTTCTGCCTAATTATGCTGATCTGAAAAAACAAATGTACAACAACAGTTACTTTAACTACACCTTCTTTAATTCTATACATTACACTCAAGTTGCTAAAGAAAATGACAAAATGGCATGGATTGGTAGGTAGCTCTACAGATTCAGTTTACAATTTCTATGGAACTTTCAATGCTACTTTGGATATTTTAAGTGTTCGCTGGATACCCTGTGTTCCCCACCTGCCACCTACATTAGCAGATCACCTCCTTCCTATTTTCAGAGAAAATAGAAATCAGAGAGTGGAATGTCTTTAACTTTCTGCTGCTAGGCCTCTGTCTCTAAGCTCACTCCAAATAAAGCTCCTTTCCTTTCCTCTGGCTCAGTCAAAATGACCACTTTAAACCTCCTGTTTAAATATAGCCTGCCACCTATTTTCTAGGTTATATTCCTTTTATTCTCCTCATGGATATTACTTCGTTAATTATCTTTCTCTTGATGTATCTCCAACATTCCCCTCTCTATTTTTCTTTCCCTTTGGCACACAAACATATTCAAGTCTTATTAATTTTAAAGCAAACACATAAAAAGAAAAGAGAAAACCTCTCTTTTTGCCCTACATCATTCTAAACTGTAATTCTCTCTCCTTCCATCCCCAGCCACACTTCTAGAAACAGTAGAAACAGTAGTGTACATTGTCTCCATTTCTTTTTTTTTAAATTAATTTATTTTTTATTAAATTTATTGGGGTAACATTGCTTAATACAATTATATAATTTTCAGGTGTACATTATAATCTGACATCTATGTATTCTATTGTGTCTCCATTTCTAACTTCTCTTGTTTCTTATCTCACTGCAATCTAACTTTTGTTCTATAGTTTTATTGAAACTTCTTTTGTCAGTAATGCTAAACTCAGTGGACACTTTACAAAAAAAAAGCTTCATCATAAAATAAAAATACATACATACATACAGACAGACAGACACACACACACACACACACACTAAACCATAACAAAAAAGTAGGACTTTGCCAACTACTCCAGTATCTCCTTCATGTTCTGTACCATAGTCTCACCCTTCTTCAAAAAGTAAGCAATGTCTAGACTTTTAATTATAAATGTCACCCCCTTGGGTTTCTTGATGGTTATTCAAGTGTTCATCCCTTGACATGGTAGTTTTAGTCTGCCCATTTTTTAAAAACTCAGTGTATCTTTTAAGTACTTTTTTTAATGTAGAGATTCTCCTCTATTCCTTTCATTGCTTACAGTTTATCTGTGGAAGAACTCATAGAGTTTCATAGTCTGGATTCAGCTGTTTGTAGAATCATGATACAGCCCAATATGTCACTCTGTTCTGTATTTTCTGCAAATTGGCAATGGGATCCAGAGGCATAATAAGGCCCCTGTTTGATCTCTTTGGCAAGATAATAGGTGGTAAGGTGTTTTTTTCATCTGGAGGCACATAATGTCTGTTTTTTGTTCTTTCTTGATGTTACAACCATTGATATTCAATGCCAAGATCCATTAATTCATGGTGTTTGCAAAATACTGATAATAAATTCTATCATTTTGTTTCTAAATGTTAACTGGAATAATTTTCATAAGTATATATTGCCTCAACTACTATTTGGTTATCTAGTGGTACAGTTCATATAAGAAAAGCAAGATAAATGCTTGCTTGATTGTTTCATTTTATTTATCTAGGTTTTAACATAGATTTGGTTCCCTGTTGTCTTCATGAGGTAACTAATTCAATTAAAAAATTACTTAGAACTCATGAATTTAAAGATATTTGATCATTTTTAATTTAGTGCAGTTCTTGTCTTCTTTGGTGCTCAAATTGTTTCATCTTCCATCAGTGGGAGACTCTTCAAGTTGGCCTCTGAGTTCTTCTGACATGATCTTAGTAGTCTCTCATAGCTTTTTTTCTGTCTGATGTGTCCTGGCTCATGTGCATTTACTGCTCCAGATTTGTAATCAGTCATTTCCTCAAAAAACTTTTGTGGTGGGATGAACTATAGCCTTCAAAAACATATGTCCAAATCCTAACTAGTACCTCTGAATGTGACTTTATCTGGAAAGAGGGTCATTGCATATGTAATTAGGTTTAAGATTTCCAAATCATTCTGGATTTTGGTGAGCTCTAAATTGAATGACTGGTGGTGTCCTTATAAAAGAAAGCAGAGGAAGATTGGAGACATGCAAGCACAGAAGAAGGCCATGCAAAGACAGAGGTAGAGATTGGAGGTGTGTTACCACAAGCCATAGAACCCCTGGAGCCACAGTAAGCTAAAAGAGACAAAGAATGATTCTCCTTCAAAACCTTCAGCGTGAGAGTGGCCTACCCTACAGACTTAGAATTTCTGACTCTCAGAACCCCGAGAGAATAAATTCCTATTGTTTTAAGCCACCAAACTTGTGGCAGCAGTAGGTAAATAATACAGATTGGGTTTTGGGAAGAGGGGTGCTGATATAACAAAAGCTAAGAATGTGGATGGGGCTTTGGAATTGGGTGATGGAGAGAGGCTAGAAGAATTCTGATGTAAAATGATAGGAAAAGCCTAGATTTCCTTGAGGAAGTGCTCAGTGGAAATATGGATGTTAGTGGCAATTCTGACGAGATCTCAGAAGGAAGTAAAGGGCGGCGTAGTATAGAAAGCTTCTGTCATCTTAGAGAATGTATATATATTGTCATGAACAGAATATTAGTAGAAATGTAAATGTTAAAGTTTCTTTTGCTGAAGTCTCAGAAGGAAATGAGGAATGTTATTAGAAACTAGAGGAAAGGCAATCCTTGTTATGAAGTGTGAGAAAACGTCACACTTCATAAGGTTGAATGGTGCCCCCCACCAATATATGCCCTCCCAGAACCTGCAAATGTGACCTTATTTGGAAAAAGTCTTTGGTGATGCAGTTAAGTTAAAGATTTCAAGATGAATTCAGCCTGGATTGGGTTAGGTCCTAAATCTAATGACATGTGTCCTCATAAGAGACAGAAGAGAATAAGGCTGAAAAACACACAGAGAAGACCATGTGAAGATGGGGCAGAGATAAAAGTTATGCTGCCAGAAACCAAGGAGCACCTGAAGGCACCAGAAACTTGGAAGAGACAAAGAATTATTCTCCCCTAGTTTCAGATGGAGCATGATCCTGCTGATACTTTGATTACAGATGTCTGGCCTCCAGAACTGTGAGAGAATAAATATTTTTTGTTTTTTAAGCCTCCAAGTTTGTGGTAATTTGTTACAGCTGCCCTAGGAATCTAGTATGACTCTGGTTTTCTTTAATGCAAAATAATATTTCAAAACCACAATCTGGGTGCTAGGTATACTCATTGAATTATTTTTATTTAAAGATTAGATACCATATGAGTTCACAGTGATATTTCCAATTAAATTTCATCCTATGGGGTTTTCACTGAGAATCTTGGTTATCAAGGATGCATGGATGATCAGATTATAAGATCACATTACTTATTCCTTTTATCTCACATTATACGTGCGATATTAAATTGCAACTGGTATTGCCACCACCAATTATGATTACTGAAAACAGTTATTTTTTTTGCATATCCTATGCCCATTCTCTCCTTTCTCCCCTTTTGTTTTTATAGTTGTACTGTATCTCCACTATTAGATCATATAGCCATTATATACTATACTCTTTCTCTGAACCTCATTTAGTTCTACAAGTGGCTATATATTTAATACTACTAGTCCTTATGGTAATGACTTTTAGCTGTCTCTTGCTTGTTCTTTATGAAATTTTAGCTGTCTCTTGCTTGTTCTTTATGAAATTCCTTGGAAAAGGCTCGTGGGAACAATACTCTCTGAGTTCTTATATGTTTATAAAAGTTTGTTTCAGTCCTTCCTACTTAAAAGTTAATGTCTTTGACTTAAGTGTTCATTATGTGAGTGTCTTAAATATGTTAATAACTTTAAATTACTTTATTTTTCAATTATGATTGACATACAATATTATATTAGTTTCAGGCATACAACATAGTTATTAGAAATTTATAAAACTTACAAAGTGAACACTCTGATAAGTCTAGTACCCATCTGATACCATATATAGTTATTACAATATTATAGACTATATTCCCTATTTTGTACTTTACATCCCTGTGTTAATACATTTTCAATAACAAAGCATTGTTGTAGAGTCTGATGATAATCTAATTTTCTTTTTCTTATAAATCATATGCTCTTTATATGCTGGGAAGATTTTTTTTAAGATTTAAAGTTCATTAGTTTTATTAGAATTCTTAACATTTGATTGTTCTAGATTCATAGTCTCAGGTACATAGTTGCTCTTTCAAAGGGTAAGTAGTGGCTCCTGAGAGATCTGATTTGAGAAGATATCACTAATCAATAATTATATTGATTAGTGATATCTGGGCTGGTGAGCAGCTTCCCAGTTCTGCCCATTCAGAATCATGCCCAAATTCTTCTGTCATCTTCCCTTTTCACATTCAACCAATCACCATATACTGTTGGATTCTGTCTTTGTTAAATTTCTCAAATCCAGTTCTTTCTTCATTCCTATTGTCACTGCTGTAGCTTAAATCCTTAGTGTATTTTACTAGCTCCTTCTGATCCCCAACATCAACTCACAATCTGATGCCCTTTAAAACTTAAATCATATTTATTGTTGCAAACAAACAGACACAGAGACAGACAAACCTGTAATCTCTAGCTATACTTGATAGGATATTCTTCAAGCCCTTTAAAATAATATACCTTCAGGACCTAGCCTTACCTTCGGATTGAGATGAGTCTTCTCTCTTTCACTTCCCTGACACACTACGCCCATGACAAACCAAACGACTCATGGTTTTCTGCATGCACCACAGTATTTCCAATCTCCTTGCCTTTGCACCTGCTGCACCCTCCCCCTCTCCCCTCTCCTCTCCTCTCCTTGCCAGGATAACTCATATTAATTCCTTAAGTCTCTGCTGCAGCATTACTTTTTTCTGGGCAACTTTCTGTTTCCTCTCATCCCAGCTATAGATTCAGTGCTTTTCCTCTTTGTCCTTTTGGCATCTATGCAAACTGTAGAATTGAAGTTACCACACTAGAGTGGAATTACCTTCTTTTTTGTAGTAGGCACTTAATGTCCTTTAAAGTGTCTTTATTCTGTTTGTAATTCCAGTGCCTTAGGTGTTAAGTACCTTTTTTTTTTTAACTTTCAATTTTGAGGTCGTTGTAGACTCACATGCACCTGTAAGAAATAATAGAGAGAGATCATTGTTCTCTTTACCCAGTTTCCCCCAATGATAACATTTTGCAAAAACTATAGTACAATATCAAAACTATGATATTGACACTGTTATGTTCAACATACAGAATATTTCTATTATGACAAGGATCACTCTCGTTGTCCTTTTATAGCCATACCCACTTCATTTTTACTTCTACTCCTTAACCCCTGACAACCACTAATCTATTCTTCATTTATAGAACTTAGTTATATAAAAAATATTATATAAATTGAATCATACACTGCATAACCTCTTGGAATTGGCTTTTTTCATTCAGTATAATTCCTTGAAAATTCATCCAAGATGTTGCATATATGGGTTCATTCCTTTTTGTTGATGAATAATATTCCATAGTATGAATGCACCACCATTTGTTTAACCAGTTACCTGTTGAGGACATCTACGTTATTTCCAGTTCTGGGCTATTACAAATGTAGCTGCTGTGAACACTAGTGTACAGATTTTGTGTAAACATAATTTTTCATTTCTTCGAGATAAATGCCCCAAAATGCAATTGTTGGGTCATCATACTATGGTAATTGTGATGCA
>NW_011888837.1:6530518-6540840 GCF_000151845.1 Pteropus vampyrus
TTCAATACCAAGCCTATCTTTTCATTTGAGATTTACATCCAGTACTTAGAATAAGAATCTTCAGGTATCATGGAAGGAGCATGTGCTCTATACCCAGATAGACATGAAGATGAATCTGACCAATATCACTTAATGGCAAGTTACAGAATCTTTCTTGGCCCTGATAGTCTCATCTGCCAGATGAGAATCATTGTAAACAACCTACATGACTTGATAGGGCTATTGAGAGGATCAAATAAACAAAGTGTCTCCCATAGAAAAGGCATCAATAATGTTCAGTTCTTTTCTCCTGTAGCATTTTAAATTTCCTGAGGAATAAGTTTCTGAGGGTTATTTATATATTTTGGTTATGTTTGTAGGGGGTTATTACAAGTCACTCTTTGTTCAGGAGACTTGAAAGAGAAAGTAAAAAACTAATCAGATCCAAGGAAATATTCAAAGGAATTTGGGGAAGTCTACCAATGGGCCTTCTTAAGATCATATATGTAAATATATATGATATACATATATACATATATGATATGTGTCATATATGTACACGATATATATCATATAACATACATATTACATATAATATATACATATGAATTTATGTCCCATTGAAAATGTTGACATCTTGGGACACAAACCCTGTCTTCTCATTTTTTGACTTCTTATTTCTTAGTAATGCAAGTACATTTACTACAGTTCAGTTCAAATAAGGAAGAAATCGTGTATCTAAATTTGTATTTCTTAAGAACACTAACATATTTTTTAGAAATTAAATGCTCTCAAGAACAGTATCACCACCAAGGCCCAGAATTCTAAACACCAACTTGCAGAATGGCTAATGGTACAGGTCAGTAACTACTTAAGAGGGAGAGACTCTTACAACAAACAGGAATAGCAGGTTATTAATCATCTTGTATTTGATTTTAAGTTATACAATCAAGGAAGAGAAGTGGTAGCTTTATCACCTGGCTATTTACTGTGCAAAATTTAGGAAAATATGCAGAATAGACAAAAAATGCAAGTTGACATAATTTTGCATTTTTTAGTGAAAGTTTTAGATTACTTGTAGAAAGCCTTTTTATGGCAGAGAAAAGAATGAGAATAAACTTAATTTATCAGGAATTTAAAGGACCTACTTTGTAGTGAAAGATGTTTGGGTATATGTTCTTCAGCTCTTTTGGGGCTAATCAGGAAATAGGTTTAAACAGTGGCATTAAACCAAAAAATCAAAGTTGGCTGTGTTCTCTGGAAGACCATGTACCACATGAGTGAAGTAGGGCTGCACCACAAGGTCCTGCCTAACTCAGAATATTGTCTTCATCAGTTTAACACAAAGTCCCAAATGCTATTGTGTTTTGAGAAAGACCCCATTAAAATGTGTTTAAACTGTCTTGGAGATGTGATCCATTAACAACTGGCATGGAATAGTTTATCAGATTAGCTAATTGCTACCTAGATTGTAACCGAAAAAGTGAAGCACAGGCAGTTAGTTTTGTTGGGAGTGAGGAAGATTATGAGAAGTTCCTAGCATAAACTATTTATAAAGAATGAATGAGGACCTGGAAAAGAAGGTGGTAGACAGTGAAGAAAAGGAAGCTGAAGGACCCTGAAGTCTTGCAGGATCAGCAGACTGTTTACTCTCCAAGGACAGGAAATATATTTGGTTCATCACTGAACACAGCTAAATGACACAGTGCCTGGAACACAGTAGGTACACAACAGATGCTTATTGAACAGATGAGGAATGCATGTTCAAAAATGGGAAGTGGTGTCCATTCTGAAATGAGAGATAGAAGAGCTCCTCATACTGAATTTACATACTGAACTGAGTTTGCTGAAGATTGTACAGCCATGGCGGATGTGGGAGGTTGTGGAATTTCCTTCTATGAAGTCTTTAAAAACAAGATAGTTTCTCATCAGTTTGGAAGGGTTCCTATGAAAAACAGAACAATTATCTGAATCATTGAATAGCTCTGGCACCTTTTTTCCTTGGGCCTTTTTTGTTTTTGTTTTTTAATTTCAAGATATTCAGTGTAAAAGCATATAATACCACTGTCACCATCATGCAAGCAACAATAGCCATTTGTTGAGAGTTTATTATATGGCAAGGCAACTTTTGAATGTGCACTGACAAATTGATTTTTAGCGTTCTGGTAGATTCTACCATGTAATGACACAGAATTCCTGCAGATGTCATTCTTTTCCTGCAGAATGTTACCCCTCGAGACATTCACTGGAGACTTACATTAAGCTAGGGCTGACAAACGAGTGATTTTAAAGTTGGTTTGCTAAGGTTAAAAAAATATATCAATTTATCATCTATATCTGAATTGAAGTTCCTAAATATAAATTAGCCTGGCCATTCAAAGTTAAATTTTAAAAGTTTTTTTTTTTTTTTAATAGAAAACCTGATGATTAAGTTCACAGACTGAATGGTTTTGCAGCTTTATTTTTAGCATAAAAGAATACAATTTGTTATCCTGTTTCCTCAGGAAAACTGAAATAAAGAATATTTTTTGAAATATTCTTTTCAAAAGAATATTTTTTGAAAATGGATGAAAAGTTCCATTTCCTGTGCTTCATTTTGAACCACTATCTCATTTCTGATTTATTTTTTTTCTTTCAGAGATGGGAGGGTGACTTTGAGCTCAGGAAAATTACTATCTGGTCAGATTTGTCTGGTCTTGTGTAGAGGCACAGTTCATTGGTCTTACCTCCACCTGGGCCTCACCTTTTCTTCCCACTGTGTGGTGATAGCTGATGCTGAGAGTACAGCTATTCAGAAACTTGCAGACACAGGATAGAAGAGTAAAGAATTAACAACATGCCCAGAATTAGCAATTTCTTTATTCCTATCCTATGATATTTACAAAAATGCTTTCTAGGCCTACATCAATTTCTTGATGCTTCTGGGTAAATGCACAAAACAATTTTAGCTCCGTAGCTCTGTATGTAGCTATGGTGGGTGAGTCAGTATGTCACATTCGATGACAGCATCTCATTTTCTGGTAACTTGAAACATTTAGTGTTTCAGATCTCAGAGCCCTGGAACTTTTACCTCTTTTATGAGAACCCTCGTTACAGCTCTAAATAGTGTAGTCTGTTGATCATCTACATCTGAATTAAGGAGGTATTTGTTGAGGGAAAAAAAATGTGATATCTTAGACCTACCTCTTTTCCAACTGCAGAACCACACTCTTGGGAGAATTTACAAGAAACCATATTGACTTTTTCTCTTACTAATGTTTGAGAGCTACTGAAAAACAGTGCTTTCAGGAGCTAGCACTTCCCTGAGCACAAATTGGAAGTCTTGATTTGGGCCGTAGGCTCCAGCTACTATCCCTTTTCACTTGGGGATACCTTCTGTGCTCTCCCACATTTTTTATTCTTTTTTTTTTCTTTTTAGGCGAGACAACCCTTGGGTTGACCTCACAGATTACAAGGACCTTGACAGCTTGCAATCCCTTATTTTTTAAATTTTTTATGCCTACCGCACCTGGTTTTCCTAGGTAGTCTCCCATCCAAGTACTAACCAGGCCCGAACCTGCTTAGCTTCCAAGATCAGACAGATTGGGTTTGTAGCATGGCTGTAGACCATTTTTTCTTCTCAATTGAAGTTTTCCCCTATAGCCTTTAGTTACTAAAGATGATCCGAGAATCTCTAGAATTTAATAAAGCCCCCACTGCTAGCTTCAGGGAACCCTAAATTCTAGTATATTTCTTTTAAATTAAACATAGAACAGTAAGGACCTGCTTACCTTTGCACCCCACTAACCTCCATCCCATTTGTCAAGAAGTATTCCTGGCCTTCCCCTTTATCTTCTGTTGTTTACCTAGCAAGAAATGATTTTTTAAGAACTGATTCAGTATCTTTCCCAGAGACACATCCCTCAAATCCTCTAGGAAGAGGTGGTTGACCAGTCACAGAGCACAGAGCACTTATTGCTCTAATTTGTTTGTTTTCTATCAGCCTCTTGGAAGTAGTTTTCATCTTTGTATCCTGGCATTGAGCCTAGTGCATAGGATATAGTAAATACTCAATAAATATGTGTTGACTCACTAAAAGATTTACAAAAATTTCAACTTCCACCTCTGTTTTTGTAAATCATGTAAATCAAATATTAATAAGTAAGCTCCTTAAGGATAAGGCCTATCTACTAACATGAAAGAATGAACCCATGAACGAAAATGTCCATCTTTTACTTCTGTTTCCATATACCAATTTGAGACACTAAGTTATGTGGAACACTAAGGGTAGCGGCCATATCTCATTTATGTCCACCTGTTGGCACAGTATCTAGTACATTATGTCACTTGCTAAGTGTTTGCTGAAATAATTCAAGAAACTGCATGAATTATTCTACATGACCTCATGTAGTACAGCAAGAAAAGACAGCCTCACTTTTACATATACGCCTGGGATTTCTCCCAAACAGATCGATAAAGGACTTGTCCTGGGTGCTGCACTATTTAGAGGTGAATGCAAGACTAGAATCCAGGGCTTCCCATGTCTAGAGGAGCCATTTAGCAGAAGAAAAGAGAGATGGGCTGCTTTCCTGGGTCACTGGCTGGGGAGCCTCCCTGTGAGGGCCATAGATAGTTTTCGCTTTCCAGAGACAAGCATTTGATACACATATGTTATCTTACCCCAAGTAGTTTTGCTTGCCCATCCTCTAGCTGTAGCCTAGGGGAAGATTTTAGGAGATTTTGTAAAGATTAAAGCCCATTGTATGATATTTTTACTGTGTGCTTTACTCTATCACTGATGGGAAAAAAACCAAACATCTATTTGAGCAGGCTGTAATACAACATATAGTCGATAGGGGGCAATGCTGGAATACAATATACATGAAAGAAACTGAATCCCAGAAGAGAGGACTTAGACAAATTTAAGGGGTCCTTTTGGAGTTAGTTTGTAAAACCTTGTTGCTATAACAGCAACCACTATCAGCACCAGCACCAGCACCAATATTAATGACCATCTATTTCATCGCTGGTGAGTGGCAGTGTTGATTTTTTTTTGAGCCCAGTTCTACCAATTTTCAGGTCAATATGTTTTCTATTACACTATAATATGATTTCTTTTAATAGGGTTATTTTGTTTGTTAAAAAGTTACGTATTTTTCCTGATTATAAGAATAGTAGTAAATTATCCTTATAAAAATCCAAACTTAGAGACATGGATGTTTAAGAAAGTAAAAGTTCCCTTTAACCTAACCTCTCATATACAAATAATGTTAACAGTTTAGTATATATGCTTATATCTTTTCCTATTTGTAAACTATATATCTTTAATAGAGATAGAAACATATCGTGGATACTTTTTTCCATTTAAAGCTATTTATGCAGAGCAGACCTGGACTTGCTCAGGGATTAATATGTTATCTAATTTTCTGCACGCCTTTTTTGGGCTGCTATATGGGAGTTACTTTTAAATATTAGTCCTGTAGCTCTTAACGACTGTTTTTTTCCAATTCTGTTCCAGATTAACATTATTGTGATTTTAGCCCTTTAATTTGTAACACATGGTGTGATTCAAACCACTGAGTCTTAGCATCTGTCAATGATAAGATCATTCCTTTTAGTGATGTAAAGATGGTTGCCAATAATGTGGCAGAATTTGGCTTTTCATTGTTATGTTATTAATGACTGCAAAAAAGAATGGTGAGTGATATGTTTTTTTGTTTCTACTTAAGCTTCACCAGTTTCTTGGTCTCTTTTAAATTTTCACACACAAAATTCACAAAACCCTATCTAGGGTTTTACAAATGACAAATGTTTACATTTCTTTATACTTCTTTATATTTCCAAAGCAAAACTAATTTTTTTTAATCCCCAAAGTTTGTGTTCTAAATCATTTAGGACTAATAGCTGACATTACTCTCTCAAACCTTGAAATGTGTGCTGCCATCATAATGATAGAACAGGGCAGTCTGAGGTAAGTAGTAGATGGGACCACAGTGAGGCCACTGATATGCTTAGTGGAGCTCACATTAGCACGAGGACAGTGATGTGTCTTCTTGGATACTGTCCCTGAGGCTGCTGATTTAAAGGTCTGGTTGTTTCTTTTCAGCTCTTTCTCTGACTCTATTTAGAACTATTTATTTTTCATTTCATGTTATTTAACTCCAATTTATGTATATATTTTCTGATATAATTTATCTTTCAATTTACATATAGATATATACTATATGAATATAGTAACAGTGTTATATATACAGTTCACTCTTGAACAACATAGATTTAAACTTCAAGGGTCCACTTATATATGTGAACCTTTTCCAATAAATACTGTAAATGTATTTTCCTTATAATTTTCTCAGTAACATTTTCTTTTCTCTGGATTACTTTATTATAAGAATATAGTATATAATACCTATAACATACAAAATATTTGTTAATCAACTGTTTATATTATTGGTAAAGCTTCTGGTCAACAGTAGGCTATTAGTGGTTAAGTTTTTGGGGAGTCAAAAGTTATATGTGGATTTTTGACTGCCTGGGGAATTAGTACTCCAGCCCCTATGTTGTTCAAAGTCAACTGTATTATACATACACACACTATATTGGTACTGTAGTACTCATTTATAATTTATAAATAAGAAATTGGTATTGGGTGTATGTGGTCAAGTTTTTTTCTTGATAATAGTGTACAATAAAAAATATTTGAGACTATTGTACAAGATATGAATTTCTTGCAAACAGGGATCATTTCTTTCCTACTTGATATTCCTAATTGCTTAGCACAATGTCTGGACTTAATAGGTTGTTAATTAGTATTGTTGGCCGGCTGGCTGGCTTGCTGGATAGATGGATAAATTAATAAATCATGTGATTATATTTCTCCTTATGAGAAGATTATTTTATATTACCATTCAGTAACTACTTCAGCATACTAAGGACTCATCTGGATGATCAAACAACTAGACTGCGGTAACTGATCTAGATGCTGTGTTTGGACATATTAAAAACTGATTCAGCTTGCCACGTTTTTCCAGCAATCCACCAGATTGATGGATTACCACAAAATAAATGGTGAATATGATTGAGAAATTTTTGTAACTCTGCCTCCCAGGATTCATTTGACTTAAGTATTATCAGAATCTTGTCTAGTGTTTTGCAAATGACAAATGTTTAGATTTCTTTATATTTCTCCTTTCTTTGGTGAAAAGGTCATGTGATTAGACTAATACAATAACAGAATCAAGGATAAAGTAAGTGGACAAGCAGCAAGATGTGATGTTGAGGTTTGGACCATCAGATTCTTAATATCGAAAGCCACACTGGTGTCTCTGAGCTGTCTCCTGGTTGGCCTGGCCTATCATCAGTGCTCCTCTCTGGTTGCTGCGGAGATGACCTTTGCTCCCAGCTATGTGCCCCCTTGTGGTCTGCCATTTCTCCACTATTTCCATGCCACTTTCGAGTGACCAGGAATAATTATGCTGCTTCCATGCCATGCTGTGGTTTATGTAAATATGTCCTGCAACTATTTCTTCTCTGGGATATTGGTACCTTTCAGGACTGTACTAGGACAATAAATTGAAGCTCTCCTCTGTTTTTGAAGCCCATACACCTATTTGAGGGTTTTGCCACTTCTCCAAGACTTGGCCTAAGAAATGGCTCACAGTTCATTACTGATGCATGTTCTCATTATTTCTTCTCTGACTCTGTCCCCTTCCCTCAGAGTGGGGAATATTTTTCTAGCCTTTTTGGAGGGTGGGGTTGTGAGTTGGGCAAAATCTTACTCATACTCTTTTCTTTGATATATTTTGTTTATGTCTTGATTCTTTCTGTTCTCCTAACAGCCTAAATTAGTGATTCTCAATTGGTGATACTTTTGCTCCCTAGGGGTCATATAACAATGTCAGGAGACATTTTTGGTTATCACAGCTGGGAAGCTTGAGGGGTGCTATTGGCATCTAGGGGATAGAAACCAAGGATTCTGCTAAATGCACGGGAGAGCCCCCAATCCCTCCCAATTCCTCTTTAAAATAAATAATTTATATTAAAAATATTAAATAGAGCATAGAAAGTTATTGGGACTTCTAAATTGGCTATATAGTGAAACTTCCTAATTTAGGATGGGGAAAAAAAATCTACTTTGGAGCCCAGACTTTCTCGATTCATTATCTAGAGTGCTCGAATGACTTAGACAAGTGCATATTTTAGTTACTTCATGCCAAGCTGTGAAGAACATTGGGTGAGAATGTGTAAACATGGATTCCAGTCTCGCTTCTCTTACCAGCTGCTTGAGCAGGCAATTTCACTTCTCTGGACCTCAGTTTTCTTATATGTTAGAAGTTTAAACTAGATTATCTGTGAAATTCCTTCCATTGATTTTTTTCCTATGATTTAGGACCAGATTGTGAACAGGAATAATTTTTCATATATAGAATCTTAATGGTACCAATATAAAAGCATTTTTTTCATGCCATTCTTTGGAAATATGGAGGTTGCTAGTTGTCCAACAAAATTTGTTCTCTTATTGTTCCATTTGCCCTTAAATTAGAGTAAAAGGATAAGCTGCTGTAATAAAGAGACCTGCTAGTACGGTGACTTTTAAAAGATGAGACTAGACAACAGTTTTTCTATTTCTTTGCATTCGGATGTGATTAAGTTCTCACTAATAGAATGTGAGGAGAAGTGAGATGTCTAAACTCTGATCCTAGTTTTGAAGGCAGTGGGCATGCCTCTTTCATGGTTTCCCTTTTCCTACAGCTGGAATCTCTAGTAATCCAGCCTCAACCATGCAAGTGGCAATGATGCCCCGGGGGATGTTGGAGCAGCAGGATGAAAGAAATCTGGAACCTCAAATAATGGAATGGGGCAGATCTGCCCTACTAAACTGAATTGCTCTCCTCAGAACTGTTTGATGAGCGACACAAACTTTTTTTTTTAAGTCACTACCTTCTTAGGTATTTTTATTACAGCAACATTGCCTTTTACCATGATAAGTAGAGGAATTCTTCACATAATGACTAAAACAGCAAACTTCAAAAAACACACATTTTGTTATACTTCATATGAGGTGCTAGTGTTGCCTCTTAATTCCTTATTACGAAAATATAAGTGAAATATTTTAAAGCAAGAAGAGGATGTGGATAAGATTAGGTCATTGGATCTATCTGGTTCATAATCTCTTCTTTTCTCAACTGACTCGTATCATTTTCTCTTGTTAAGTTTTGTACTAAATAGGAATCCTCATAATCTTGAGTTGGCCTTTTTTTGTTTGTTTTGGACATGACCTCTGCCATTGGAAAATTATCAGTTTCTCTATCTACAATTGCTCTAATTTTAGACTTACCATATTATCTTCCCAACTATGTTATTCCTCTTATTGCTCTTTCTCTTTCCAGTCTTATTACATTGCTGGAATGTAGGGCATGTGGCTATCTTCCCATGTGTCTAAACGCAATTGCTACTGCGACCATTTGAAAAGAACACCTGGGAAAGACTTCTTCCCTTTATGCTGCAGGAAGGTAGAAGCAGTGGTGGAGGGAAACGTTGATTTAGATCATCTTAGCTTTTATTGGAAAGGCAACAACTTCTTGCCAGTGTTCTGCTCACAATTACTACTTTTTGTCAGATGTTCTCTCTGGCTGTTTTTATTGCCACTCATCTGTAAGTTACGAGAGTAGTAATTATTAATTATTAAGTATTAGTTCAGATATTAGCCTAATTCTAACTCTGAATTGTTTTCATGTTCAATGAAAATTTCATTTGTTTTAACTATGCAAATAGAAACTGTTTCATTGGGATAAATATTACTTATAAGATCATGAAGAAGAGAAAGACTATAAATTGAATATTCAATTTTATATATGTTTAAATGTAGACAACTAGGTTAATCTTTTTTCTTTTGATTTTTACCTTAAAAGGCCAAGTTGATTAGCTAAACCGTGATCTGAATGGAAATGCTATGATAGCTTGTCAACCTTTCCTTTTAGCTCTCTTTAAGAAAGCTTACATATACTTGGCAGAAGACAGCTTACAATATGATTGTTATTTGACATCAAAATCCTTCCTAGGTGACTAAGGAGATTTGGGTTAGAATATTAGTTCAGTAACTAATAATTTTAAATTGGTTCTTTGAAAAGAAAACTTGTTTGCAGGAGCATTTGATATCTTGCTCCCCAGCATATGTCATCAAAGAAACTCTTTGATGGCTCAAAGAAACTCTTATAAAAATTAAAAAAAAAAAAAAAAAAAAAAAAAAAAAAAAAAAAAAAAAAAAAAAAAACTTGTTTATAAGTCTTTATCTTGATATTGGTTCATGCAGGCCAACATAATAAATTTTTATTTTTCAAGTGACAGAACGAGATGTTAGATTT
>NW_011888837.1:6540890-6561679 GCF_000151845.1 Pteropus vampyrus
AAAACTTGTTTATAAGTCTTTATCTTGATATTGGTTCATGCAGGCCAACATAATAAATTTTTATTTTTCAAGTGACAGAACGAGATGTTAGATTTGTACTTGCTTGTTGTGACTTCATTTGAATTTGAGGAGGAGACCCACCTTTCTTCTGATGTTCTGAGTAGGCAGCTGTGGATGGGTTCACAGGAAGAAAATCCCCAATAGGAAACTTTTGAGAGTTGTTACATTTGCTCTGTATGCTTTCTGTGTTTTGATACACTGAGCAAGGAATGTTGATGAGACATGAGGCAGAACAGCTTGTTCCTCTACAGCTATTTTGACTTTGCAATGCTGGCAGTAGAAAAAAAAAAAAAAAAAAAAAAAGTTTAGTGTGTTAACTAAGCAAACACATGGGCACATGGGGCTTGGAAGAAGGCTAGGGAACAGCTAGGCTATTCTTGGTATCAAGAACCCTATTGCTTAGGAACTTTTAATTCCAGTTCATGAATGCATAGTACTTGGAGTTCTGCATTTCTCTAGATGTCCTTTGTCTCTGGGGGTGTTAATAGGAACAAATGGTGTTGTTAATGAAGTAAAACTCAAGTTGTGTTCGATAATCAAATTTCATTGCAGGAAGATGACTTCGAAGAAGAGATACCTCAAAGGATTCAGAATGTGATTATAATAACCAAATTAATGAAAATAAATACCCATGCTACTTTAGGTATTAATAAATACAAATTGTCCTGAAGAAATGGAAACTATCAACAGTGGGGGTTGGGTATAGTAGGGCACTGGTGAGGATTTAAGAAGAAGACTATAGATCACCAGTCCATGACCGTTTTGGAACCAGGGACTGGTGCTCCTATGATAATCTAATGCTTGATGATCTGAGGTGGAATGAAGCGGTGATGCTGGTGCTGGGGAGTGGCTGTAAATACAGATGAAGCTTCACTTGCTTACCCACCACTCACCTCCCCCTGTGTGGCCTAGTTCTTAACAGGCCACAGACCCATATTGGTACATGGCCCTGGGGTTGGGGACCCCTGCTGTAGATGATAGCTTGAGTTTTGTGATTTATTGTTGCTGTTTTTCACAGAAGTGTCAGTGTGCCCTCTTTGAGCCACGGCTTTAAGAGGCATGGTAAGTTTCCATTGGTTTTTCTTATGCTCTTTCCATTTACTAATAATATTTTGGTAAATCTAGAGTTATTCTATATTGCATTCAGGGATTGTCAATTTTTTAAAATTAGACTAAAAGAGCTGTGTTTAACTATAAAACATTCTAAATCAAAAGAGTTTTTAGAATTTTTAGGGCTTGAAAGATACTATAAACATTTTGTATGTTGTTTGAAAATATTATTTATTTGAACCTGATATATTTAAGATAAAAGGATATTTATCACAGTAGGAGTACTTTTTAAAATTCCTCCTTGTTGCTTCATGGAGGCAGCTTATTGTAGTAGAAGAACAGTGGACTAAAATTGAGTGGACCTGAATTCTGCCTTTGAGTTTTTCCATTAACAAGCTTATGATTTGGGAAAAGACAGTCTGGGCTTGGGCTTCAGATGCATCATTTCTAAAATGCAGAACTGGTTGAAGATTATTTCCAGCTCTGACTAATATCTGTATTTTCCTGAAGCTACCGGAGAACCTATGTCCAGATGGCATGTGAAGAGAGACTTGCAGCTCCTCTTTTGATGACACATTATGCCCATCCTTCTTCTGTTTCTCAGTTTGGCAGATTACTTATTCTTTAATATTCAGTTCAAAATAATTTTTTGTGAACCTTTCCTGACTTTCTTAGACAATTTTCTACTTTTTACTCTTGAGTAACTTTACCTACATATACTGTAATTCTTACTCTATCATTACATGATTATTTGTATATGTGTCTATCTTTCACTAAACTGCAGGCATTTTCAATTAAACATTTATAAACTTTACAAATTTTAAGAAGGGAACCAGTTGCAATGGTATTTTATTTTTTCTTAATGCCTTATGTGCTCATAGGTCCTAAGTAGATACAAGCACTTTTAGGGGCAGTTTTCGTGATCATCAAATTCCACTTTTCTTCTCTAAAGATATACCAGCTCATATGCACAAGGAGATATGTTACAACGGTGTTCATTTGCAGTAACGAAAAGCTAGAATTATTTATATTTGTCCTTTAGTAGAGGGATAGCTAAATTCTCCTTTCTCCCCCTTCCTCCTCGCTCTCCTCTTCTGCTAGTACTGTGCTTGTACTCCTTTCTTCTCTCCCACTAATGCTACAACCACCACAACTGCCACCGCTGCCACCACCACCATGACCACCAATAATTACTTATAAAGAACTTACTTTATTGGAGAAGGCAATGGGGAGACAGTATTGTGGATGGTGGTAAAGGGGAGACTTTTTATATTTTATATTTTAAAAGGACCAAGATATTCTTTTTTTTTTATGGTTAGTGATTTTATTTGTTCTCTGCAAAATCTCTACCAAGTTTAAGGTCTTGAAAATATTGTTCTGTACTTTTTTCTATAAAATTTATGGTCCTCGCTTTTATGTGGAGGTCTGTTACATATTTCACATGAATTTTTGTGCACGGAGCAAGGTAGGACTTGGGCTTTACCTTTTTCTGCATGGGTAGCCAATCATTCTAGTACCATTGGTAAAAATATTTTCTTTCCCCAATAAATTTATATGGTACCTTGGTTGATAATCAATTGACCACATAGGTGTGGGTATATTTCTGAACTGCCTATTCTATTTTATTTATCCATGTTATCTTTAAGCCAATACTATACTGTCTTGATAGCTTTTAGATAGTGTAAATCCTCCAACTTTGTTCTTTTTAAGTACCATTTTGTATAATCTAGATCATTTGCATTTCTACATATATTTTAGAATCAATCTGTCAGTTTATTCAAAAAGACTGCTGGAGTTTTGATAGAGTTTGTATTGAATGTATAGATCAATTTTGGGAGAATGGATAATAATGATGTTGAAAATTCAAATCTATGCACATTATATTTCTTTATCAAATCTTTAACTTTTATCAGAAGTGTAGTTTTCAGAGGGAGGTCATGTATAGCTTTCATTAAAATTTTTCTTAGGTGTTTTACATTTTTGATGCTATTGTATATGAAACTGCTTTCTAATTTGTACTTTTTAATTGTTTGTTGCTAATATATGGAAATACATAGTTCCCTAAAATTTTACATTGCCTCTTCCTTTAACTCTTCCATATCATCCTCATCCATATGCCAACATTGATCTTAAACTGGGAGAAAAGGCATTGCTACCAGGCCTGTGTGAGTGCCAGGCATTTCATGTCAGAGCAGTTCTTTCCCTGGCCTTGGGTGGTTTCCTCACGTGTCTGTGCTGATCAGTACTTTGCTGAATACACAAGAGGACTCACTGGAGACCTCTTAGGTTTTCTCTTTGTGCAGTTCTGTCTTATCTAGTATTCTGCAACAAGCTTTTACTGCCTTGATATTACTGGACCCTCAGCACTGTCTCTCCAAGTCAAGGTATCTCTTGGTCTCTGCCTGGGGTCCTTTTCCCTGGAAACTCTCAGAGTCTTAAGATAGTCCAACCCTGGGGCTTGGCTAACCTGGCCTCTTGCCCCTCCCCAGCCAAACTCTAGGAATCCCTGTTCTTCGTTGCTTGATGTCCAGTGACTTTCAAACCATTGTTTTACATATTTTGTCTGTATTTTATTTGTTTCAGGCAGGAGAATAAATCCAGTCTCTGTTACTCCATTATGCCCAGAAGTAGATGTACATTAATTTATTTTTTGAATGTTAAACCAAACTTGAATTTCTTGAATATTGAGTACTTGGCCATGATTTTTTTTTTAATACTGTTGATTTCAGTTTTTTTTTTAAAGGATTTTTAGTTTGTAAAGAATATTGGCCTTATTTTTTTTCTTATAACATCTTTGTCAGGTTTTCATTCCAAAGCTATGCTGGCATCATAAAGTAAGTTGAGAAATGTTACCTTAATATTTTCTGAATGAGTTTGTTAATTATTTGTATTTTTTTAAATGTATTTAGTAGCAAAGCAAACTTTGTTCAGAGTTTTCTATGTGGAAAGGTTTTTGATTCCATATCTAATTCCTTTACTATGTATAGAGCCGTTTAATGTTTGATTTTTTTCCAGACTAAATTTTGAAATTTGTGATTTTTAAGAAATGTGTCCATTTCATCTAAGATATTGTGTTTATTGACATAAATTTTTTCCTAACTTGCATCATTCTTTTAAAATCTGGAGGATCTGTCCTGGGATGTCTTCTTTTATTCCTAATAGTAATAATTTGTGTTTTCCCCTTTTTACTTAGACTTGCTTAAGGTATATCAATTGAATTAATCCTTTCAAAGAACCAACTTTTGACTTTATTGTTTTAGCTGCTCTTTAAGTCACTGATTTATGCTATAATGCTTATTTTCTTTCTTTTACCTACTTTAGAAATAATTTGCTGTTCTTTGTCTAGCTTTTTAAAATTTAAATAATTGACTTTAGATTGATCTTTTTAAATAAAGCACAGATGTTTAAATTATACATTTCCTTTAAAGCACTACTTTAGCTGCAACCCACATATTTTGCTATACTATGTTTAATTGTAATTTAGTTAAAAGTATTTCTAATTTCCGATATGTTGCTTCTTTAACTTGAGTTGTTTAGAAGTGTGATATTTATTTTTCAAATGTTATTTTATTGTTATTGATTATAGTGTTATTTCATCATAGTCAGGTAAAATATTATCATTTATTTGGCCCTTTAAAAATTGTTCAGACTTATTTTCCATTTTTTGTATGTTCTTTTTACACTTGAAAATAATTTGTGTTCTGCTGTTGTTGAGTGTAGTGTTTTATAAATTTCAGTTATGTCAAGCTGGTTGATAGCACTGTTCAAATATTCTGTTTACTTTCTGAGCTTTTTATTTTATGGTTTACATATACAATTGATTTCTGGGAGAGAAGTGTTAAAATCTTCAACTATGAATGTAAATTTGTCTATTTCTCTCTTTAGTTCTATCATTTTTTGCTTCATATATTTGAAAAATCTATTGGATGAATACATCTTTAGGATTCTTATATGTTACTAATAAATGCATTCTTTTATGATTTTGAAATTTCCTCATTCCATTTTTTCTGGCCTTCATTGTTTTGGTTAAGATAGCAGATATAATTCTTACATTTTTTTTCTCTTACATGTAATGTTTCTTTTCTCTCGCTTCTCAGATTTTCTTGCTACCTTTGGCTCTGAGCAATATGACTATGGTGTATCTAGATGTGACTTTTTTTGCATCATCTTCTTTTTGGGTAACTATAGTTCTTGAGTCTGAAGTTTGATATTTTATGTCAATTAAAAAAATTCTTGTCATGATGTTCTCAAATATTTCTTCTGACTCATTTTATATCCCTCACAGATATAATTAAATGTTTAATATTGTCCCACAGATGGATTCTCTGTTCCAATTTTTCCACTCTTCTTTCCCTTTTAGTTTCATTTTGGATAATGACTTTTCTTCAAGTCTACAGATTCTTTTCTATGCTGTTAATAGTCTACTGTTAAACTTATAAATATATTCTTTATTGTTGATATTATATTTTTAATTTCTGGTATTTCAATTTGGTTCCTTTTTATAATTTCCATTTCTCTGCTGAAATTCTCCATCAATTTATGCATGTTGCCCACCGTTTCCACTTTTTTTTTCACATTTTTGTCATAAATATACTGAAATTATTTCCTGAAAATTTTAACATCTGGGCTTTCTAGAGTCTGATTCTATTAATTATCTTCTCATTTGATTACTGCTTACACTTTTTTGCTTCTTTGTGTGTGTCATAGTTTTGTCGTTGTTGTTGTATGTTGACCATTGTGAGTTAAAAAAAAAGTTGAGATTGAAGTAATTAATATTTATCTGAGAAAGGGCACACCTATTCTTCTGTCAATCTTTGGGAAGGTTGAGTGAATCTGATATATATTTGATGTGTGTGGATATTGTTTCAGCTTTAGTTAGATTTAGTTTACCACTGACCTCAAATGTTTTGAGGATAGAATCTGTACTTTCCCATCATTAGGGCTTGTAATCCTAGCAACGGCAAGAGTTCCAAGATTGCTTTATGCTTCCAGTTTGTTTTGATTGCTAGGGAATTCTCTTTGTTTTCCTGATCTTGACTATATTCACATCAGAAGGTCATGCTGCTTTGCTTCCAGCCTTTGGCATCCAGTTCCTTGTACTTAATGAAAGTCCATGTTGCCTTGAGGAATTCCTCTCAGCAATCCTGCCTCATTTCTGGCTTTAGTTGCAATTGTCTAGATTTAGGTGGAAGTCCAGACATTCTCAGACAGATTTCTTTCCGTTCTTCTGCCTTGTCCCTAGCCTCCAATGGGACGCTGCCTTGTACTTAGAGAAATCCTCATATGCCACCGAGATATCTCTCTCAGATTTCCGAACTTTCCCCCAATCTTCAGTGTAGTACTTCTTTGTATTTGATGAAGGACTGCTGTAAAATGTTGACAGATAAATACTCTCACTCTATGGATGGGGTTCCTTGAGATTCCAGCATGTCAAGCCAGTCCATTCATAGGTGTTAATAGCTTTTTTTAGGATTCATATCGTTTCTCCTTTTCCCCACTCTATGGTACATTCTGTCTCTGCTACTTCACTAGAGATGAAAGCATTAATCATTCTCCTCTTTCCTAGAATGGGATCATAACTTTTAGATTTTAGTTAATTTAGCTTAACATGTGTCCGTAGCTCTCTCGATGAGTTAAAAAAACTATGATTTCGTAGTTTATATGGCTTTTCCCTTAGTCAAGTATAAGCAATCATCTCCATGATTTCTAAATTCCAAATTTCTTGACTAAATAAAAAAAAAAATTTAAAGCAAGCATTATACTAAAGTTAGAAGAAGAGTATTTTAGGCAGAGTTCTACTTTTAATGTTTATGTAACCTTGGAAAAACTACGTCTCTGAACCTGCTTTGTCCATGTCACCAGGTAGACTTTTAGCTCCACGTGGGCAAAGATCAAGGCTATATTTAATTATTGCATTCACAGTGCCTAGCAAAGTATCTAGCGTGTACTAGGAACTAAATGGATAGTTGTTGAACCAATGAAAGAGATTTGAAAGAGGAAATTAGATCCGATTTTATAAATTTTGTAAGTTCTAATTTTTAAAATTAATTATTTTCAGAACTATAAAGATAGAAATATGCCTCTTAAAGAGGAGTCCACAGAACTCTATAGATCTGCAGATATAGTCTAGTTTGATAAACCTGGGTTGGAAGATGGATAAAAGATTGGTGTTTATGTGTTTAGTAGAAAATTTGAATAGAAAGCTCCTGTTCTCACAGGGAAGCCTCAAGTGAGAAGGAAAGCTGAGGCTACATGTTCATGTTCTGCATTGCAAAGATGCTGTAGTGATGCCTAGCTTGGTACACGAAGCCTGTCTGAGCATTGAGAAACAGAACAGCAGGCAGAACCCTTAGTACCAGAGTCCCAGGAGAGGGAGTGAGAGAGTGTGGGCTTACTGTATCAAAGTGAGATAGGAGGGGAAAAGATCATGATACATCTTGTATGTGTATATGCAACATATGTACTCTCTTCACTGGTCCTTTGAGATAACGATTGTAAAAACATTTTAGGGAGTTTAGCTAAGTTACTCCATTGAATGGCTGCCTCTGCATCCATTTTGTTTGGCCAAGTGGCCTATGAGGTTGCCTTAAACTGACCCCTCATGTAAAAGTCACAGGCAAATGTAAGTTCCTGATATGACTTCTTCAATGGCCCTCGTGATCAAGTCTTCCTCATCTCCTAGGACCTTCATCTGTGCACCCCTTAGGTAAGACCCCTATAGTGCTTACCAAAATTCTACTCTTTGAACCAACCTATCTGGCCTTAGCCCAGGAATCCCAAAGCACTTTACCCACAGACCCTAATAAAGACATGTGCCCCAGGTCCCATTGCCCTTTCTCTGCCGAAATGAAAGCTTGGACCTCCCTATGTGGCCCCTCAATGCCCATCGTTTACTTCCTCGAGGACCTCTAAGTAATAAACTTCTCTATTTCAATTTCTGTTGTGGTTCTTTATTGAACTATGGCTTACTATCCAGCTCCTGGTGCTCTACTTAACAAATGTTAATTTAACAAAGTCTTAACACTCTTTGAATGAACAAAAATAATCAACATTATTGAGTGCTTTTTACGTGCCACTCACTGTTCCAAGTTCTTCACAAAAAGTAATTAATTTTTTACATACTTCTAAAAACACTCCCTTCGTAAAACCTTTTAGTCTTATATACTATGACAATCAGTTTTAGAGTTTCAAATAAATAAAATAGCTGCATTTCATTAGAAGTCATATTGAAGTGAAAATAATTTAATCCTTATGGTAATACTAGGAGATTGGTAGTATTTTTATCCTAGCTTTTTAGATAAGGAAGCTGAAACACATAAAAGCTAAGCTTGCTCAGCATTTCATAACTGGTGAAATCCTAGAGCTGGGCTTAGAGCTCAGATCGTCAGGATCTAGATCGCGTGCTTATGACATCTTTGCAGTGTCACCTCCCTAGGAAGTGCTTAGTACCTTCATTGTTGTTTCTCTTATTATTGTTATTATTATTTTGTATCTTGTTGGTGAATACTCTCTGTGATTTTATACTTTTAGGAGTTCTATAGCCTTCGTTCCTTAACCAAGTTTAAGTTCCTGCCTTCTTTATTGTCACCAGGGCTTTTTATTACCTTTGAAATGAAAGCCAAATCAACAAAGTTCTGTTACATTGCTGCTGCTTGAATGACTATATTTTAGAACTACCGCTATTTTTTTTTCCCTGAACAACAATCACAGCCAGTTACACTAAAGATATTTGAAAATATCAGTGAAGGTGTTGGGGCAGCAGTGGTGATAGTAGCAGCTCCAGTAGTGGTGACAACAGTGAATGTGGCTGTGTCCATGAATGAGACAGACAGATTTAGTGATGACAGAGGAAATGCTGAGATTTCACATTTCTATTTATTCTAAAACTATTTACTGAACACAGATACTAGGTACTGGAAGTATAGTGGGGAACACTATGAAACAGCTCTAGCCCTCATGTATCTTTCAGCATGGTGAAGGAGGAGCAACAGTTCATGAATAATAATAGCAAACACTGGTCTAGGATTTACTATGTGCCAGACACTTTTCCTAGTGCTTTACATTTGTTATTTCACATATTCCACCCAACAATCTTAGGAGGTGGATCTCCAGTTTGGAGATGAGGAAGCCAAACACAGTATGTTAATCTTCCTTAAGATCCCATAGCTAGTCGGTGACTGAGCTGATATTTGAACCCAAGAAGACTCACTTCAGAATTTGGCACCTAAACAGTATCCTAGTCTACTAACAAATGATGAGTCAGTTGACAACTGTAATAAAATCCTCAGAGACAATGGGAGGATGATGGGGGATTGATCCTGGTCTGGAGGATGAAGTGATGAGGAGAGGTGAAAAGCCAGCTTGGTGAAGGTGAAAAGCCAGCTAGGTGAAGGTGTGTTTGTGCACGTGTGCGTGTGCATGTGTGTGCATGCGTTCACACATATGTGATAGAGTGGGGTGGGTGGCAGAGGAGCTGGAGGAGCATTCCAGGAGTGGGGAGAAGCTTATTTACGGACTTGTTGAGGAACACAGCTCTGTAAATATTCAAAGTAAATGACAGCTTATGATTCTTTTAATGAAAATTCACTTTAGGTACAACTCTCAGGTCCTATTTAGTTGCATGGTTCAAAATGATGCTGGGTTTGTACACAGCTTTCAGCCAACTGTTGAGCACATATTTGCAGAGTTTCCTGCTTTATAGTCAGAGGTTTGGGAGTCCTGGAAAGCTCAGTTTATATCCCAGCTTCTTAGTCATGGTCTTTGCTCAATTATTTGGGGTTGTATTTTCTGTTTTTTGGATTAATAGGAAGTACGTTAAAAGTGCATAAACTACAAATATTACTTCAAATCAGTGCAAACATCCTCATACCTGAAGGTTTTCATTGCTTGCAACAATCACACCCTTCCAGGTAGACCATCGTTTTAGTTTTGGACCCCATTCCTGAGTCCCAGTGGGTCCTTAAAGAGGAAGCTATACTTTGCTATAGGCAAAGACAGGGGCTGTGGATTCAAGCACTGCAAAGACAGGGTCGAGAAATTAAGTGAGAAAGGGAAGGAAGAGGAGGACTGAAGCACTGAAATTAATTCTCTGCCCAACTGGGTTCTGATGTAACATTAAAAAAAAAAAAAACAGATTAACTAGGAAGCAAATAGAAATTAGATTTTTAGCAAGCTTTTAGCAGTTTCTCAAGTGACACATGTAGTGTTTAGTGTTCCTAATGAGTTGCACTACAATTATTTTTACACTTTTGGACATCTGTGGAGTGGTAAATGTGTTCCTAAATATTAGATATAATTACAAGAAAATATGTTTATATAAATTTATTTGGTACCAGGTTCTGACTAGTTTTATTTTAATCAGGGTTTTAGATTATACATGGCTTTCATTCTTCTCTTCCTTTATCCTCCTTAATTGAGATCTGACTGTGTTAAGTGTCTGAACTTGAGTGGATATACCAGATATCTTTGAACCTTGGTTTCTTGCTCTATAAAAATGAGGCCAACACCCCTGTCACTCAGGATATTTATAAAGATGACATAAGATAATATGCAGCAAAGTGGCTCATGTGAGGTCGGGTACAGGATAGATGCCCAAATCTTTTTAATTTTCTCCTTTCCTCTGTCCCTTCCTTCATTCTTACCTGCCTGCCTGCCCTTTTCTCTATCTTCTTCCCTTTATCTCCTCTTGGCAGTGGAGTGGAAAGTAAGGAGACCACGTCTCAGATCTGCTACTCAGAGACTGGTGAGCTTGACTTAATCTCTCTGCTCCTTAGTTTTCTCATTGGCAAAATGAGAGAATTTATTAAATAGGTCACCTAGGAGCCCTGTAAATTATCAAATCCTACATTTCAGTTTTTCTTTGATTCTCAAATTATGCATAAAAATATTAGACTGTTTTGTAATATTAGTTGTTTCTGTTTTTGCCTGTCCGAAAGAAGGTTGTGATTCTCTCTTTGCCCCTGTAAGCCTGGGAAAGATTTCCACAAATACACCTCGACTAAATTTGTAGGTTTCCAGCTGAGTAGCAGAATCCAGGCTGCTGAATGTGGATGAGCTTCTGTTAGCACCATGTTATTTGATTGTGTAGCTGTAGTACTAGGAAGAGACTGAACCAATATTCATGAGGTGGGACTGTGACTTGGACTTTAGAACCAGTTCTCCTGGAGGATTTAGATGATTATTTTTTGGTTTTCTTCCTTGGAAAAAGGAATAGCCGTGAATGGTAGGATGACTAATGTTACCTGCCCTCATGACCCTCCCGCCTCAAAAAGAAAGATGTCCATGTTCTAATGCTTGGAACCTGTGAACATGTTAATTTACATGACACAGGGTCTTTGTAAATATGATTGAGTTAAAGATTTTGAGGTCAGGAGATTATCCTGGATGATCCAGTGAGGCCAATAATATCATAAGAGTCTTTATAAGAAGGAGCCAGAAAGGTCAAAGAAAATGATAACGTGATGATAGAATTATAGAATGAGAGAGAGGTTTGATGATGTGACATTGCTGACTTTGAAGATGAAGGATGTGTCCATAAGCCAGGGAATGCAGATAGCTTTTAGAATCTGGGAAAGATAAGGAAACGGACTCTCTCCTAGTGTTTCCAGAAGAAACACAGCTCTGCTAACACCTTGATTTTAGCCTGTAAGATCTATTTTAGACTTATGAACAACAAAATGGTACAGTAATAAGTTTGTATTGTTTTAAGCCATTATGCTTGTAGCAATTTCGTGCATTAACCATAAGAAACTAATTCATCATGGCTAGCAATGTAAAAACTCTACATTTTAAGACATTTATTCTTCCTCCAAATAAGTCTGGATGAACTCTAAGGATCGGAGAATAATTTTATCTACGACAGCTAGGTAGTTGGAGAAAGGACTTGGTGAGCAGGGATGACCTAGACCTTTCAACACCTTGAGGTGAGAAAGCTTCGAAATTTCTAGTTACTATGGGGTCCCAGGTGGGCTACAGCAGAAGGTTTTATTCAAGGGAGTTACTGATTTACTGAAGTGGAAATTAGTTAGAATTGGTCTATTGCCTATTGGGTAATCTCATTAGTTTTTCAACTTTAACTCTATTTCCTCTTCCAGCTCTAGAAATGTGACCAAGATTACCACCAGGAAGGCCAATGATTGTTAAATGAGGTGGTATGTAGGCATTTACTATTCTATTGAATTATTCTATATCTCCTTTCCCTAGTCCTACTTTTCTATAAAGTTCATTATGATTTCTCAACCTCAATAAATATAGGGTAGGTGTTAGCAACAGGGTGCCCCTTTGGTGGAGCAATAGGAAGGGGTCATGGACGAATATGTGGCAATGGATGGACAATGGGTAGTTCTCAATGAAGCTTTTCCTCTCTAGGTTTCAGTCCAATTTTGCTATAAGTTAAGAGGGACCCTTTTGTTAGGCAAGGTCTGGGAAGCTGACTCTGAGCCAGAGATTTGTGTGCAGGAAATTTATTGAAGAGTCTTTTAAGAACAACACTTGTTTGGGAAGCATGATTAGGCAGGAGAATTGAACTGTGATTCAGTTGTAACAGAGGCCTAAGCTGATCCTTCATGAAGCTTAAAAAGCCTTCCAAATATGTCCTGAATTAAGGTGAAGGAACTGGGCCTTTGTATCTCCATATTGACCAGTCACTGGATGTGCGGCTGCCCCAGGGGAGTTTGCTTAATTTGGGGTGAGACAGCTCTCTTATCCTGAGGGTATTACCCTAAGAGAAACTCAGCTGTGACCCATGGGCAGCCAACACATCAAGGCAGCTGGGGAAATGAGCACCTCAGTCCTGAAACAGGGAGACCTGGATGGTGCACCAGAGCTATTCTATAGACCAGTGAATGAGTATATGGTGAAAGGGAAAACAGAGAAGCAAGATCAGCACCAGCTAGAGCACTCGATTGGATTCCAGAAAGGTCGACTTACAGATTCTCTGCCATTGGCTTAGCCAGTTACTTGCTTAATTACTTGGTTCCACTTTGCAGTAATGATCTTTTTCATTGCTTCTTCATCCCTGTCAGGGTGAAGAATAGAGAATTAGATAGTTGAAAATCAAAGATAAGCCTTATACTAAATCTCAAATTTTAGCCTTGTTGAAAAACACTTCCACATACCTTGTCACATTCACCTTCTTTGAACATTTTCATCTCTGCCTTTCTTTGTCTATATTGTCCTGATGGAAATAGTATGAAGCAAAGTAATTGTGCAAAGTTAGGTAGCAGAAAGGAAAATTGACACAATTAAAGAACTTAGATTCAATGTGACATAGGTTTATGGAACTTCTACTGGGTCCAGACCAAATATATATTTTTGTCAAATATTTATTTTATATGATAGAAAAAACATAAAGTAATCTTTTTAAAGTAAAGTAGGCAGCGGGGTTGGACTGATGGCATGTTAAAAAAGGCAGAAGTGTCTCTTTGGAAGCTTTTTCTCCCTGTAAGTTATTCTTAGTGTGTTGCTGTGAAGTTGAGGAAAAATGCATTCTCTCCTATAGCTTAAATAACATTTGAGAACCGAAGGTAGATTCTAGCTTAATTATGTAAAGTTACCAGTCTTTCTACATGTTTATTCATTTCTTGTCACCCCAGTTGTTAGCCTTTCTTTTTATTTTCATCTCACTTCTGTATTTTACAAATATCAGTCTCATCCACTGTATCTTTATTATTAATTCATTTAAATTCTGTTACAAAGAGATCAAGCATTTATTTCTTTTTGAACATTTACTTCCCTACAAGCTTGGAAATATTTGACTGACAGCAACGGCAACCCCTATGGAGCCTGTGTAAACATGAGTTTACAGGCTGCTGTGCAGGCACCTTTGATGATTTACTTTCTGGTTATTGAGATTTATTTATTTTTTGATGAACTGGTAAATTATGAGGCTGTGGACCTTGCCAGGTTTCCAGGTATCAACTCAAAAAGCCTTGCTGGAAAAACTGTGGTTGGCACTGCAACATAGAGAATGACCAATGATGCATCATATATTTTTAATAGATATAATGTTTTAATAAACATTCTCCTCCTAAAGCAATGGATTTTAAAATAGGCTTTTGCCTTGAGCCATGTAGCTACCCAGCTGTGAGTTTTATAAGGCAACAATCTCCACATCATTAGATGTTATGACTAATATTCCAGCAACTGAAATAATAGCTATTTACATGCACATAAAAAGTTAAAATGACATTTAAGATACACTTACACTCAGAAAAGTGTGCTTGTAAAAGTGATTCCACAAGTTCTTCATTTACTTTTCCCTATTGACTTATCTTGTAAAGGTTCCTTGCAAAGCAAAAGTAGCTTAGAAAGCTTTTCCCAGACTGACACCTGGGACCTCTCCAACTTTTAGAGCAAGGTAAGATTGCCCCACCTCCACTCTCATCACCCATTAGTGTTTAGGCTTCATGAAGATTTCTGCTGATTTTATTGGCTCATGGGTTCACGGTCTTGCAGGTGCTTTTGATGTTTTCACTTCATGTTACCATTTTGCTCTTTTATTGGTTTCTGTATGAGATCTACTCACATCAAACATTTGATGAGTTTTTTGTGGGCTTTACTAAAAATTTGGAAGACTCTGACAAATCACTTTGTGCACTTTACGACCTTCTGCCATTTTTCTGGCTCACTTGCTTCCTTCCTGGCTTGCCCTCTGCCCACCTTCCCGCTATTTCTCTCCTTGTCTTATTCAGAGCACAGTCCGACCTCCCTGAGATCTAATTTCCCCAAACAAATAGTCTGTGCCAATTATAAAAGTATTTTTCCCATTTTATTACATGACCTAAGACTTTTATTTTCTATTACTACTAATTATTTTGCTCACAGACATGCACTGATTATGTGGCCATGGAAGGGGAGTTTTTCCTGAACTGTCCCCCGATATTTCCTCTTCTGGATAGGAGAAGGAAGTAAGAAAGAAAGGGTAGCACTAGCAGGAAGTTTAGTACGGACAATTTTTGGAGGGGAAATGCTGGTGTTTTGGTTTCCTCTCTCTAGTGCTATATCAGAATGTTTAATCAAGAAAAGAGATTTACTTCTTCAGTTTAACTGGCTCAGCCCCAGAAATGTGCAATTCAATCTCATCTTTAATCAATAAATCTGTCGTTTAAATGACAACTGAGGGGCTTCGTTCTCTCTCCCTTGCTATTTTGGCCCATCACATAGAAACTTTGGCCTTTTGGAAATACCGATTAGAGTAATTTTTCCTTTTCTCTCCAGTTCTGTCTCATGTCTTGCTGTAGTATATATGTTTGTGTCCCTGTTAAACTCACGTGTTCAATCTTTATGCCCAATGTGATGGTGTTCAGAGGTGGGGCTTTGAGAGGTGATTAGGTGATAAGGGAATGAGAGTTCTCTCACCCCTTTCTCATGTGAGGGCACAGCAAGAAGTCTGTGACTTGGGAGAGGGCCCTCCCCTGACCATGCTGGCACCCTGATCTCAGACTTCCAGCCTCCAGAACTGTGAGAAATAAATTTTTGTTGTTTATAAGCCATCTAGTCTGTGGTATTTTGTTAATAGCAGCCTAAGTGACCTATCCTACCAGAAGAATAAACTGTGCATATTTGGCTCAGCCTCTGCCATTTCCTTTAAATAAAATATTTAAATATAGCATAAGTATCTGATTGGATTATGATGATGTCAAGGGTAATTTATTTCCTAAACTTAATCTAGTTTTAGTCATATAATTTAGAAGACTGGACTTGATATAAAGAACTGAATTTTATTTAAAAACCAAGTTTATAAAATAAAAACTTCAGTAGATTTTTCTATATCATTTCTTTCCTTTTTCATAGTATTTAAAAGATGCAGCTATTTTATCCATCCCTGGATAATGAAGAATAAGTATCAGTGGCTATCTCAGGCTTCTTCAAAGCTTTTATCAACCTCGAACTATAATTTTGGGTGCTTTTAGGATCATGTTGTCTTTTTAGGGTCCTTGTAAATTGAGCGAGTCTGACTGGATCATCTTCCAACCTGTTCTACATTCTAATTTAAATTTAAATTTAAGAGTCCTTTATGTAGTCCATCTCTTCTCCCTTCCCTATGATATGTGGAAATTGTTTGAGGAACTGAGATTGAATCTGCCTTATCCCATATCCCCTGTGTAGCTTTGCCTATAATAGCTGATCAATATTCTTTGTAGAGTGAACTCTTCCTCTCTAAATTTGATAAGGGAGCATTAGCCTCTGAAAATGTTTCACACAGTTGTCTATTTAGTACAGCAGAAAATATAGACTGATCTTCAAATCTTCATACCCTTATACTGAAGCCATCTTATATTGAGTAGCCAAGAATTTTTGACTTCCTTAATTATAACAGTGAGTGTCACTGCACCTATCCCTTGTTCCTTAGTCATTTAAAATTGTTAAGGCATTTTAAAGAGATGTTTTTCTTAATTCTCTATAGTTTTATTAATATTGATGAAACAGCATTAAAAAGTTACTTGAAGAGAAAACAAGAAATTGGGCCAGTAGGTACCAAGAAAATAGAGTTTCCATCTTGCCAGCATGTAACTCTCCTATGAGAGTTGCTTCACATATGAGAAGAGGTATTTCTTATGATTTGATTTTCTCTCCCATCTTATCTGTAGGAATCTCTGGATTCAATAGAATTATAGAATCATCCTGGCATATGCTTTCTTCTTCACTGTTTTGATACTGAAAAAGAATACTACATTGCCTAGCACAATATTTGCGCAGTGTGCCTGCAGCTCCAGCTATGTCTTGAAAGACTTTTTGTGGGTTATGACATTCCCCTAAATGTGCTGAGCTTTCTTTAACCTTTCATAAAACATTGTGATCTTTATGGACTGTATCATATTGTGCAGTAATGTGCTTTATTGTCCACAGAATAAGCTTTTCTTAAAGATAATTGGAAAGCTAGAAATGGCTGCTATCGGCTGATTTTTAAAAAATACATTATTTCTGAAATGGGGCTGGTGTAATAATGACCCTATCTGTTCAAGATTTAAGATTTGTCTTGGCAGAGAAAATTGATCCATTTCACCTTTGTCTAATGGAAATTTTTATCTAGGATTATCTGTTTATGTAAATGAATGTTCCTCTGAAAAGGGAACTTGAGGGGCTATAAATCTTGGTGACACCTCAGTTTCATAGGGGAGAAATTGGAAAGGATTCTAGTATTTATCTGCCTGAAATTGGTTATAAAAACAAAATTATCTTCATGTACCTACAGCATCTAATGTTTCCTGGAATTTCATTATAATTTTGAATAATTCAGTGCAATAGTAAGAATGGTGTTTCTATATTACCTCATTCAGAAGTTGTTTTTACTTTTTCTTTTTGCCAGTTGCTTTCTCATGCTGTCATTAAAAAGGAAGTGAAGGCTTTTGCTTACCCACTTTGTTAGGGATGAGGTTTTTTCTGCATAATCTTAATTGTCTTTAGCCATTGTAGGCTCGTTATCTGCAGTTTTATAAAAACTGTTAGTGAATAGCCATCATTTCTCTTTTTAAAAACTATCGCTTATGTTAATTCTGATCTGTTGACCAAAATATTGAGGTTAGTATTAGAATTGTTCTCCATTAAAATACTTTGGTTCTTCAAAGTAATTTTTGGACCACGCTTAATCTATTGTATTCGGAAGTTCTAAGGTGATAACTTTGAAAAATCATTAGTGTTATGACAAATTCTTTTCCCTTAAGCTGAAGGGAAGTTGGAGAGTAAGATCAGCTAATTTCAATGTTAGCTAATTAGAGGAAAAGGAAGGGAGGTTGATAATTTAATTGCATTAACTTTTTTTTTTTGAAGAAATGTGTTATTTCTTTGTAGAGACTAACTTTAGTTTTACCTGGTAGTTGTCAGAATTACACTGTTTTTATGTTTCTCTTCTAACTACTTGTGTGGAAATTTTTCTCCTTTAGATAATATTTGAGTTACTTCACCAAGATTTGAAAAAAAGCATATTAGCAACATATTGCATTCCAAAGATGACACGAATGTAATTATTTAGCTGTGTTACATAAGGACTAAAAGTTGCTAAGAAATTTTCTTTTTTTAGTGTAAATCCATTCATAACACAGGGTAGAAAGGCAGCAACCAGGAGTACTGTTTGCAGCCTGGAATATTCTTATAAAAAATCATATTTGGACATCCATATTGAGATTCATCATTGCATTTGCTTTTTAATAGTAAATGTTCATGAACAATAGGTAGGGTACAAAAATCACTTCTGTTTTCCAGGAAATTGAAGGATAATGTAGCAGTGTGGAATAGAAGACAAGGCACTGGGTTGGGTATCAGGAAAACTGGGTCTGGCTGGGACAATTGACTGTAGAAAGGTCACTGCAGTTTTCTGAACCCAACTTTCCTCATCTTTAAGATGAAAATTAAAAATCTATGCCAAAACAAAACTGTGTTGTGAGGAGTCAGAATACTGGTTACTTTAGTGAGAGGAAGTGATGGGAGGAATGTCAGTGGCTTCGGGGCTTCTGGGATGCTGCCAGTAGTCCCTTTCTTGAGCTGGGCATGCTTTACATAGTTGTGTTCACTTTGTGAAAATTCCTCAGGATGCACATATCCAATTATCTGGGCACTTTTCTGGTTGTATATATGTATAGTTCAATTAAAAAATTCCCTCAAATGCCTGCTATTTTACAAGATCACTGGGGGAACTATATTTGAAAACATTTTAAAAAATGGTGATGTGCATTCCAATTTTAGATGTAAGCCTTTGTAAAAATTTGTAACTTTTTTTGGTGTAGATGACATGTATATATTGCTTTCTACATACCTCTAACCTTACTCCTCATGCTCCTTCTTCTTCACTATGTGTTTCATTCAGTATGATCATGAAAGTCCAAGTTTTTATATATATATATATATATATAAATTCTACCTTAGTTAAAGCATTGGTTAAGAAAAAAGTCCCTTAAATACAATCATGGAGAACTGGTATCATTAGCACAACCTGAGCCTCATTAAATATTTCTTTTTACCTTGAAGATGCCTGAACCCCCAATCATTCATTCCAGCATCCACTCAGCAGCTTTTAAGGACATAGAAAACAAGCTTTAATTGCTTCTGACTTTCACACTACTCACTGTATTTTTTTTTTATCAGAGCACCGGATATTCTCAGATGCTTCTTACTTCATCCTGGCAAGGCCCAAGTTTCTTTGACTCTTCACTCCTTCTGCAATCTGTTCAGAATGGCCTGGCACTGCATTTTATGTGCGTATGACTTAAAGAATACATTTATGAACTCATGGTTTCCGTGGATCTGGACTCCAGGCATGGCTCAGCTGGATCCTCTGCTCTGGGCCTCTCAACAGGGCTGTGATCAAGGTGTTGGCTGGGGCTTCTATCTCATCTGAGGCTTGAGATCCTCTTTTAAGATCATTCAAGTGGTTTGGAGAATTCAGTTCCTTGTGGCTATAGACAGTGGCCTTCAGTTCTTGGATGCTACTAATTTCCAGATGTACTTCACAGCATGACTGTTTGTTTATTCAAGGCCAGCAGGAGAATGTCTCTTACCTCTAGACCTACTCTTAAAGGGCTCTCCTGATTAGGTCAGACCCACCAATGAATGTGCCACCACTGAGAAGACGTCATCTGTGAAGATCAGGGTTTTCCTTAACACCAGCATAGGGGCGTGACATTTAGTAAGTAGGGAATGAAAGTTTAAAGGACAAATGGATTTTTATTTATCCCTAATAAAACTTCATGTTGCTATCATAGATGAGTGCTATCATTTCAGGCAGTGGAGAGCACTTTGGATTCTGGTTTTCTCATCTGTGATAAAAATCATCCTGTTTTCACATGCATGTTAGATGAACATAATTAATACACCATCAAAGTCCTGATTTGGGAGTAGCAGAGGCTAATCATTTTATAATGTAGAGCTGCGGGGAATGGGAGATTCTTTAGTCCAGTCACTTGGAGTCAACCTACCTTTCAGGGTACCATCCCTTCATTACTGTTGCTGTTAGTAAATCAGTTAGTTGTCTTACCTGTACTAGCTATCCAATACATAGATTTCTATTTTGGCCACAAATGTATCATGAAATATTTGGCCAGATGTGTTTTGCCGAAATACAAGTATACTATAAACTAGAGATAGTTTGGTCTACTTGTATTTTTCTATTTGTAATACTATTTCTATTTGTAATAGAAAATACAAAGGTGAACTTTCAGCTCTACCATTACTTATATAAATTTTAAAAACAAACATGGGTAACTCTCCATTTCTCATGATAACTAAGAGCATATTTTCATCTCAAAAGCAACCTGTAAAAATCTCCTAAAATTTCGGCCTACTTTTTCATTGTCAACAGAGTCTTGCTGGCAAATGTAATTATAACCATGTACATGTCTGTGCTCTCTAGACGTGGAGAAAGCAGAGACCCAGACAATTTTCTCGATAGATAAGAATTTAAAAGTAACAGCAAGAATACTAGAGGCTAGTCTAGGTGGGAGAGACACACTCTGCATGAACTCTTAATTTTAGTCAGACATGCTGAGAACAGAAGTCACTGCCAACTGGTTAGATCTAAAATAAATAAATATTATGTGCTTGGCAGAGTAGAGAAGTCATGCATTGCAGTAATAAAACTCAATGTATTTGTCACTGAAAATAAAAAGGGCACAGTCTAAAACGTGGTGGTTGCTGGGTTGGAAGGAGCAGAGAAGTCGTATGTTTGTCGGTATTTCCTCAAGGCA
>NW_011888837.1:6561729-6564190 GCF_000151845.1 Pteropus vampyrus
GCCTACTTTTTCATTGTCAACAGAGTCTTGCTGGCAAATGTAATTATAACCATGTACATGTCTGTGCTCTCTAGACGTGGAGAAAGCAGAGACCCAGACAATTTTCTCGATAGATAAGAATTTAAAAGTAACAGCAAGAATACTAGAGGCTAGTCTAGGTGGGAGAGACACACTCTGCATGAACTCTTAATTTTAGTCAGACATGCTGAGAACAGAAGTCACTGCCAACTGGTTAGATCTAAAATAAATAAATATTATGTGCTTGGCAGAGTAGAGAAGTCATGCATTGCAGTAATAAAACTCAATGTATTTGTCACTGAAAATAAAAAGGGCACAGTCTAAAACGTGGTGGTTGCTGGGTTGGAAGGAGCAGAGAAGTCGTATGTTTGTCGGTATTTCCTCAAGGCAGGTTCCTTAAAGTGGTATGAGACATAGCCCTACTGGATGTTGGCACATGGGAAGTTTATTCAGTGTCCTTTAGCCAAGTTTTCCTTAGAATGTTCTTTTAGCGTAAAGGGGAGCTCGGGACACCAAGTACAAGGACAGAGGCCATAAAGTGTCTGTTGATTTTTCTCTTCTTTTTCACTCCTTAAATCCTAGGGAAGACCCTTATCATTTGAGGTCTGAGTTATTGAAATTGAAGCTTTTCCTCTGTCTGAGGCACTGCTAACTGCTGTCCCAGAATCTTCCTATATCGTGGTGTAACATGACTCCCCGTTACCTACTCATTAAATGTTAACATCTCTGAATTTCAAATCACTCGTAGCTGGTCTCTCCCTCTTAAACAAAATGAATGGTGACATGTTTAATTCATACCAAAATAATGATTTAAAGTATACCTTTGTAGCCACCATTCCTTTTTAAGAAACAAAATATCACAAATACCTGAGTACCTCTCTTCCATTATATTTTTCTCTTAATCCTGAAGGTATCTGCTATACAGTATTTATTATTTCAATGCAGTTTGTCATATTTTTACAAGTGTATGTAACCGATATATGGTGATATTTGCATTATTTAAAACCTGATACAGAGGGGAAAAAAATGGCTTAGATAATAGAGGTTCTGTTCATCCCTCTGGCAACCAAATCAAAGTTGTGATGGAAACAAGGAGCAGCAACAAGGAAAAATCACCTGGGATGTAGATGAACAAGCCATACAACTAGGGAGAAATTTAAGAAATCACCCTGCAGCAGTAGAAGGTAGGACGGGGCAAGGACGCGGGGCTGCCTGGTCTCGAATGGCTGAGTGAGATGGAGGCTGCGGCTGCAGTGGATGCCTCTTAAAGGGGCTGCATCCATCAGCGGATTTTCGCAGCGACGAACCTGTTTGCTCTGAGCACCAGTGCCGATTAGGCTCTATGCAGGGGGCACCAGGGACTTACATGGAGACATTGTCAGAGTGAGGGCCAAGGTGAGACTCGTTCTGTACAGAAGTGCCGGCAGTATCCATTGTTCCCTGTTGAGCCCTCCCCCTTACCAGTGTGCCGGACACAGCGCCACCATAGCCCTGATGTCATCATACTGGATAACAAAGGTCACTCCACTCAGAGGAGTCCCTGAAACCCTGCCTCTCCCAACTCGCGGCCCCACCCAAACCACATCCAGGTATAGCCTCAGCGAGTCAGGTGCTGTTTACTGAACAGTGCCTAGACTCATACTGGAAGCAGTTGGCCTCAGTTTCTGGTGTGGCCTTTTGAGATAACTATAAGCAAAACATCTGTGGATTGCTTGCTGACTCTTAACAGGTAGTCCTGGAGGGGCAGAGGATTGGGCTAAGTTTGGCCTGCAGCTGAACCCCTCTTAGGACTGTGCCACTGGACACCTACTTCACAAATCCACACTAATAAGATCGGGAAACTTAGGAGCTTTGCTTAGTACATAGAAACAGACATGGAAAGGCAGCCAAAATGGGAAGACAAAGAAGCAGAAACCAAATAAGAGAACAGAACAGAGATCCAGATATAATGGAGTCAAGTGATCTAACAGATGCATAGTTCAAAACACTAGTTATAAAGATGCTCAATGAACTTTTGGGAAGTGTGGATAAATTCAGTGAGAACTTAAACAAAGAGATAAAAAAACATAAAAATGGAAATGGAAATTATAAAAAGGAACCAATCAGAAATGAAGAATACATTATCTAAGATGAGAACTATATTAAATGGAATAAACAAAGGAATAAACAAAGTGAATAAAGAAAAGGATCAAATGCCCTGTCTAGAGGATGGGAAAGCCAAGGACACGCAATCAGAATATCAAGAGATAAGATTCCAAGACTATAAAAATAATTTAAGGAGCATATGGGACACTATTAAGGGTCCAAATATCCATCTGATCGGCGTAACTGAAGAAAATCAAGATGTTGAACAGCTGTTTGCAGAAATAATGATGGAAAACTTCCCTAACCTGATGAAGGAAATGGACATAAAACCCCAGAAACTCAGAGAATCCCAAAAAAC
>NW_011888837.1:6564240-6572150 GCF_000151845.1 Pteropus vampyrus
ATCAAATGCCCTGTCTAGAGGATGGGAAAGCCAAGGACACGCAATCAGAATATCAAGAGATAAGATTCCAAGACTATAAAAATAATTTAAGGAGCATATGGGACACTATTAAGGGTCCAAATATCCATCTGATCGGCGTAACTGAAGAAAATCAAGATGTTGAACAGCTGTTTGCAGAAATAATGATGGAAAACTTCCCTAACCTGATGAAGGAAATGGACATAAAACCCCAGAAACTCAGAGAATCCCAAAAAACGGGGATCCAAAGAGGCCCACACTAAGACACATCATAATTAAAATGCCAAAGGTTAAATACAAAGAAAGAATATTAAAAGCAGGAAGAGAAAAGCAGATAGTTACCTACAAGGGAACACCAATAAGACTGGCAGCTGATTTCTCAAAAGAAACTGTGCAGGACAGAAGGGCTTGGCACAAAATATTTGATGTGATGAAGACCCAGGATCTACAACCAAGAATACTTTAGCCAGCAAAGCTATCATTTAGAGTTGGAGGACAAATAAAGAGTTTCCCAGACAAAAATAAACTAAAGGAATTTATCACCACCAAGCCAGTATTACAAGAAATGTTGGAGGGACTTCTCTAAGAAGAAAAAACATGTATCAAAAACAGGAATAAAGAAGAGTAACAACTATATTCCTTTCAATAAGTACCTCAAAGGGAAAAGAATTAAGTGCTCCAACTAAAAGATGGAGTGGAGGAATGGAAAGGAAAACAAGACCCCTAAATGTTGCCTATAAGAGACTCACTTCATATTAAAAGACATGCCGAGACTAAAAGGAAGGGGATGGAAAAAGATATTGCTTTGATGGACCTAGAAGTTATTTAAGTCAGACAGAGAAAGATAAACACTATATGATTTCGCTTATATGTGGAATCTAGGGAATAAAAAGAACAAACTAATCAGAAACAGACTCACAAATACAGTAGACAATTTGGTGACAGACAGAGGGGAGGGGGTATTGGCGGGGCTGGGAGAATGGGGAGAAAGGTTAAAGAAATACAAATTAGTAGCTGATGGATGGTCACGGGGGTGGGGAGCATGGCATAGGGAATGCAGTTAGCATTAACACATTGGCTAGGTGGAGGGTCAGGGGAGGGAGGGAGCAATTGGGGGGATTGTTTTATGACTTATATAGATATCTAACCAATGTACTTGAAACTAATTAAAATAATACTTGAAACTAATTAAAATAAATTTAAAAAAACCTGATACAAATCGTACCATTATTGTATGTATTCTGCAGAAAGTTTTATTTGTCATTATTATTTTCGTAAGATTTATCCATGTAAACATGAATAGCTCTAGTTAACTCATTTTCACTGATGAAGAGTGTTCCATGTATTAACAAGCCTATTTATCCATTTCCCTATTGATGAACATTTATAGTTTTTATTTTTCACTATTAAAAACTGATTCTGTGTGTATTCTTGTGCATACCTTCTGTACACGGTGTAAAAGAATTGTGTTTTGTTTGCTTAGGGTGTTTAGAAGTATAATTTTTGGTTTATAATGTATGTTCATCCCAACCTCACTTAAAATAGTCAAATTACTCTTTGACGTGATTGTACCAACATATACTTCCACCTTCAACATGTAATAGTTCCTATTATTCTGTAACTGTGCTAACATGTGTATTTCCTGACATTGACCTTTTTTGTTTGCCTGATAGCTATAAAATGGTATCTCATTGTGGCTTTCATTTTTAAGACAACATCTTTTTGTGTTTCTTGGCCTATCTGGTTTCTTTTTGAGTGAATTACCTGTGTATATCTAAGATTTCAGTACCATTTAGTGACATATGGTTTCATTCTAAAGTTGATAGATATTTGCTTTATTTCCTGTATTTTGGTACTTCCTGCTGAGTACATCCCTAATAGAATTTCTGGGTTAACTGTAGTAGGTACAGCTAAGTGGTCTTCCAGTGTGATTGTACTAATTTTCATTCCCACCAGCCATATACAAGAGTTCCAATACTAACTTCTTTTTTTAACAATTGGTATATTTATTCTTTTTAATTTTAGCCAATCTCGTGTCTGTATATAGTTTTAATTTGTTTTGCTCATCATTAGAGCATCTTTTTAGAATTGTACTGACCATTTAGATGATCTCCTTTTATGAAATGTATGTATATGTTTCCTGTGCATCTTTTCTGTTGGGCTATATGAATTTTTATTTATAGGAGTTTTGTATACATATGCAATATGAGCCTTTTGTCAGTTATAGGTATTGAAAATACCTACCACATCTGTGGTTTGCTTTTTCGTTCTCTTTGTGGTATTTTTTTTTTAATGAACAGAAGTTCATATTTTAATACTGTCACACTTAAAATTAATGTTTTATATTCTGTTTAATGTCTTGACCTGACATAATCAAGAGATTCAGAGTATCTTCTGAGAACTTTATTTTTTATCATTCATATTTGCATCTATATTCTGCTTATTATTAATTTTTAGTATATGGAGTTAAGTTGAAGTCAAGTTTAATTTTTTTCCACATAGGTATCTGATTGTCTCAGCACCATTTACTATTTTTCCCCAGTGTCTTTACACATTTGTTGTAAATCAAGTGTATGTTTATACATAGATTCTTTCAGGGCTCTTTAATCTACGCCAATGATCTATTTGTCAATCCTTATACAAATACTATACTTTCATAATTACTTTAGCTTTATAAAAAGTCTTGAAATCTTATAGAGCAGGTTTCCCGTGTGGATACGGTACTTAAAAATTTTTTTCTTGGATTTTGATAACTGGTGCTATTTTAAATTGATTTTTTTTATTGTTAAAAGAATGTAATCTTTAACTTGTTACTGGCATATCAAGTAGAATGAATTATTGATTATAGCTATTGAACTAAGTAAACTTGCTAAACTCAATTTTTAAATTTATTTTTTATTTATTTTACAGTTCTATAGAAAAAAATGACGTACATCATTGTAAGTTTCAAGTATACACAGCATGATGCTTTTCAGTGATTTATTTTGATAATTTATCTGTAGATTCTTTGGATATTCTACTATGATCTCATTGCAAATAATACTGTTTTATTTGTTATTTTGTATTATTATTATTATTGTTATTATTAATTATTATTTCTCATCTTATTGTACTGGTTGATATCCTCAGGATAATGTTAAATATAAGGAACCATAACAGGTATTTTGTAATTTTTCTAAACTAAGAAAGGAAAGCTTTCAATATTTTAAATATGGTATTTGCTATAGATATTTTGTAGCTGACTTCTTCATTTTCCTCACCCTTGTCCCCAAGATCTACTGTTTATCCTTCTCCACTCTGATTTTTGCTCCAGTAGACTGTTCTTTATGTACTGCATTATCTGGATCCCTTGTCTACTGAATTCTGATTGGGTTTGACCAACAAGAGACAGTAGCCAAAGAAAATCAGGAGGATAAAAGGAGAAATAGGTGTGGTCTTCATCTTCCCAGACACTTCCCTGTTGGGTCTGAGGTGGCAGTGACTTCACCCATCAAATACAGTCATGGTTTCAGCAGAACTGTTCTATAGCTGTGTGTTCTTGCAGGGTCTGGTAACTGTTCTTTCCATTGTTCCTTCAGCGATACAACCTTTTCTTTCCTGTTGTTGCTAGCTATGAGGTACCTCCACATTCTTCGTGGGTTTCCTTAAAAACTAAACATACCTTTATAAATAATTCTTTAACCTTATTGAGTGCAATCTATTTACTGCTGAGATGCTGACTAAATATAACATATTTATCAGATTAAGTTTCTTTCTATTCTTTTTGCTAAGATTTTTAAAAATCACAATTTACTGTTAAATTTTATCATTGCTTTTATATTTCTTTGATGATTATATGAATCTTTCTCTTTAATTCTGTTAATATAGTAGATTACATTGACTGATACAGCTGTTTTTACTGCTTAGGGTATATAACAATGATGTACATCAAAGTACTTTGTTTTAATTTCCTCTGAAATAGTTCCTCTCTGTGAGGCTGTACCTCAAAAATGGGATGGATCAAAAATGGGATGTTATCAGAGAGTGATAACATTATACATACCAAGAAAATATGATAAGATTTATTACATTATGAGGCTTTCTGGGCAGAGCAGGGAAGGTCTCTCAAGCTGGTCCAAAAATGGCTTAAATGAGTAGGGAAAGCAGACTGGCTTGGAGTTTTTATGGTGGTTAGGGAGCGGGCAGGGATGAGGGATCCTATGCCCACAATCAGGGATGAAGGATCCATGATTAAGGGCTTGAACCTCCCACTTGTGCCAAAGGAGAGAGCAAGCACCTGGGCTTTCTGATTAGCTTTCCCAGGTATGGGACAGAATGGAAGAGGGAATAGTGAGACAAGATGTCAGCAGTTATACATCAAAAAAAATAGTCACACTTTATTACAAGGGTATGCCACTAACTAGATGCAGAATTAGATTCATTTGTCTTACTGTCATTTTTCATATTTCAGGACTGCTCTTTGAATATAACTATCTTTGGGAAATTTATGAATTATTTATAAGAGAAAATGAGTTATTTGTCAGGGAAAAAATCAAATCGTCATCAGACTTTTCAGCAGCGACACTTTATGTCATTCAATATATAGTTTCATATCACCTTTTACTTAAAGTTTCATTTAATTATGGTTTCTAATATATGTTTTGTTACAATGCTTTGTTGTTATTTTTTTTCAGAGACTCCTATTATATCCATGCTACAGCTAAATTGTACCTCCCAATATTTATGTTGAAGTCCTGACCCTACATTTTATTATGACTTTTGGTCTTTCTTTGATGATTATAGGATTTTTCTCCTTTATTCTGTCAATGTAGTGTATTACATCGATATTATTTGGAGATAACAATGTGATGTTATTTGGAGATGGGGCCTTTGGGAGGTAATTAGGTTTAGATGAGGTCATGAGAGTGGGGTCCTCATGATGAGATTAGTGTCTTTGTAAGAAAAGACATCAGAGAACTTGCTTGCTTCCTTTCTCTCTACCATGTGAGAACACAGTGATGGGTGGCCATCCACAAATTAGGAAGAGAATTCTCACCAGGGAATGGAATTGGCCAGGAATTTGTAGTTGGACTTCTCAGTTTCCAGAATGTGAGAAATAAATACCTGTTGTTTAAGCCAACCAATATATAGTATTTTGTTATAGCAGCTAGAGCAGACTAATAGATGTGGATATTCTTTTCCTTTCTTTTATATCTAGCCTTTCTCCTTGATCTTTTTTTAAAGAAGTTTTCTTTCTTTAACTCTTTTTGATTTTTAACATCTTCCTTCTTTCCGTTTTCACTAAGTCATTGTCAGATACATTTATTCACTCCAGCATTCTTTAAAATTTATTGTTCACTTTTAACATTCTAAAATATAAAAATTCTATTTTTTCCCTTTTACTTTTGTTTCCAAGATTTTACCTGTCTTTTCATGTGTTCCTTTCCTTCAATAACTTCATTTGTATTTTTATTTGTTTTTTAATAATGCATAATTAAAAGAAATTCTGTAATTTTAATTATTTTTGATCTATTAGGTTATAATTTTTACCTATTTTATTGACACATCTTTTGGCATGCTTTCATTTTTGTAGGGATGTTATTTTGATTATTAGTCTTTTTTCCATAAATTAACTTTGTAAGCAATTTGAACATCATGATTTAGTAATGCTCACCTTTATGAGTTTTCTTATAATTTCAAGAGATGATGAGTCATGATTTCTTTCTAGCTTCACTACTTTAACATTCTCTCTTCTGTTTTTTATACCATAATGTTTCTATGCTTCCTTAATTCTGCTGCTTGTACTCTCCTCCCATACTTTTATCTGGACCTTCTTTATCTTTTGCCTATCCTCAATTACATTCTACTCCACCGGATGCTGTTGCTGTCTCCTTGCATTAACCCATGAACTGGATTCCTTTCCAGTTTCAATTGCTGTTTTTCTATTGCTCCAATGCATTTACTCATGGGAAATTTCAGAGTCTTTACCTAAAGCTATCAGAATTCCTGTTGCCTTTCCTCTACTTCTCTTTAGACTGTTTCTGATATTACAGTAATCAGTAGTTCGTCTATAACTACTCAAATTTTAGAATCCTGAAGATACCATACTACTTTTGTTGTGGATGTTGTCTGTGGGTTTTTGTTTTTGCCATTTTCTTTTCTGTGTCTGTTTTCAAGGGGGAGAGGGGATTAAAGGAAATTAAAAAACAAACATATTTTGCCTTAGCTTTTTTCTTCCCAGAATCTTTCTTATCCCTCATCTTTAATTATTTAATTAATGACTTTTCCTCATTAAAATGATTTTTGAGATGTTTTGGGCAGAAAAAATGCCCACTTTTAGAAAGTAATTACTTATTTTGAAAAAAATTCAAACTTAAATTTGAAAGTATATACACCAAAAAAAAAAAAAGATAATTATTTGAGGTAATGGATATGTTAATTAGCTTAATTGAAGTAATTATTTCACAATATACACATATAAAATTATCACATTGTATACATTAAATATGTATGATTTTTGTTTGTCAATTATACTTCAATAAAGCTAAATAAAAAAGTATAATATAATAAACTGCTGTGTAATTTTTCTCCATATTTACCAATTATTATTCTGCTTCTTTGGCACGCTCTCTCTCTCTCTCTCTCTCTCTCTCCGCCCCCCCATCATCTTTCCTCCACACACTCACATGCATGCATACATACACACACACATATTATTACTGTTTTCTTTGCTGAACAATTTGAAAATACATTGCAGGCATCGTTTCCCTTTATTTCTAAAAACTTTTGCTTGTTATAAGAAATGAGGAAGTTCTTTTAACATAAATACAGTGCAGTGATAAAATTCAAAAAACAATATTATTATTTAACATATTTACATTTCAGCATTTGTCCAAATCATGTCCTTAATTATCCAAATTCAAGATCCAGTTCATGATTTCTCATTGCATTCAGTCATCAGATCTCTTCAGCCTCATTTAATCTAGTATAGGTTTAGGGTTCAGCCTTTCTTTGTCACACATTGACATTTTTTTTTTAAAGAAAGGAATCCAGTTGTTTTGTACAATGTTCCTCAAATGAGGTTTTTCTGATTGTTTTCTAATGAGTAAGGTATTCATTTTTGTCAGAAACATGACACAAGTTATGTTGTGTCCTGCTCAGTGTATCACATCAGGGACATATTGTGTAAATTTGTTCCTTATTGGTGATATGAATTGATTGCTTGGTTAATGTGGTGTTCATTAGTTTCTCCACTGTATGATTATAACTTTTGCTTTTTAAATTAGTAATTTATCTATGGGGAGGTAGGTAATACAAGACTGTGTAGATGTCCTATTTCCCATCAAGCTTGTACTCAGTGGCTTTATCATATATCTGGTTCTTGTGCGTGTCAGCTTTTACTGTGATGTTTGTAACTATATCAGCCTTTCTATACTTATTAATTGGCATTTTAATATAAAGAAGAGTTTTTCTTCTGTTATTTTAAGTAATCAGCAGTGTGACCTTATGGATTTTTAAAAATTAAATTGGTTATAATAAGTTACTATCACTAGTCACTTACATGCTCAAATTGTCCCAGATTTTGCTAATGGGAGCCCTATTAAGTTAGTTCCTAAGTTCTTTCCTATTTCCATAATTTTTGAGGACTTTCTTACTTATTGGAACAAAAAGACATTCCTGGAATATCATATTTTAAGGAGCTGTGGTTCTTATGACATTTAGAAACCAAGATTAGGCACCAAGTACACTCATGGCTATTATAGTGTCATGTTTTTAGACTCCCCACTCCCCCTTTCTTGCAGCTAGGAAAGTCTGCCCCCACCTCTCTGATTCTATTGATTTCTTCCTTTCTCTCTCTCTCATATTGATACTTCCAATTTCAGTGCATCACTATAAGGTTAATCATTACTTTT
>NW_011888837.1:6573010-6593436 GCF_000151845.1 Pteropus vampyrus
AATATATATTTGATTTGTTAGATGATTTGTTAATATTTTCTACCATTCTGTATGTTGCCTTTTCATTTTGTTGATTGTTTCCTTTGCTGTGTAAAAGCTTTTTAGTTTGATGTAATCCCACTTTTGAATTTTTGCTTTTGCTGCCAGTGTTTTTGGTGTCATATCCAAAAATCATTGCCAAGACCAATGTCAAGGTGCTTTTCCCCTATGTTTTCTTCCAGGAGTTTTATGGTTCCAGGTCTTATATTTAAGTCTTTAAACCATGTTTTCAGAGTTTATTGAGATCGTCTTAAAACTTTTATCTTTTGTTCTGTTAATGGGATGTATCACATTTATTGATTTACATATGTTGAACTATCCATGTATCCCAGGGATAAATCCCACTTGGTCATGGAATATGTTATTTCTAGTGTGCTGTTGTTAGTGTGCTAGTATTTTGTTGAAGATTTTTACATCTGTGTTCATCAATATATATAACAATATCCTTGATGAATACAGATGAACATAGATATCTATATCTATATAGATCTACTATAGATCTACCTATCTATCATCCATCTATCTATCTATCTATCTATCTATCTATCTATCTATCTATCTATCTATCTATCTATCAATCTACCTATCTACCTACCTACCTAATCTCATAGTGTCCTTATATGGCTTTGGTATCAGGGTGATGCTGGCCACATAAAATGCATTTTGAGGTGTCTCTTCTTTTTCAGTTTTTTTGGAAGAATTTGTTAAGGATTGGTTTTAATTCATATTTAAATGTATGATAGAATTCAACAGTGAACTATCTGGTTCTGGGCTTTTCTTTGTTAGGAGGTTTTTGATTACCAGTTCAATCCCCTTACCTGTTATTGGTCTGTACAGATTTTCTATTTCTTCATGATTTATTCTTGGTAGATTGCACATGTCTAGAAATTAATCCAATTCTTCTAGGTTATAGTTGTTCATAGTAGTCTCTTATAATCCTTTGTATTTCTGTTGTGTCAGTTGTAATGTCTCCTATTTTCTGATTTTGTCTTCTCTTTTTTTGTTACTACAGCTAAGCCTTTGTTATTTTCTTTTCAGAAAACCAACAGTTTTGTTGACCTTTTACAATTTTCTTATAGTTTATTATTGTTTTCTTGCCTTTATTTCATTTATATATGCTCAAATATTTATTTTTTCCTTCCATCTGATAACTTTGGACTTAGTTTGTTCTTTTTTCTCTAGTTTCTTGAGGTATAAAATTAGATTATTTGAGCTTTTTCTTTTATCTCAATGGAGGTGTTTGTCTTATATATTTTCCTCTTAGAACTAATTGTGCTGCATCCCATAAGTTTTGGTATATTGAATTTCCATTTTTGCTTATTTCAAGTTTTTTTTTGATTTCCCTTTTCATTGATTGTTCAGGAGCCTGTCATCTAATTTCCATGTATTTGCGAATTTTTCAAAGTTCCTCCTATTAGTGATTTTTATTTTCGTATCGTTGTAGTCAGAAGAGATACTCAATATTTCAATCTTCTTAAATTTCTTAAAACTTATTTTGTGGCATAACATATGATCTATTGTGGAAAATGTTTAGTGTGCACTTGAGAAGAATGTGTGTTCTGTTGCTGTTGAATCAAATATTCTGTATACGTCTGTTCAATCTATAGTGTTGTCCACTGTTTCCATAGCGATTTTCTGTCTGGATGATATATCCATTGTTGAAAGTGAGGTATTGAAGTCCTCTACCATTATTGTATTGCTGCCAATTTATCTTATCAGTTCTGTTAATTTTGCTTTATATATTCAGGTGCTCCGATGTTGGGTGCATATATATTTGCAATTATTATATCTTTTAATTGAATTCACCCATCATTATATAATAACCTTCTTTGTCTCTTTTGATATTTCTTGACCTAAAGTCCATTTTTTTAAATATTGTGCATAGCCACCCCTGCTCTCTTTGGTTACCATTTGCATGGAATATCTTTTTCTATTCCTTCATTTTCAGCTTATGTAATATTCTTAAAGCCAAAGTGATTTTTTGCAGGCAACATGTACTTGGATCTTGTTTTTTAATCCATTCATCCATTTTGTGACTTGATTTGAGAATTTAATCCATGTATATTTAAAGTAAGTATTGATAGGTAAGCACATACCATTGTCATTTTGTTCATCGCTTTCTGACTGTAGTTCCTTTGTTCCTTTCGTTCTCTCTTGGTGTGTTCTTTTGTTATCGATGATTTCTTTTGTAGTGATTTGCTTTAATTTCTTTCTCTGTATCTTTTGTGCATCTACTACAGGTTTTTTATTTGTGATTATCATGAAAATATCTTATAACAGTCTATTTTAAGCTGATCAGTTGTACATCCAAAATTTACTCTTTTACTTCTCTCCTAGATTTTATGTCATCGATGTCAAAACTTACATCTTTTAATGTCATGATCCATTAAAAATTATTGTAGCTATACTTATTTTTAATACTTTTCTCTTTTAGTATTTATACTAAAGTGGAAAGTGACTTATGTACCACCATTACAGTATTAGAGTACTCTGAATTCGAATACCTTTACCAGTGAGTTTTGTATTTTTATATGTTTTCATGTTGATAATTAGCATCTTTTCATTTCAACTGAAGAACATCTTTTATCATTTCTTATAAGACATTTTTAGTGGTGATGAACTCCCTCAGCTTTTGTTTGTCTAGGAAAGCATTAATTTTGCTTTTATTTCTGAAAGACAATTTGCTGAATATATTATTCTTGGTTGGTAGTTTTCTTTTTTTTCAACACTTTGACTATATTATCTTTTGGCACTTTGATTCTCTTTTGGCTTGCAGGATTTCTAAGAAATCTGCTGATAGTCTTATGGTGGGTGATGGTGTGGGGTGGGGGTTTCCTTGTATGTGATGAGTTGCTTTTCTTTTTCTGCTTTCAAAATTCTGTGTTATTGACCTTTGACAATTTGATTATAACGTGTCTCAATAAAGACCTCTTTATGGTCAATGTATTTGGTGTTCTTTGGGCTTTACAGAGCTGGATTTTCACTTCCCTCCCCATGTTGGGAAGCTTTCTGTCATCATTTCTTTAAAAAAGCTTTTTGCTTCTCTTTCTCTGTTCCTTTTGAGGCTCCCATTACATGTACATCAATTCTGTTAATGGTGTCACGTAAGTCCCATAGGCTCTCTTCATTCTTTTTCATTGTTTTCTTTTTGTTCCTCTGATTGGATAATTTCACATGATTTGGCTTTGAGTTCACTCATTTTTTTTCCTACTTGATCAAATTTGCCTTTGAAGATCTCTGTTGAATTTTTCAGTTCAGTCATTATATTCTTTAGCTCTAGAATTTCTGTTTGGTTTTTTTTTTATGGTTTCTATATCTTTGCTAAACTTCTCATTTTGTTCATGTCTTGTTTTCCTGAGTGTATTTAGTTGTCTATCTTTGTTCTCTTAAAGCTCGGTGACCTCCTTTAAGAAAATTATTTTGAATTTCTTGTCAAGCTTTACATTTCTTTGGGGTCAATCACTAGAGTTTTATTTTGTTCCTTTAATGGTGTCACATTCCTTGATATTTTATGTTCTTCAAAAGTCTTGCATTGCTTACTTCACTTTTGAAAAAGCAGTCACCTTCTCCAGTCTTTACTGACTGACTTCAGGGGAGAAAGACTTCACCAATCAGCCCTTCTGGAGATTCTGGGGGTCTCTCAAACCTTTTCTGATGCCCCATTACCTTCCTCTTATTCCCTTTTGGGGAGAAATTTTAGGATCATGTGCCTTCTCGGCCCCACAAAGCTTGGCTGGGTGCTGAGAGACTCTCATTTATTTTCCCTAGTGCAGTGCCTTCTCCCAATCTAGCAGAGTTAAGTTGGATGCTCATATCTGTTCATGGAAGCTTGTGTGCTCTACCTGCAGAGGAGTGCAGGGTGCTGGTTGGGGGTGGTGAGAATGCAGAGTGTTGAGGGCATGCAAAACTAGTTGTGGGGAGTTCACAGGTGAGGCGTTCTATAGAGTTCATGGACAGGGCTCTTCATGGTAACCGTGAGCTGATTAGAATAATCTATAGCTGAGAGCCATAGGCTGGTTGCTGTGAGCCCCTGCTCCTTTTCCTTGCTCTTAGCTAACCCCAGACTATTTCTGTGTGTTGATACCTGCCATGTTCTAAGTGAGGTGTGAGAGAAGTGGTCTTCTTTGTCAGTGCCCCACAAGATTGGGAAAGTCAGGTGCTCACTTTGCTCTTATTTTTCCCTGTGGGAGAAATCACAGGCTGAAGGTGTCTCAGCACTGATCCGTGATGTCTTGGAGGAGGGATGATTTGAGAAAGTTAAACTTTTTAATGTGTCTGTTCTCAGTTATTTTGCTACACTGGGTTGCTGGAACTTCTCATTGGACCCTGGGTTTCCAAAGATGTATTCTTGTCTGTGGGTAGTTGTTAAAAATTGGTGTTTATGTGGGGATTTGCAGATTGAGACCCTCCATCTTGATGACATTACTCAGTATTCATTGTTGAATGAATAAAATTTATATTTCATTTTTTTGTGGTTTCTCTCATCCTTATTGATTTAATTATATATTTGAATATATGGAACACTAATGCGGTTCAAAATATTAAGACTATGCAAAAAGAAATATTCAGAAAATTACCATTCCTTCATCTCTTTTATTTTGTTCCCACCTCTTTCCAATAATAGTAACCACTTTAATTAATTTTTGGTTTCCTTCCTTTTGTTTCTTTTTGCAAAATAAGTATATGTAATTTCTTTATCTTTCTTACACAAAAGGAAGACAATTTTATATACTTTTGACACTTTTATATACTACATATTCTTTTTTGGCTACTTGACATTATAGATAGTAAAGTCCTTCACATAAATTCATAGAGATCTTTCTTATTCCTTTTTACATTGTCTGGATTTATCATAGTCTATTCCATAGTTTCCTGTATATGAGCATTTTGGATATTTCTGTATTTTACTATATATTTGTAATGTTAGAAGTATGTCTTCAGGGCAAATTCCTAGAAGTGTGATTGCCATATTAAAGAGTAAAGGAATATGTAGTTTTCTTGGATATTGGTAAACTTCCCTTCTCATATTGTATTATTTTACATTCCCAGAAATAATCTATTAGAATGTTCATTTCCCCATAGCCTCACCAACAGAATGTTAAGATTTTAATTCTTTTTCATTCTGACAAGTGAGTATTCAGTGTAGTTTTAATTTTTATTTATATTTATATACATAAATAAAAATTATGTGTATAATTACATATACTTGAGATTGAACATGCTTTTATATGTCTATGAGCCATTTTAAAATAATTTTTGTCAATTGTCTACTTGTGTATTTTGCCATTTTTTCTGTCAAGTTTCTGCTGTTTTCTTTCCCTTGATTTTAAGAGTTCTCTATTTATTAGGGCCATTAGCTCCCCTGTCCCTCATTTATGTACTATAAATATTTTCCTCTGATTTTCATTTGTCTTTTGATTTTGCTTATTATATTTTCTTAAACTTGTATTTAATAAAATTCATAAATTTTTTAATTGAATCTGGATTTTATTTAAGCCATAGTGAGAAAGCTTTTTTCCCACTTGCTTTTTTACAATATATGTATAGCTTTATTTTTTACATTAGATCTCTGATTCATTGAAATTTATTTTTGTATATGATATGAGATAAAGATTCTATTTTATCTTTTTCCAAGTAGGTATTCTATAATACCAAGATCAATTTGTTAAAACATAGCTACACCCACGATATGAAATGTTACCTACATTATATAGTAAATGACCATATGTATTTGTGTCTGTTTCTAGACTTTCTATTCTACTTGTGTACCAGAGTCTGACTGTTTTATTTGTAGTGTGTTTAATATCTCACATGTCTCCTTCCTAGATAGCTCTTTTTCCCATTGTTTTTGTAGTTATTCTTACATATTTATTTTTAAAATATAAATGTTCGTATAAACCTGTTGAGTTACTCAAAAATTTCGATGGTATTTTTATTGGTATTGCTTTAATTTGTGAATTAACTTAATGCCACCTTGAATTTTAATTATTGTTAAATGCTTAGTACCTTGCATGTTGCCAGGTTTATATCAGACATTTAAAAAATATCTCTCGAATGAACAGATAAAGGAATAAATAAATGAACACATATAGTTTACAGGTTTTATAACTTCACTCAAATAGGCATGTCCTTGACTACTTTTTATTTTAATAAAAAGTTAAGTACCATTTGTGATAAAAGTATCCATCACAATGTTAACAAGAATATTTTTCTATCTTAAAAATAGGTCTTCAGGTAGAATTATAAAAAAGCAACCAACTAACTCCTATGTCAACTTAGAATATATTTTAAAAGGCACACTTTCCTCATTTGATGGCAAATTATTATAATATTCTGATATTTTAAAGGATAAGTTACTTTAGTATTTAAATAAATATACAAATACATGATCTCAGTCATGTGATTAGTTCCCCCTAAGATTGTATAGTACTCAACACTTACAGTAGTAAAGGGCTGTCCTGTGTAATAGTGCTTAAAACAGATTTGAAGCAGGGTAATGACATGAGCAGTAATATGTGTCATTTTCATCTGAAGATGATAAGCCTAAACACTAGAAGTAGGTAAATTGTTCTGAGGTTCTCTCTTTAAGGGTTTCCATTAGCTAATCTGTATTCTCTCTTATAGCATACCCAATATCTTTGCAAGAGGAGGCCAATTTACACCTTCTTCTGTGTGTATGCACAAGGCACACAACTCCTTTCATTTTAAGAAATCCAAGTAGGCTTTCAATTTTTTTGTGCCTCTTTCTCTGGTGAAATGCAGCTGCCCCAGCTATGGAAGACAGAAGCCAACTGGCACAAACAAGATGTACAACAGTTGGCAGAAAGGAAATTTTGTTAATGACACCAACAATGTGAGTCAATTTTCTTGTGAAAAACTGCATGGTTAAATCTTTGATGGAGAAATGGCAAACTTTCCTTTCACTCATCTTTTAACATACATGTTAATTTTTCTTGCAGATAATTTTTCAATATCAATAATTTTTTTTTGAAAAGAAGGAATTAGGAGAAACAATTCACCAACAAAAGGTATAAATGTTGTTTGCCAAACTTTTTTGTTTGTTTAGGAATGCAACTCTTGTCATTTGCAGTGCCAGGTGAGCAATTAAGGATTTCCCTGGCTTTATAGGAAGTTTTCCTCACTCATGATTCTGGGTGGCGTTAAAAGTATCGGGTTTGAGAGCCAATGATTGGTGTAGCTACCAGAGCAATGTTTCTTTCTTGCATCATGATGCCATAGAAAGAGTTAAGAAATCCTAATACAGGTGTGCTTACTGATGTATTATTTGGATAAGCTCCCATGAGCTTTTATAGGACACCTACCTTGGCAAGAGACAGTCTTGCATAGTGGTTAGAGGCAAAGAGTTTGTTGTCAGACAGGCCTGGTGCATGTCTTGGCTCTGCTGAATTATTTTAATAAATTAATAATTAACTTCTCTAGACATTAATTTTCTCATGAATAAAATTGGAATATGCATATACTAAGAACGGTACACCTATGCTGTGAGGGTCAGAATGAGGAATGCTTCGTGATCAGCTATATATTATGTTCATTAAGTAAGATAGGGCAGAAAGTCCTTCCCATTTAGCTATCTGCAAATGCTGAACTAGCCAAACAAAGTAGAGGAGGTAGAGGAAGTTAATGGAGCAATGCATTTGTTTTAAGTCTATTTGTCATCTCAATTCCACAGAGGAAACAAGAGTCTGAAATCTAGTATTCAGTTATTTGTCTGGAGACAATGATTCACCATAGGTTTTCAAGATATCTTAGAGAAGAGTCATTCCGGTGCCTTACAAAAAGGAGCCATTTATCCTGTTATATAAAAGTCTTATGTGATGTTTGTGGGATGGGAAAAATGCATTGAGCAACTGAGGAGGTGTTGAGTCAGTAAAAATTATGGCAAAAATGCTATCGATAAAGCCATTTTTCTCAGAGGCAGCGCTGTCCAATAGAAATTTCTGTGATAATAGAAGGATTCTATTTCTGTGCAGCCCAGTACAGTAGCCACTAGCCATATGTGGCTATTGAGTACTTTATATGTGTCTAGTGATGGAAAAACTGAATTTTGGGTATTTTTCAATGTTAGTTACTTTAAATAGCTAAATGTGGCTAGTGGTTACTGTATGGCAGAGCACAGCTTTATGGCATCCAGGCCATAATTGGAAGTGTAAATTATTCTAAAAGGAGAGTATCTCCTCATTCAACAGTTTTTAAAGATCAGTGGTATGCAATGTACCAAAAATGATTTTCTGCTAGGTGGTGTTTGTGTATATCTGCAGTGTAATTCTTGAGACATGGTTTACCATCATTGAATAAGTTATAGCTCTGTAAATTTGTTGTTTGGATGCATTGTAGTTTAGCAGGACTGAATACTCACCTGACTGGGGCAACTTGGCTGTGAAGCCTTCATTCTCCTCACCCCACCTCCAAGAGCTGTTATAAACACTGGAAAAAAATTGTGGACCATCTGTAGCTGCAGATGGGAATTTGTGGACGGTGTACAAGTTGCCGTCATGGAATCAGCAGAAATGCCCAAAATATGTCACCCAAATTGACCAGTCAGAATGGTGAGGAGAACATTATCTTGTTCAGATATTCAGTCTCACAAACCTACCATGGTAAAGAGTCCCCTCATGGGGTCACAAACTCATTCTCCTTTCTCATTCTCTAGTAATACTACTGCTTTAAACAGGCTGGACTCAGAGACTCGGGGACAGTTTCACTGCACAGCTGTCTGAAGTACCACAAAATACATCACTATTGTCATTTTCACTATTGACCATTTGATTTGCTGTACAAAATAAGTTGTGAGCAAGTAATCTTTTGAAGTAATGAGCACTGTGGGCAATGGATATGTTGATTTGATTATGTTGGTGAAGTATGTTTACCCTTTTAGTCATTATTCTTGAGCTTTTCTTATGTACAGCCTCTAAAACATCATTTTGCCATGTAAAGCTTAAAATCACATTGAGATTAATAGATTAAACTGTTTGAATTTCCTGAGAAGGCTGCTGTTAAATAGGCGGACACGAAGGCTATTTAAGGAAGCTCAAGTTTATTGTGAAGCTAACAGCACCTTTCTCTCAGACCTGGAAATTTATGCTTCTCTATGATGACTTAGTTTGATAGATTCATATATCACATTTGTTTAAGATATATTGCAATGATATTCCAACATGGGCCAGTTTGGGCCCATGAATCTCTTGGAATGATCCAACAGAGAATACCAGTGTAGAAGAAAATAAACCAGAGCACTATTAGCCTGAGTCTTTTTTGGGAATGTTGGGCTTGAGGAGATTCTGATGGAACATTTTAACTTGGAGAAAGACGTGGAATGTTTTATAGGCTTTATCGGGAGAATACTAGCAGAAGCATTGTGATTCATGTGAGTTCAGTCAGTTTATGCAATAGTTGGTTAAGGACGGTTCTCAAAGGAGAGAATTTATTCTGTGGATGAGCAATGATTGCTGGGTAATTTGGATTTTATCAGGAGGGCTGACGAGGAACAGTTTTTGTGGGCTGAAGAAATACATATTCTGAAGTAGGGTCTAAACCAAGCATTTTGAGGGCACAGTGGCTGTGGTCATGGTAGGCAGCCACTCCAGTCTCTAAGGAGGAGCTTGATCAGAAAATCCCTGGATTCCTACCGACTCTTCTCTAGTCCTGAAAAGGGGAGCCTGATCTGAAAGATGAGTTAGGGGAAGACAGAAACAACATGGCCCAGTGCATCCCATGCTCACACAGAGGATGCAGTCTGGTCAGCTTATTTCACTCAGCAGTGAACTTGGCAGCACAGTTCTGCACTGTGCTGGTCCAAGTGCCTGTGCCCGGGTATGTGAGTCTGATTCAGGTAAGTGTCAGCCCGCTTTGTGACTGCAAAGCTCACCCATGTTTTCTAGCCCGACTTGACCAGTATTTTGATCTCCATCTGTCTAAATTATGCATCCATTTCTCTATGAGTTCCAAACTCAAGAGGGGGAACAGGGTGATTTAATTATTGACCTACCAAATCTTTACAGGCCTAGGAATTCTTAGGATAAATCTTAAATAATACTACTGTTGTTACATGGAGAAAAATGTATGGGTGTTATTGGGCCACTATCTGAATTAATTTCAAATTAAATAATAGTAATAGTAATACTAATCACTGTCATTAATTAAACCCTTAATATGTGCTGGGTAATGACCTAAACACTTTCTGTATGTTATCTCAGTTCTTACAAAACATTTATTATGTATATATGGTGATTAATCCTATTTTTTAGATGAAGAGACTGAGGTTTAGAGAAGTTGAGTAGCTTGATCAAGGTCACAATGCTATAAGTGGTCATTAATACCACACAGTTTCTCATATGCTTGAACTCTGCATCCGTGTCCCTGGGCTTGGCTGACTCTCACTCAGTGTTCCCTGATGACTTATACAAATGGCTACTCTAGGGTATAGCGTTGAAACTGCCTTCCTTTCCTCTTGATTCCCTTGTACTTGCTTTTATCTTTTCTGGTTCCATATTCAGACTCAGATGGCTCTGACCCCACTCTCTTTCGGTGAGCCTCTGAACTCTACTTGTCTCTTTTTATATCTTGGCTTTCCATGCAGTAGTTTACTTTGCTCATATCCTTGGCTTTGTGGTCCAAGTTACCTTGGTTATAAGTATCAGCTACTATTTTAGTTCCTTAGAACTTAGTCTCTTTCTCTCTTTCTTCCTGCAAGAAGAACATGACCCAAAAGGGTTGAAGGAGGGAAATTAGACAGTAAATCTTACATCTACAATGTTCAGAATGGCTCTGTGATACTGTAGTTAAAAAAGAATTATTCCTCTAGAATAGCCTTTCAGTATTTGCTTTACTACAAAACAATGCCTTTTTGCCTTTTGGAGAAAAATGCCCAGTAGATGATCACAAGTTGCTGTGAGTGCACAGGCAAGAGAAGACAAGGTGAAGCTGAGATATCTGGGCTCAGAGTCAGGTGCTAGAAGAGGGTGTAGGACACCAAAAATCCAAGTCAGAGTATAAGTGGTTAGACACTATGTTGTCCAGTCCCCTGGAAAAAAAAAGTCTCATATGGTAAATGTGAGGACAAAGCTCAGGAAAGTGTGAAGTCAAAGCCAGCAAGAATACCTGAGGAGGAAGATTTTGGGAGTGGGGGAAGGCCCAAGGACCCTTTTGAAATCCAAGGCCCACTTTGTCTTGATGGCACAGCCCTTTCGCTATGGAGTGTGACAGCCATATCTTACATACCAAGACTCACTTAATTTTAATCCATTTTGCTCACCTGGTCAATCAGGTGAGCAAATATTTATTGTGTCTATCATGGGCACAGCTCTTGCAGGGAGTAGACAATAGACTAGTGAACAAACTTGACATGCTAGTGAGGGAAATAGTTAGGGAGATTAGTAGTCAGAACACAATGTGGGAAGTACTTTTATAGGGTCCTGCAAGAATATCAAGGAGGAAGGGACATCCAACCATCTGTCCTTGAGAGATCAAGCAAAGCTTCCTGAAGGTAGAGCTGTTTAGTCTTTAGTCTTGGATGTGCAAGATGAATCGGAGTCAGCAAAGTTTGGGTAGCAAAATATTCCAGGTAACATGTTTGAGAGCCCAAGGGCAAGTGAGCACAGTACATTGGAATTACCCAAGGATGTTTAGTATAGCCCAATTGTAGAGTGTGGTATGAGGATTATTGGGGATTGACTCTGAAGAGGACAGTAGGAGTCAGGTCAGCCAGGACTTGTGGCTTGTATTAAGGGCTCTAGAAGCTGTTGAAGGATTTTGAGGAAGAGAGCGACCTGGTCAGTCAGTTGTTTGCTTTAGAGATTGCTGTGGCTGCTCAGAGAGCAGAGTGGAGGACTATAAGTTCAGACACTGGGAAAACAGTGTGCAGATTATATAATAATCAAGGTGAGATGTGACAGTGCTTTGAATTAGAGTAGTAGCTGCATGACTAGTGGATGAATTATGGAACATTATAAAGGAAAGATCTGCAGAATTCTTTCATTCATTGGTGCAGGAGTTGAGGGTGAGGGCTAAGGAGGCATTAAGGATGACTTCTAGGGTGGTCCTTGGGCACCTGAGTGGATGGTAGGACCAATGTCTGAGACAGAGGACATATGAGGAGAACCAGGTTTCTAGGTTTCATCTCTGAAAACTGAGATTTCTAAACTCATTATTACTTTATGCAGTTTCAAAAAGATCAATGCAGTGATCAGTTTCCTTTATTTCCTTTATAGCTGAGCTTATGTTTTTTATTTGATTACCTTAGACATTCCTATTCCTATAAGAAAGGCCCTTTTCAAATATGAGACAAACAAAAAAGGCTGTGAATAAATTTTATGTTTTATTATGATAAGACAATGATTATTGCATATTCGTTGGTTCCACCATGGGTGTTAATGTAATAGCACTTAACAGGAAGTACGTTTCTTGCCCTTTTGGCTGTCAATCTTAAATAGGCACATCTGTCATGGAACCTCAGCAAGAAGATAGAAGATCCTGGAACAGAGCCATATGTGTTTCTTCCTATCCTCTCTGACCTCCCAGAGGCTGACCTTGCCCTAGCATTCAAACATGTTTCTAAACAATAGACAACATTACACGCAGTGATGTGCTGGTAAATGTTAAACAACTAGCTCTCTGGGAAAACAAAATACAAGACAAGTCTTGATTTGTAGTGTTCGCTGGTTTCTTTGGTGTCAATATTCTCACATTGGCTTCCAGCTTGACTGACTGACCACAGAGCTGGGAAGAGATGTGCAGAACCAGCTCTTGCCAGCTAATGGAGACCAGCTCCAGCCTACTTTTACCTTCTTCATATTTTTGCAAGCATTTTGGTCAGCTTACGAGATACAGATAGTATCTTGTAAGAGGTGTTATATTTTGTTATAGTTTTGACAAAAAATATATTCTGTCATATTTGCTATCAGATATGTTGGGAGTGGTCCCAGACAGGCTGAAGGTATTTCTAAGAAAGTGTATGTGATGGAAACACTGAAGTGCCCTCAATAGATGGCTGGATAGAGAAAGTGTGGTACATATATACAGGAAAATTAGCCATAAGAAAAGATGGAATACTGCCATTTGCAACAACATGAGATAAATCTTGAGATTATCGTGCTAAGCGAAATAAGTCAGACAGAAAAAGTTGCGAACCGTATGATTTCACTCATATGTGGGATATAAAACTGAAAGCAACAAACAAACAAGACAGACAAACAAACCAAAACTCATGGACACAGACAACAGTTTAGTGGTTACCAGAGGGAAAGGGGGAGGGGGAGAAGTAGATAAGAATAAAGAGGGTCAAATATACAGTGACAGAACGAGATTTGACTTTGGGTGGTGAGCTTAAGTGCAATATACAGATGATGTATTATTGAATTGTACACTTGCAGCCTCTATAATTTTATTAACCAATGTCACCAAATAAGTGAAAAAAAAAGTGTATGTGAAATCAAGAAGGATGGGGGTTGTGGAAAGAAGGAGGACTGAAAGAGTTGAGTTTAATTATATAAAGATCAAGAGGCAGGAGGCACTATCATTTTTTCCCTGATTTTATTTATAGTGTCTTGCATTGCACTGGTGGGTGAGTGGGTTCTTATGCCCCTCACCATTGGGTTAACTGCAGTGGGGCTGTGGAAGGGTGGTTGGCTGGGCTGCTCCGCTGAGAAACACTCTGTCTGCTATTAGAACCCCATTCTCAGCACATTACTTGTGGTGCCTGGAACACAGGACATTTGTCCAAACCGCTAAGTAATAAGAGTTGAGGCCTCAAAAATCAGTGTTAGTCTTTTGTTATTGTTTTGTTTTATTTATTTTATTTTTATTGATGTGTAATTGACATGCAACTTTCAGGGTTTTATTGTCTTCGGGTTTTGACTTTCAGAATTTCAAGTTGTTTAGAATTTTTGATGAGACTTTTCTACTATGAATATTAAGGTTTTGAATTACACAAACAACAACAAATCATCCCAAACCAGTCCATACCCCACCTAACAGAAAACAAAGGGTGTTCAGTAAACAATTTTTAATTCTTATATTTAAGTTAAAAATCTACAAAAGCTATGATTTAAGTCTACTATATAAACAGTTTGAGGAACTGAATGGCTTTTTAAAATGAGCTTCAGTTTAAATTAATACTTAGAACTTTACACTCATATTCTTCAAGCAGCAATTCACACATAAGGCCCTACCAAAGCAATCTGGCTACAAACTATAAAAACATTTTTTAAACAAATTCCAAAAAATATTTTTGTCAGTACAATTTAAAATACACAAAAGAAGAGAAAAAAAGTTCTTTGCTTTGTTTAATAAAAGATTTATTTGTGCCTGAGTAGCCTATCAATTATTATTATTTTTTAAACATCATACTCTCTTTCATAGCCTAAATTCCCTAGATAAGAGTTCTTACCTGTTTGAGGTTTCTATGTTGATCTGTGAGTGTCTGTTTGTATACATATGAATCTGTGTATTTAAATATGATACATAAGTGGATGCAAAACATAAATACACTCAGGGGTGATAGTTAAGAATTGATAAAACAACATGCTGAAGAGAAGAGGAATGTATGATGTATTTCCTCTGCTTCCTCTCTTCCTGTCTCTCCATCTCTCTGTCTCTTCCTGCTCTTTCCCCCACACCTCTCACCCTTACCACTGGTCCTGCCCTGCCCAGTAAAGCCTCTGCACCTTCCTGCTTGTAATTTGTCGCTAATCAGCTGTCACTGTCATAGCCATGATGAGAGGTTCATCTCTGACTGAGGGTAATGGCCTTAAAAGTCACAGAGTCAATGTCAATGGGATCGCTCCAATTCAATCACTGAGCTGAATGAGGGATGGCACCTGCTGACATTAGCACTCATTTTGAGCTCAAGCATCTGGGCCCCAGTAAATAACCATCAGTGGGTGGGTCTGGGGGACAGGTCATTAGCCCCACGAAAAATAAATATCGCTTCCCTTGATGGCTGCGAGTAATTTAGCTCAGACGAGGAAATTTCACCCTAGATTAAGTATGATGAGCCAATATCAGTCAGAGGAGGCCAAACAGTGAGAGCTTGATGAGATAGAGGGAAATTTATATTCAGCTGGCTGCATGTGAGATGAGCTCAAAGAAACGACTTACCCTTCCGGCCCATCTTCCTGTGCACACTCAGTGGTGGGCTTATCTCATTGCTTGCCTTTTCTTGTTTATTTGAGGGAGAGGGGGTGTTTGAAGTGGATATTGGAGATTAGACTCAGGTGAAGAAGGAGGGCAGGGTTCAGAATTTTCCCCACTTTGCTTTTGTGATTTTGTCCTCTAGCATGTAATGTCACAGCTTAGTCCTTGTGCCAGCACTTGGCTAGTGGAAGGGCTTTGCCATGCCTGCCGGCTTTCACATGCAGACCTCCCCTCCTGAGAGAGCAGACCGAGCTTTAATTGTTTTGGAGGCCCTGGAGGCTCCTTTCCAACACTAGCAAATGGGTTGGAGAAGGAGGTAAGGTAGGGCCCGGTCCCTCCTTTTTGATTCTTGGGAAGGAAGAGCTACCACCCTCAATTCACAAGAACATCTTTTTATTTGTCCCACTGATGTGATCCATCAAATCCAGAAGGGTTATTAATAGAAGGTCTTTATTAGAAGCAGTTTAGCTCACTTTAGAATCATATTTTATATCTGTAGGGACCTGCCCTCGATCCACCCTCTCCCTCATTGAACTAGATATATCTCAAAGCTGGGTGGGTCAGGTTCCCAAGCTCTTTTACAATAGAAACTGGAGACAATATTATCCCTTTTGCTGTCCATCAATAACAGACCTTAGAAGGGATTTCAGTAGGCATTTATCAGCCACTAAAACATTCTCTAAGTCATATGCACATCTGATAATTAGCCAAAAATTGTGTAGTGTTTTTTTAAAGCAAGATTTTTTTACCTGATTTATATATCTGAATTTTGTTTTTTTTAATTTTAAAAACTATTTTACTACAGAGAAATTGGCCACAGTGGAGACCTGCAGGATGGTAAAGGACACTGTAGTAAAAGGGGGCCCTCAGGCAGAGGCACACAATGCAGATGGAGAGCTCTCACTTGGGGAATAGGGTTAGTCAAGAGTCTGTGAAATCTCTCACTTTTATAAGAGCTCAATAAATATTTCTTGATTGAATGCATGAAGACCTGCTGTGATAACTAAATGCATCTCATATATAAACTCATGGTGCTTTGTTTATTTAGAACACTGGTCAAAATTGTAAAATAAATATAAAGATATTTGGGTAATTATTTGTTCTTGACCTACAATGAGTACTTAATGAATATTTGATGAATGAACATTAAACAAGTATTAGCTTTAAGTCTCCTCTTCTAGGCTGTAAATTCTATAGAAGCAGAGACTGTCTGCATCTTTCACTGCTGTATTCCTATGCTTAGCTCAGGGAATGCATACAGTAGGTGCTCAATAAGTATATGACGAATGAATAAAAAAAAACTTGTTGATAGCTTGTGTCAGGCAATGTGTGAGGGACTAAAAACATATATATGATTGAGTTTATTTTTTAAATGAATAAAAAAGATATCCATCTCTAAGAAAGTTAAAAAAAAAAGAACGTGCTATATGTATTCATTTTCTGTGATATAATCTCACTTTTGTGTTTACCAAATGTAAAATGAATTAGAGAAAGGAGTACCACTGTAAAACTAAGGCTCAAAAAATTTCTATTGGAAAGAAAACGTATTCCTCGATCTATGGAAATTCAAGTACAATGATTGATTTTATGTTAGGCTTTTTAATAGGTAAATGCCCCCAGGATATGCTCTTGTTGAACATGCAAGACTGTTTAAGCTCTTTTGCCCCTATAACTGGTAGATTTTTTTTCAAAGTGAATCGAAATGCATAACTTTGTGATATATGTAGAGAAGGTATTTGGTCCATTGTACAGATGAGAGAGATAGAAGAATTAAAGACACTTGCTCAACATCACAGATAAAGCTGACAATAGAGCCCAACCCAGGTTTTTGTTACTAAACAGCTAAAGGAATAAAGAAAGCAGCATACTTTTAAACCAAGTCTTTAATTTATTCACACAATATTATCATTGTTGTCATTAAAAGTACCTTAGTGGACAGAAATGCAAAATCAAATTTATAAATAATTCTCTTATTATGGATTTTATTATAGATACTTTTGTATGCTTCATCAGGAAAAAAATTGCTAATTGGCTAATACTTTCTGGAACCATAGCAGATCAAGTTTTCTGAGTCCGGTTATTCTAACATACTAACTGTGCTTCTGGCAGGCCAAGCCAAGAGGTGATTAAAACAATTTAACTTTCCCACATTCCCTATTTCAGTGATATGAAATTAAAGAAAAATTTTTTTCTGCCAGAATTTTTGGTATAAAGAGATTATATTGATCAGATTACTTGTATTTTTACTTTTGAGAGCAGTTAGATGACTCAGGTTCTATACTCTTGATTGTTTTGGAAAAAAATTTAGAGTAATTTTTATAGTTGGTCTTTTTAAAATGTAGAATAAAATATTTCTATAAATTAATAAAAAGATTGTACTACTTTAAGGAATTAAATTATTTTTCGTTATTGGACAGAGCATTATTTCTGTGATGAAAATTCTGATTGGTAGTATTTATCTTGAAAAAGTTTACTGTATCCTAATATTTTAGAAGATATATGTGTGTAAGTGCATATATTTTCTATAGTAAAATAAAAATTCTTTCAGAATCAAATGCTGTTATTGTATGACTAGCAGGTTGTTTGTTTTCTCCAATTGTTCTTCATTCTAAGAAACAATGGTCAAATTTTTACTGTCTTTCTATGTAGCATGTCCTGGTGCAGAATCTATAGAGGCCCAGGGATTTAGTTTCTTAAATAATTATGTTTGGCCTTTAACACTGCATAATAACAACATGAGTAACATAATAACAACATGAGCTGAAAAGTGATTTTTCTCATTTTCAGAAGGTTTTGTTGCAAAAAGGTAAAAACATAGTTAAGTCTACTGGCAGATACATATGCAAAAATTGTAACTCATATTTGGTCACTTTGGTATATGGTATGTATGAGTCTTATGCAGCTCAGTCATTTGCATGAATTAAAGCCAAATATTATGTGTATGTAAGTGACTGAGTGAGTAAGTATGTGTGTGTGTGTGTGTGTGTGTGTGTGTGTGTGTGTGCGCACGCGCGCGCGCATGTGTGCTGGGGGGGTAGATGGAGGGAAGAGGAATGGAAAATTGTCCCTTCCTTCAAATTCTGACCACTTTTCCACCAACCTTCCTCTTTGTCAACATGTTCCTCTGCCCAGTTTCTCCTAGGAGAGAAAAAATTGGAGGTGGGTAAAGGAAAAAACAAGACAGAGAAAAATAAAAGTGAATAAGGGAAAGAGGAAAAAGCGGAATTAAGTATATTCACGTGTGTAACAAATATAAATATATAATACATTTAAAAAAAACAAAACAAAAGGATGTCACCTGGTAGAAAGGCTCCTATAGCCGTTGGGATTACTATATTGTAGAGGTCAAGGAGCAAAATACTAAACACTTTGTGTACATTATTCTATCTAATCTTTACAGTAATTTATTTAATAATAATTAATTATTAGTAGTAATAATTTAATAATACTTTTTACAATAATTCTTACCATATTATATATGGAAAAACTGAGGCTCAAAGACATTAAGTAAATCGTCCAAACTCACACAATAATAAAAAGCCTCATTATACTTGGAGCCCAGGTCTTTCTGATTCTAAAGCTCATGCTTTTAACTATTGCATTTAATAAAAGCTTGTTTAATTGACTTGAATGTATAGAGAGGCAGATTTTGCTTTACGTTATTTAGTGTGTATGGCCACCTATAATATAGAGAAGGGCTGGAATGTGTGTGTGTGTGATAATGACTTTTGAGGCCTAATGATTGGGAGGAAGCTTTTTTGTTTTTTTCTGAAAAAGTAGGAAGATGTATTATGTTCTGAGAGTTTGGCAAAGAAGTTGGTGCAAATGATGATTGTCATCATTTTAAAGCAAATGAGACAAAACCATTATGGAGGAGGTGAACACCTTTTCTCTTAGTCTTAGATATTAAGGACCTTCTGTTGTCCTGCTCTTTGAGGAAATGCACACTCTTTCTAAAGCCCAGGATTAAAGGATGAGAATGCAATAGAGCTATGCCTCCTAAAGCTTGGTAAAATATGACCACATCACTAGATTATTTAGGATTTTTGGATTATTTATGCTCCTTGGGTTTCTCCTTTACATTCCTGCTCTGGGATTTATGATATGTCATTTTTGTTTCTGATCAGTCACTACAGAAGGATGAGAAACATTCGGTCTTGCTAGTTGTTAGCAGGTGTTAATAGAAGATAAAGGTCACATTCTGTAGTTAAAATGAAGTTTAGGGATAATTAGTATATTAAAACATTCCATGTTTTTCTCTTCCCTCTTAGCATACAGACTTGAGAATTCTTTATTTCGTAAGTTTGAAAATAAGCACTAAATGTTTGTCAGTCAACACTTATAAGAACACACACACACACACACACACAGACACACCATAACAACAGTCCTTTGTCCTTCAGACTCACTTTACAGAACAGAATTCATTAATTTTTCAGACCTTGTATGTTTTTCCTTAATCAAATGGACAGTGTTGCTATCATGTGGTGATGATATGGTGGGCAGGACCTAGGTTGGAGCAATGATCTATTAAACCTGTAAATAATTAGACTAAATTAGAAATTTTAGTATTGTAAGTTTTAATAGTAAATACATTTCCTAAAGTTATATTTAAAGTGTTTTCAAATTAAACCCTATACTAAATCCATTGAAGAGATTTTCTATTAAAAATAATCCCCCCAAAACCAGTCTAAATATCATAATTTCAAATAATATCCTCTCTAAATACATTAGTTTTAGAAGTACCATTTCCATTTATGTAAAGCATTCTATGTGTATGATGATGATGATGAAGATGAAGAAGATAAAGATTAACAGCATTAATACAAGTTTCATCAGTGAAATAGTATTAGTAATAATAAATTACTGCAGCAAATTTGTTACAAGTTTTTGAAATGAGATTTTGAGATTGTATAATCTAAAAGACTTTATTGAAGGAAAGGTTTAAATTTTTATGTTTTTACATTCTTTTTTCTTCATTTGGAATCTTATGTACATCGTCCCTCTTATTCTATAATAGCTGGCATTTATTATGATTTGATATCTGTGTGTAGTGTTTGTGCATGAGAAACTAATGAACAGTTGACAGAATCATCATGATAAAGAGGCTGATGACGAATTGATTGCCATTACACAGGTATTGTGTGCATTCTACCAGCTGACATATTGAACTTTTCTCCTAATGCAGGTTGCTTTCTTTCATCTAGGAAACAGACCAAAGCCAGGCATTCCCAATT
>NW_011888837.1:6593486-6614856 GCF_000151845.1 Pteropus vampyrus
TTTAGTATTGTAAGTTTTAATAGTAAATACATTTCCTAAAGTTATATTTAAAGTGTTTTCAAATTAAACCCTATACTAAATCCATTGAAGAGATTTTCTATTAAAAATAATCCCCCCAAAACCAGTCTAAATATCATAATTTCAAATAATATCCTCTCTAAATACATTAGTTTTAGAAGTATCATTTCCATTTATGTAAAGCATTCTATGTGTATGATGATGATGATGAAGATGAAGAAGATAAAGATTAACTGCATTAATACAAGTTTCATCAGTGAAATAGTATTAGTAATAATAAATTACTGCAGCAGATTTGTTACAAGTTTTTGAAATGAGATTTTGAGATTGTATAATCTAAAAGACTTTATTGAAGGAAAGGTTTAAATTTTTATGTTTTTACATTCTTTTTTCTTCATTTGGAATCTTATGTACATCGTCCCTCTTATTCTATAATAGCTGGCATTTATTATGATTTGATATCTGTGTGTAGTGTTTGTGCATGAGAAACTAATGAACAGTTGACAGAATCATCATGATAAAGAGGCTGATGACGAATTGATTGCCATTACACAGGTATTGTGTGCATTCTACCAGCTGACATATTGAACTTTTCTCCTAATGCAGGTTGCTTTCTTTCATCTAGGAAACAGACCAAAGCCAGGCATTCCCAATTAAGCTTGGTGAGGTCCTATACCTCCTAATTACAGGCTAACTTACTGTGTCTAACTATAGCAGACATTTTGTTAGCAAATTGCTTTGAACACCCAAGTATGCCCAATAAAGCACATAGGAAAATATTAGAATTACTGTTGAGAGGGTTCACTGTGTTGAATTTTACTACTGAATAGTTTGTGGTAATATCTTAGAATCATCTACTTTTTCTCCTTTCTTTTTAAAGGATGTTGTAGTTTTAGCAGTAATAGCAAGACTAGGAATTGGAAGCAATAAGGGAAAAAAAAACTATGATTACTGTCAAAGAACTCAGAAGAGTTTGCAAGAATATTGTAGGAGAGAATTCAAGTTTGTGGTGATTAAAATATTGTGGGAGGAGACTGAAAACAAACAAACAAAAAGCTTACATAAATTTTACCAAATTGTGTAATCAGAGAGTGTTGCAAAGAGTGGATTAGAGACAGTTTGTGTAAATCTGATAAAAAGTTTTATTTTACTTTTTGAAACTCTTCAATCTGTTGCAGCTTTTTTTCTGTTTGAATTTTATGTTGACGGTAAGCCAAACAATTCAGATTTACATCATTGTAATACTGATATAAAAGCAAAATGTGAGATTATGGAATGTTGTGCTCATAAATGAATTGCATTCCAGTTGTTTTATTTTTAGACATTTTACAGAGTCACAGATGAAGCAATTGATAAACTAGAGAATCTATGTTACTTTTTTCTATTTTCATTACATTTTTATCTTGTAGAGTTCTCTTTATAATTCTTATTAAGATCAGGGATACCAGATTATCATTTACTCTAGACATCTTTGGCAAATTAATATTCATTGGCTTCTGACTCTAGAGATGGGGTTAAATTCTTTTTGTTTTTGATTCAAAACTTGTCCAACAAGTTATTGGCAATAAACCTGAGAGGGGTTCATCAGTAGACTCGTGTGTGTGTGTGTGTGTGTGTGTGTGTGTGTGTGTGTGTGTGTGTACACGTATATATGTGATGCCTATGTTCTGCACAACTTTTTGAACTTAAATCTTTTGATTCAAATAACTTAATTTTAACTGACATTCATTAAGCACTATTCCTTCTTTTTCTGTTCTTTAGGTTATAAAGCAATTTATATGGCCCTTAATAGTTTACAAGGACTATAAAGTCTATATAGCTCTTTACAATTTCTAAAGAATTTTCATCTATATTTTCTCACATGGCATTTGTTTTATGTATACATAATGAAGGACATGAGTCCCACTCTGCCTATGCTTAAAATCAAGTTGAAAAGGTTAAACATAAATGTAAATTACTTATTACTCTATTATGGAATTTCAAAATAATCACAAGTGGAGATTTGAAAAAGTTATAATAAAGTGTAAAATACGTATCAAATTTGACATTTGCTTAAATAGTAATACATGGCCTCACTTTTAGATAGTGGAAAGTTTTGACCAAAGTGCTTTTTATTATAGAATTTCTACATCAGACACTTTGTATTAACAATGGAGAAAATAATGCCTAATACTTGTAAAACATGTAGTAATTTATAAGGAGCTTTTAAATCTTGGATTTCATTTTATCCTCATTAACTTGATAATCTGCTGCAGTTCTTTTCTGTCTGATGACCTGATTACAATTGCTATACAGCAAAAAGAGAAATGGAATTACATTATATTATATCTTAAAGGAAATATAAAGATAATCTAATCTAATGCTTTTATTTAAAAAATGAAACTAAGGCCAAGGTTAAGTGACTCATCTTAGGTCACACTGCTAGTTAGAGCCAAATCTTCTGACATTTAATCAATCACATTTTCTACCAAATGACACTGTTCTTATCCAATACAGGCTTTTCAAGCTTTGTGCTATGGAAGACTCATGGGTTTAGGTGTAAATTATCCAACTTGACTCCCTGTTCCACTCAAATGCACTGCACACTTCTTGCTCTCTCTTTCCTTCTTGCCTTCTATCCTTTTCTCTTTCTGCCTCTCTCCGTTCTTTTTTCTTCTGTCTATTCAGATATTCAGTCATTCATCTGTATTGGACAACCTTCTATTGAATCTGTTTTATCTTTGCTTGCTAATATACATGGCAGCTGAAATTATTTTATCCTGATATCATGGTATCAGAATACCTGTCCCCAGCATTTGAATATTAAAATAAGTCTATTTCTAGAATAAAGAAAGTAGGCTTATTAAATGGAGATAGAATTTGTAACAATTCAGCAAGGTCCTCAAGAAGTTTTGTTGCTGGGAGGGCATACTAACGGTGTCTACCCGAGTGTAGATACTAAAGTATTTATGATCTATGGTTAATCTAATGTGATATTCTCTATGAGGGACACCAACAGAAGTTTGTTATAGAGTCTTGATATAACCCTCAAAAGGTAAATGTAGGCCAAACTCTATCACAATAGTGGGGTGGGGACAATCTGGGCTCAGATCTCACATTTGTGAAAGTCCCCAGTTTAGACGTTTTAAGACCAGTTGTACTGAGTGATCGAAGGGTCTTCATCCTTTTGTCTCATTACAAGACCTCAATACCTATACCGCCCTATGTGCTTTTAAATCCTGTAATTATTTTGTGACCAACCCAGTCATATTACTTTGTAATGTTATTCTACCAAATGTATTAATTTGTCAAATGTGTGCATTTTATATGTATACTACAATTATTCTAACTCTGTTTTGGATCTTTTTTTTTTTTCAATAGTACTTAGATTCCTCATAAGACATGGCACAGATGGTTTTAAACTTTGAGAATCCATTTATTTTGTATTTAACTTCTTATATTCTGTTACGGATGTGTATGTAAGTTGACCTGAACTGGGTTTTTTTATGATTAGATTGAGTTCTCATATATTCTCCCAAAATATATCCTCAATATACAGGTTATAGTACCTATGTTGGGAAGTATCTTATTTAATTTATGTTGAGAAGTATCTTATTTAATTTATAAGCTCTCTTCTTTTGCCTTTCTGACATTAGATTCAGCCCTAGTTTTTAAAGATATGGTGACTGACTCATTGGTCACCTATTTATACCCTTTGTGATTTTTATAAATTTAACCGATATATCTCTGTGCTTCTTAGTTACAGTATGGAATATGCCAATGCCCCTGGCCCCTTAGGTGTCCATTCTTAGAACTTTAAAAATATTATTAAACATTCTCTGATGTTTTTTAATCTATAGCCACAAACATTGTCTCAGAAATTAGCATACTAGCATACTCTGGAGAATAGTATTTTTTGTTAATTGTTCTTTTTCATTGTGTGAAAGTAAATCAGCATGATTTTGGAAATTATCAACAGCAATTTAAAAACGTTTAAAAGCAGCAAAAATCTTCTCAGAAGTCTACTGTTTGAGTTTCAAAATTGGCATAATTACAAAAGTAAGACACAAGTGTTATAAAAAATTCAAACCATGCAAAATGTGCAGGGTACAATATCAAAGTTGTTTTCCATTCCCCAGTACAATTTTTCATCATTAGTGACTTGTTGAGTATCTTTCCATATTTTTTCTATGTTGTCGGATAAAGACTTCAAGGTCTTAGTGTAAAGTTATATTTATTTGAAAATGCTGAAAATGAAATGTTCCGTAAGGCAAGAATTCATTGCTTACTCTTACTCTGAATGACTTGTATTCTGTGATTGCATCCTTCTAAACATCTCTTGAAATCACGGACTACAATAGCAATGATGGAAGCAGCAGTAATATAGTGGAAAGAGCCACAAATTCCGCAACAAAATGCCAGATTCTGGCACTGACTAGTCTTACTAGTGGAATGACTTTGAGTAAATCATTTAACTTCCTTTTGTTTATTTCTGAGATTTTTTAAAAAAAATTTATAATTGTTATTCTCTTACCAAATAAAAACCATTTACATATGGATTTTTTTAGAAAGGAAAAGCAATTTATAAGTAACAAAGAATGCAAAATTCAGAAAATTTTTGCCTAAAGGAATCACATGGCAAAAATAAATCATAATTTCTAATGGGAAGAAGAGTTCAGTATTGCCTATATTTTGGGATAAAATAAATAGCTTTATATTGTGATACAATGTTATACCTACAATCATTACACTATAATCTTAGCTTAATATACTTCAGTTTTCAAAAAAAGGGAAAATAGTTGCAAGAGATAAATCCAAACATAACTAGAGAAATTTTATTATGAAATAATTTATTTTGCTTATATTGTGACTCTCTTCATAAGGCCATTATATAAACTCTAAAGGACAGTAGATTATAAATTTGACATATTTAGAATTCATCTGTGACATAAATATAAAGTATCAGTCTGTTTTATATTGCTAATGTTAGAAAATGAAAGAAACAGAAGATATCCGCAAATCTGTGGTTGAGTGGCTGTGACTAAAGAATTCTAGGTATTGAAAATGACAGATTTTTTTTATCCAGTAAGCAGACATTTATTGAAATGTGAAGATAGAGACTACATTATTTACTCCCAAATTTCTTCAGGACAGTGTTACAATCTTCTTTAGAGGCAAGTATCAAAATTGATGTCTTTCAGGGTCATAATAGAACATTGCCAATGTATTTTTCTTTATGTTAAAACTGAGTTTAGGCTGATAAAAACATGAATGATTCCATGATGTGTGGCAAGGCATTCTGTCTTTGTAGGTAGAAGAATAGCCTTGGAGAGTTGGATTTTATTCTCTTTTTTGTTGTGCTTCTGTTATATAACTATGACAGTCAATACACTGTCCTTGGATTTTCCTTAAACAGTTTAAGGCCAAAAATAAATAAATACATGAATGAATGAATGAATGAATGAATGAATGAATGAATAAATGGATGAATAAATAAATAAATAATTAGATAGATAGATAGATAGATAGATAGATAGATAGATAGATAAATAATAAAATAAATAGGCATTTAGATACCTCCTGGGGGACATTCTCTTTTTCAGTGGTGGTATACTGCAATAGAATTCTGATGCTAACCACCCAAAGTTAGCATCAGACACCACAGTTTTAAGAGCATGATCCACAATAAGAATGTCCTCACTTTAAAAGCCAGTTAAAAATTTTGGCGTCACTAGGCCACCTACACATCTGACCAATTGACTACAAATCCAGGGAGTCCCCCCAAAAAGATTCAGTGATTTTCTAGAAAAACTAACAGAACTCAGTAAAGAACTATATTTATGATTACAGTTTTATTATCAAGGATACAAATTAGGACCAGCCAAATGTACAGACACATATGACAGGCTCTGGGAGGGTCCTGAATGCAGAACTTCTATGATTTCTCCCCATGAGATCAAGGTACATCAAACTCCTGGCATATCAATACATTCACCAACCAGGAAGGTTTCTCAAGCTTTGGTGCTGAGTTTTTACTGGGGTTTCATTAGGTAGGCATGGCCAATTGAATCATTGTCCACATAACTGAACTCAATCGCTAGTCCCCAGAGGTTAGGAGATCAGGCTGATATCATAGATCAAAGCTGAGTCCTCTAACAACATGGTCAGCCTCCATCCTGAGCTACCTAGAGACCTACCATGCATGAGTCACTTAACATAAACTCAGGTATGAGTCAAAGCTCATAAATAATAGACACTCCTTAATCTCTGGAAATTCCAAGGATTTAGTGTACTGATAAAGGATAGTCAAATTCTTGATTATATGACAAGTAGTATGTTCCAGAGCCCTCTTTTTAAAAAGTTAGTAGTTATTTCAACTATGTATGCACCATAAATTAGCCATAAAATCAGATATTCTGGTTGTTTTCTTCTAGGATATCTGGAAGTGTGAAACTCCTTTCTCTTCCAATCTGTTTTTTACCTCTTGTAGTATGGTTGGAATATGAAATAATAATCTAATGTTGGGAATTATTTTTTCTGAGAAAACTGTGAATCAGTATGGGTTCTTATTATTAGGTAAGGTCTGAAAGGATTGAGGCTAAGAACAACTTCTAACTTTAATAAATATTAAAAATGTATCTCTTCTTGCTGATGCTTCTCTTAGGATTCATTGAATTGTTATGATTAGTAAAATGGTCTGTGGTCAGAGGTGATCTGATTTGGCTTTATCAGAATGAGAGAGGTACAGAAATAACAGGCCCATGACTTTTAAAGTACATCAGAGGAACAGTCATGTAAAATCAAATGATTACTTGTAGTTTGGTCCCAGCTGCACCAATATGGCCTCTGGCATACAATAACAACAACAACAAAAATTACTGATAAACTTGATTGTCTGTTGAGTTAGGTCTTGTTGATCCCATGATCTGATTCATTTTAATAAATTTTGTTGCTTCAGGATTAGAGTTATTATTGTTCCTTTTCCAGGGAAACTTAAAAAAGGGAACACTATAGAATACCCAAATGTCTTAATTTTCATAGAATATTTTTTTTTTGGAATTTTTAACATTAATGGAACCAAATTAAGACTTTTAAATATGCAAAAGGCATTTTCTATTTTTAAAAACCTTTTTTTTTTTTTTTTTTTTAGCTCTTACTATCATGTGTTTTCTCTTGGTGGTGGTTGGATGGCAATAACATATGCCTTTTTGGAGTTCTTAGAAGTCTGAAATATGCCACATGTTGAATGTTATACAAGAAGAAAATACACCAGCCTTGATGTTAGTCACTGTGTGTTAAATGCACTGGTCATGAAAAGCCCTTTTAGATTGGGCAACAAGTAGTAGGTACCTATTATGCAGTGCTTGTTAGAAGAGTGAGAGAGAGAGAGAATGAGGTCGAAATAATTTATTTGCTGTTAATGGGCAGCATCATATCTATTGTTAGAATCATGGTTTATTTTGGCCAAGAATTTCTAATGAATCTCAAGGAAAAAAAGAGTATAAAGAAAATGTGTAGTTATATCAAAGTTTGAGAATTGACTGATTCTTAATATTTACTTTCTGTTGTAGGCAAGAAATTAATATTTAGGTTGGAAAATGAGGCTACATATAGCAATTTGGGAGGAAGTACAGAACTGCATTTATTTTGTGTTTGGTAGCTGTATTACTCAAAACTGTGAGCATGTTTTTTTGTGTGTATATGAAATGAATGTTTCTTTTGTGGGAGGGTGCCATTTTATGTGATGTTGAAATTACTCCCTTACAGATTGTATTTTATCTAGGGAAGTGATTGGTGTCAAAAGTATTGCTTGTGTGAAGATATATGTACAGAGTGGAGGTTGCTTGGTAATATATAGTGCCCTGATAGTTTATGTTGATAGTATACTGGCACAATTTACATCAGCCATTCTTTTTTACCTTGAACTGTTAGATGCAATAGCTTCTGGATTTATATTTGTAAGACTTTTAACCATTTAAAGAGTTATTTTTAACCAATTTACATGTATTTATGATATTCTAGTTCTATCTGAGTTGAAAATAAATACAAAACACCATTGTCTGTGAGAATATGAACTGGTAAAGACCTCTTTGACAAGCAGCACTGTTGATGCAAGTCAGAAGAAAAACAGCAAATAACAACTATTATTATTTCTAACAGCTTCCACTTAAAGGGTGCCCTTTTGAAGTAAGTTGATGTTGATGTAGTGAACTAATTAGCACTAGTTTCTGGAATTAGGCTGCACAGGTTTGAATCCTAGATCTTATTCTAGACTTGTGACCTTGGCCAAGTTGTTTAACCTCTGTGCCTCAGTTTCCTAATTTTTAAAATGGCAAAAAGAATAGAAGGGTTGTTTTGGGGATTATATGAGATAATATACAGAAAGTACATAGAATATTAAACTATTATTTTAACGATGATGCTTTACAATATCTCTAGTCCTTACAGTTAGTAACTAGTCTTACAAGTTATTTTTCCCTCCAAATTATAGATATGGAACTAAATCTCAGAGAAGTTAAATGACTTGCCATGAACACAGAATGGAGATTCAAAGTTACATTGGCTGGCTTCCATTTTCTAATTCATTTTGCTGAGTTTTGTTTTGTTTTGTTTTGTTTAGTTCTGTTTAGTTTTGTTTTTGCATCAGGATTTGAGCTATTATTCTTCTCTTTTTAGAGGGAACTAAAAAGGGAACACTATAGAACTAAATCCTAATTTTTCATGGAATATTTTTTTAACCTTCATGCAACCAAATATATGGTATCCTGAAAGAAACCATTATCTGGCCCACAGATAAGCTTTATGGGGAAGGAGGATTAATATTATCACTAAGTTGTAAGTGTAAAATTTATGCAATTCGGCTAAACCGGAATATATAACTTAGAGAAATTTGGAGGAATTCTTTGAGCATGAATGTTGCACACAAACTGTCACACACTCTCTACAGCCAATTTTAATTACATGCACATTGCTTATCCAATCTGAGTACTAACCCTGGTAAATTTTACTTTAATTTCTTATTAATATAAATACCTACTTCACTTAATTAAGTACTTTATGAAAATTATGAAAAAGTATATATATTTTTCAAGCTATTCCTCATACTCTCAAGATCCTTAGCGGCAAAAGCCGTTGAAATATATGCATCCCTCTTGTCATCTAGTTTAATGCTATGTATATTGTAGAGGGTTAGTAGTTTGTCAAATGCTTTTGTCAAGACTATCTTTTTTACACTCTTCACTATTCTTAAACATTTTAGCACCACCCTACTTATGCTTTCAACACAGCAATATTTTTGGTATCTTCCAGGCATTAAATCTCCACATAGCTGTAGTTTGACACTTTTGAGCTTAATTTTAATGCTAGTACACTGTACAAGGTCTGTGATTGTCAGAAAGAGACAAGATATAGTGAGATTTTCCTAATACCTAAAATACTTCTGTTGTGGTAGTGGGGACTAAAACCCAATGGTATTAAAAGAATTAGGTGTAAAGCAGAATGCGTGTGTTTCTATTTGAGAGAGCCAATTCAATGACATGACCTTATCATGTGTATTACTTAGTTTGGCAGTAGTGTCTCACACTCACCCCAACACGTGAGCCACTGTCCCAGAGTCATCTTTATTTCTACCACCCTTTTAGTGATTGAGTCCTATCCTATTACTTTAAATCTTAACTTTTTCCTCATTCCCATTGCTATTTCAGTTTTTACAAATTTGGGAGCACAGTGGCTTTTACCTTTTCATCAAAGCATTTCTCCATATTATTAAATATCCTTCAAAATGTAATTTTTGTGTCTGTTTGCTACTTTATTATCCAGTTCTACCCAATTAAAATTTTTCTTTATTTTTACTTAGATTTATTTTTAATATTTTCATTCTTACAAATGATGTTTCTATGCAGATCCTTATTTAGAAACACTTGGTCATTTTGGACATCTGGTCATTTTCTTGGGCTAGATTTCTAGAAGTATAATTTCTGGGCCACAAGTTTACACTATATTTTAAAAGCTCTAGAAAATAATGGTATTAATCCTTTTCAGAAAGTTTACTGATTTAGTTTCCCATCACTAGTATAATAGTAACTGCTTCACTAGAACTTTGATTACTGTTATCTAAAACAATTTTGTCATTTCTATAGATAAAAATGTTATCATGATATTATTTTTGAATGCTAGTGAGGTTGAACTTATGTGTGTGTGACTTGCATATTTAATTTTTGTAGTTTCTGATGTTTGAATAGACATTTTACATTTTAATGTAGTAAAATCATGATTTTTTTGCTGGTTTTATATCAATAAATACTTTCAAAAGTTTAGTATTTTTTCTTAATATTTTTTCTATTTCCAGTTTATAGCATTTAAAAATCATTTAGCTCTTTAACTCATCTGAAATACATTTTGGAGTACTTTGTAAAATGAGTACCCAAAGTAATTTTTCAAAATGTATAATATATTTTTTGCTGATTATCTAATGTTTAATTTTTAAAAAATTTTTACTATATATGCTACAGTCTGTTGCTTGGCCATCTAATTAGTTCCATATATCCGTCTCCTGATTTTTCCACAGATCCTCAATTTGTTTTAAATACTAAAGTTTTAAACTACATTTTGATATTTGATGGGGTGAGTACCCTTTCATTGTTTTTATTTTTCAAAATACCTTTTGTGTTTGTGTTTGTGTTATCTATTTATCTACAAGAGTTTTAGAATAATTTTATCATACTTTTTTTCCCAGAATATACCACGAGAAAGAACACTTTTAAAATATTTTATGTCTCGTCATTTAGTTAGATCTTATTTTACATTTTCACTAAAGTGGTCTAGTTTTAGTCATATAAGTTCCACAAAATTTTTGTCATAGTTATTCACAGGCACTTGATATTCTTGATTGCTACTCTGAATGGGATTTTTTTTTCTATGATATTTTTTAGCTCAATTCACTGGTATACATCTTTTAAATCCTTTTTTCACAGTTGTTTTTATTAGTTCCCACTATCAATTTCGGCACCAGAGGGAGCTGTAGTGTAGTGGAAAGAGACCTCAATGAGGAGGCCTGAGTCTGAGTCCTGGCTCTGTAAATTATTTTCCGTGTAGCCTTGGCCAAATTGTCTATAAAATGGGAGAATTCCTCCTCCCTCTTACAGGGTGTTGGGAAAATTCATTCAGAAGTGTTAATATACATGACCCCCTTGGCAGATGATCTGGAGGGATTGGGATTGGAAACTCTTGGGAGACAAGTAAGCATCACATTATATAATGTGGGCAGCTGATTATTTAACTAGGTGTGAGGCAGCACTTAATATGGTCATATCTCAGGGTACAGAAAAAGAAAAAATCATTAAGAGAATTTCTAGGATTTGATATTAAAGCTAATATTAGCTTCTGATTTTTATGCATTATGGATATCACATGAGTTGAGAGGCTACATTATTAGAATGGCAGCCTGGTTTTGTGGAACAAATAGTGATCTAGAAGCCAGGGAATGTGGGCTCTAGTCCCCACTGTGCTACTTTGCTGGGTGGCCCTGAGTGGTTTAGTCTTTCTGAATCTCAGTTTGCTAATATGTAAAACAGAAGTTCAAGTGCGAGTCAAGACAATATAGACTAATTAAAGATGGTTTCTGAAAATGAAATTGGGTGACTACATGGAGTGCCTGATTTATTCTGTATATGCTCGATGGTTTCCAGTGGCTTGATGTAGATATATGATGCCTGATTTGGGTGAGTTTCCTGCACTCTCTAAAGTTATCATCAGTGACAGATCAGAAACCATGGATCTTCCAGGAAAGCTTTTTTCTTTTAAAAATTTTTTAAATAAATCAAAGTATGATAAAAATGCTACATTTTTTAAAATGTAAATATACATATTTTTTTAAATCCTCAAATTATTCATGTCTTTTAGACCATTCAAGTGTTGACAGACTCTTAAGTAGAGTCTTGGGAGAAGCGATGCTGTAATCCAGTGAATAATATCCACAAATCCAGGATCATGTTGGATAATATCTCTCATTACCATTGTGAGAAAAGGATGATTAAACTAATAGTTACTGGGAGACATTTCTGGTGACAGGAGGCAATGATGAAAATAAACTGACTTCAATATACATTTAGAATCGGGAATAATGGGATGTGGCAGGAAGCCAATAAATGAACATGGCCCTACGCTCTGATCAATGAATTACTTTCCCCTCTCTCTCCCACCTCTTGAGAGCAGCACAGAAACCTTAATGAAAAATCAATAGCCCTCTGTAATTTAAAACTGGAATCAATCCTTTGACCTGACTTTCTTTCTTTTTTTTTCTCTTTCTAAGAGGATGTCTCAGCTCAAGACAGAGTTCAGTTGTAAAGAGCAGTTCTTCAAAAGCCTACAGAAGAAACTTGACACCAGTCTATAGCAGTTTCTGCCTGTTATGAGCAGGGCTTTTCTTCCTTGGCATCTCAAGGAGTGTTTGGAGTTTAGATTTCTTTTCTCACATAGTTCCTTCTAACCCCTCTTAAAAATTATATGCAATCATCATGTGTTTTGTTTTCCTAATGGTTCTATGGCAGTTACTGCTATCAGGGTTGCAGATGTTTTAAAACATAAGGTTATAGCTTTGGATGCAACAATATCGAGTGGGAACCAATAGTTCTAGCAGACCTCTCCGAATACCTTCTCTAGCATCTGTTAACTGTTAAGTCTGTGCTCAAAACAAGTCAGGGCCCATGTGCCCTTGACCTAAAAGCTGAAAGGAAATTGGGATGTAGGTTTTTAAATTGTGGTTTCTGCTTTTTTATTTCAAATCTGTCACATTATAGAACAGAGATCCTTGGGGTTTCTACTAGCCCATATGCAATGATATGCTGGTGAGTCTCCAACAATTGGCTTCCTTTTTTAGGGACTGGCCTTCTTTGTAGGGTTTGCTAATTTCCTTGGTGTAAATACTTTCACCTTGACTGATTTCAGGGTACCAGTGTGCCTGTCAATAAACATGGAGTTAGGAGAAGACACGGATAATGGACTCAGCTTTATAGCTGATATGACCTGGTCCCAAACACCATGGTGACTATGAGGCATCTTTGTACAAATTAGAGCATCCTCTCTGGGTGGATTGAGCATATCTTAGTGAATGGTATAGAGGAGAGAGCTTAGTCTCCAGTTCACCCCTTTACCGAGCATGATACTGCAGAGTACTAACCTGCACAACCATGTGTGAGCACTGGAAGTTCTTGGGTTCTGTAAACCCCGAAGGGCCAGTAGGTGGGCTTCAGAGAATCTGTGTCCTCCTATGTAGTCAGTGTGTATATGTTTGTAGGTATGCATGGCCTTTATCTGGGAAGAGGATCCTGGCTTTTATCAGATTTTCAAGAGTACCTAATTCAAAAAGTAAAATCCTTGAAAATTCTAATTACATCGGTATAAGTCTGGGGATTTTAGAACTACGTTTAAATGCAATTTCAAAGGATATAGAGCCATAAGACTTAGTAGGACTGACTTTGTAGCTTTATAGGAAGAAAGACACAATAATTTTGAAGCTGGAGGCAAAAATGGAATTTTGATAGGCCTAGGCATTTTTGAATACCTCATAGATATACACAGTATTCACATTCTATATAATGATGCAGTGAGAAGCCAGCAGGACTTGGTTTTCCTGCATTCACAAACCAGTCTGAACAAGGCATTAATAGGGAAATATTCAGTCCTTTCTGTCCTTATAAGTGACACAGAGCTCTTCAAGAATCACCAGTTCCTTTTGTGTCTTTGCCCCGGGGCTGGGCTTACATCGATTTATGGTCATTCTGTTTAGGCTCATCCTGCACAAGTTCTAGCATTTGGAGGATGTTTCTCATGGCAGCATCTAGTGTCTGTGGCTGCTGTTTGAGAGCAGGCTGTGATAAAGGGAAGACACTGACATCCATTTCAGTTGTTGAGGTTGTGTAAACCAAAGTTACAATCAAAGAGTATCACATATAGACAAGTTTTTTAAAAATGCATTTCTGGAGTGCTTCATATTTTTATTTAATCATCCACTAATGAGGCTGATAGGATGGGTCTCTTTGTAACCATTTTGTAGAGATTCAGAAACTGAGATTCTGAGGGCTTAGAACATGCCCAAGGGAACTGAGAATTAGAAGCAGAATCAGGCCCTAATCCCAACTCTTCTCAAATTTTGTCTGGTGCTCTTTGTACTACTACTGTTGTCACGCTGTTGTCGTACTCCTGATTGTTCCAAGAGTCGACGGTTCAAGCAATCAGGGCTGCCAGTCTAGCCATGGGTGGGCTGAGAGCAGACCTCAGGACCACTGGTTGAAGTGTAGTTATTTTATTATTCCTAATGACATTTATTAAGGCAGCGTCTTTTATGAGCAGGGGCTTTGGAGCCACACAAACCTGGGGTGGAATCGTGACTCTGCCTCTTACTGGTTCTATAACCTCTCTTAAGTCTCAGTTTTCTCTTCTGTAAGGTGGAGGAAACAATACTTCTCTCAGGATTGTTGCGAAGATTAACCATAAAACACTGAGATCATTCCTTAAAGGCACATGGTAAACATTCACTAAATGGTGACTATATTAGTTATTAATACTACATTCAACATTCTAATCCATTTATTTATCACAGTGGAAAATAACATGACTCAATCTAGAATTTCAAGGTCATAATTTATTGGGAAGCTTTATTTTGCAAGCTTTATTTGAAAACAACTGCACCAATATATATCAAAAGGTCTCAAATAGGGCCACGCAGCCTAACAAATCTCTGTCCCTATTCTCTCAACACCAGAGGAGTCTACCAACGGAGCTTAATGTGACAAAGAAAAAAATAATAAAGGAAAGAAAAGAAAATAGAACAACCCTTCAGCTCCTTCAAACCACAAAACTCTCTGACATTTGTGCCGAGGTTTCTGAGGCCTTCATTTCCAGTTCTGCCTAAGTCCAAAAAACAGTGATGCACCTCTGCTTATTTTTGTGGGCTACTCCTCTGAGCTTTTACTGAGTGATATGTCATTATGTGATGTTTCTGTTCCCAGATAATACAGTCCACATCACTGAGTGACAAGTACTTTCTCTCATGATAGACATCCTGCTGCTGTCGTCAGTGAACATCTATTCTTATTTTCTGTATTTTTCTCATGAAAGTGTGGAAGGTTCCTCCTCTGCTGGACAGATCCCTTCTGTTTCTGTGCCCCTACTTCTGCCAGTTTTGTCTGTTCGCTGAATGTCCAGGCTGCTGGCAAGAAGGCAGGCTCCATTCCTTGGCATGGTGCTGAGCCACACTCATCGTTGCCAAGTGACCATGCATCACTAGGCTTGTATTTTAGGTTGCTGAGTGTCTTATCCCTTGACATCTTCTTAAGTCCAAGCAGGGAGGAACAGTGCTCGGAATGTTCAGGATGCTGGGCAGATGGATGCATTCCTGGAAGGGAGGCCCTGAGAGCTGGCACAGACGGACTGAATCTGCAGTCATTTCTCCTCTACCAAGGTCATAGTGGGGTTCGATTGGCATCCACCACCCCTCTTTCCTACTTCCTTCCAAAAAACCCTGTTCCAGTTGTCAAAAAGACTTCAATTCCTCAAGAGCATTTCTTCAGATTTCCCCACTGCATTATGAAAGCAAACTTAGCCTTCCTTTCTTTCCTTTTCTTTTTCTTTTTTTGGCTCAACTTTTTAAAGTTTTTATTCCCTTCCTTCCTCTATCCGTCCTTTCATTCTTTCTTTCCCTCTTCTTCCTTCCCCCTCCTTTCTTTCCTCTTCCTCTCCTCTCTTTCTCTCCCCTTCTTCCCTTCCTTCCTCCCTCTCCATCTCTTTCTCTTTTTATAGGCTTATCTTTATTTGTAAATTTTAGTCGAAAAGCATGGACTTTTGAGTCAGACAGCCTGGTTTTGAATTCTAGCTCTGCCACTTAAGAGCTATGTGCAGGTTGTTTAACCTTTCTGTGATTTAGTTTACTCATTTGTAAAAGTTAAATAATAATGAACTTAATTTATAAGGTATTCTTTCTGATGATTAAATGAGTTAATACATGTGTGATTGTCATATAGCAGGTCATAAGTGTTGGCATTAATAATTAAATAATCCAGATTTATACCACATTGACTAGAGATATTTTAAGATGAACTATGATGGCTTTTGGACTTAGAAATGAGAAATATAAATAAATACAACACATTTAAAAATTTTCTGTGAACATTCAGACTATAAAGAAAAATACAGAAAAAAATAAAGAAAAAATATTTAAAGAAAAAGGCGTTTTCCAAAACATACTTTGGTGTTGACATTTTTAGGAGCAAGAAAGCACAATTATCCAACTCTGACTACTATTGGCTTTGGTTGCAATGCACCGAATTCAAATATGTAGGTAACTAAATACAACCATAGGTTTTCACTGCAATCTGCTATATGTATTTTTTGGTTTTCAGTCCCAGCTGTTCCGTGTATATTTAGCTAAATAATGCAGCTATATAAGAACAAATGGTATGCCTGTTTTGAAAAACAATTGTTTTAAGTGACTGCACATATATGTTTTATTCTATTCTGGGTAAAAAGTACTTATCAGACTCAAGGGCATGTAGTACCTCACTCCAGAGCATGTAGTACCACTGGATGCTAGCAAGTGGATTTTCTCTCAGACTTTTTCTCTAAGACAAAGACCTTGGTAAGACCTTGGATTCATTTTTTTTCTAATGATATTCATTCTAGTTTTTATTATTATTATCATTATCATTATTTTTGTGTACAATCATATAGATGGTCTTGGAGTTTAAACCAATACTTCATTGTTTTTTTTTTTTTTTTTTTTTTGCATCCCAGAGGGTGGCTCTTCGCATGTAGGAGCTTTATAAATGGTGTTTGATGATATTTCTGTATCTTTAACTACTTTTCCTCAGTGTCCTGTCTGTAAAATGGAGATAGCATACCTATACTTTCTGCTTCACTAAAGTTTGTTTAGGTATAACAAACATCTGTCATGTTTTAAAAATTTTTAAGGATCTTTGTTTTTAGAGGATACTTCTAAATGTTTTGTCATTGTACGTAGATTTCTAGGTAAGGTCCTTTTTTTTGTTAATATGCTGGGAGAAATATATATTTAGATTCAAATTATCAAGTGGAATACAAACAGAGAAAACGGCAAAAGTGTATTTTCAATACTTTGGCATTTTCACATGAGTTCTTGCCAATCAGTTTCTTTTTTATGACTATAAGCTGGTTTTCCTCCCCTGTTAAGAACAAAAGCCCTTTATTTTAATCGGTTTCCACTTGCTGACAGCTTTCTTTTTATATGAATTTCAAGTGCACTATATTATGTGGAGTTCCTGTTTGCCAAACTGTGCCCACGTAAAATCATATTGGTCCTGTCAACTGATAGACATAACTTACAAAAAGAAACTCTGGTTTGGAAAGCTCAAAAGCTGAAAGTTGGCTATCAGTAAGATTTCATTTGCTTCCAAATCTGAATTCTGTTTTTGATGAGAGAATTAGGGATGTGATTTCTGTTAAAATTTTTTTATGGGTACCAAAACATACACTGCGTGCTTCATTAACATTCTGCTCCAAAGAGTAAAATCCCCAGTGCCATTCGGGAACTGGGAATGGAGAAGGGGGAGAAGACTAGATGGCCCTGGACATGGATATCAAGTGGAACAATTAAACCACCTGGAGAACTATAGACATGGAAATAGGACAGAGGGCCTTTGATTGCCAATTTGCTGATTAAAATCTGGGCCGAGTCAGAAGTGATCTCAAGCCATTAGCATCCTACCCTTGGCCAAGGGCCTACTGAGAATAAAGTAAGTATGAAATGGGCTTGCTTGGCTCCCCAGGCCACAGTCATTCAGATATTTTTCAATGCTATACTCGTTAACAGCGTCTTTGGAGATAGAAACTTAAGCAAACCGAGTTCTGACCATCTCCTTTAATTCTGAATGGACCAAGTTGGCAGGGTCAGCCTTGTCTCTTGCTTCTATTGATGGTCATGTAAGTGGAGGGTCCCAGTGTCTAGGCTTGTCAATGCATCACCTGTGGTGAGCACCATAAAACAAACAGTGATGTACTAGCAAGGCTGTTGACCTTTGTGAACTAGAATGACAATGTGCTTACAAATGGAGGGTGAGGTCTCAGGGGAAAGGAGTAATAAATCTCATTAATATACTAGATTTGGGTAACAATCACAGTGAGTGTTATGGAGACAAAAGAAAAGGAACTAGCCTCTGTTGGAATCTCAGAGGGCTGGAGCTCACTGTGAAGTGGTTGTAAGAGCAAGGCCCATTTTGCATTCATGCATGCATTGGGCTACTTGTGAGTGATATCCACGCATACACACATATGTACTATATAAAGTAAAATACTGTCTACTGTGATATGGATATGGTTACAAAAGTGTACTGAGGCTAATTCCACAAGTTATGAACAAAGTTCTCATCTTTTTATGATCTTATCTTCTATAAGGCTGTGGAAGTTATAACATGAGTTAAAACCATCCCCGAGTTGAGGTTTTGGCATTTGGTGGGCTGGTTTGCGTAATGGAAAGAACTCTGAACTGGTTAGCAGAGGACTTATTTGTTGGACTCAGCTGTCTCCCCCAAAAAGCTGTGTGGTAGGAGTAGCTTCTTAACTTCTCTGGGCTTCTTTTGCTTGCAGGCAAATCAGGAGATGAGATGATCTCGGTTTTTCTTTCTAAAATTCTGTTTCTCAAATAATTATTTTGGTGGTGATGATGATGGGAACCTTTACCTAGGTTTTTACTGAGTTAGCATAATTTCTCATAGCTTATTTTGTCTTCCCCCTCCCAGGAAATCCTCTCAACTTTTTGTTCCTTTAAGTTTTTTTAAAAAGGAAAGAAGTGAGGAAAGTGATAAAAAGAAAAGAGTGAGTGAGAAGCAGAGCACTGAGACGTCAGCCAGGCTGCCAAGCTGGCGTTCTGCGCCACCCGGCCCGCGCTGCCGTGCCGTGGCTGCCTGGCAGCCAGGCAGGGGCGCTTCTCAACCTGGGTGAACGCTGTGTGTCACAGTCAGGGAGCAGCCCAGGCTTAGAGCTTCACTTTATTTGTTAGACAAAGGGAGATAATTAAAGGAGCTATAAAAATATTCCCTCCAGAGCCTGTACTTGATCCGCACACTGGCTGGGTTTGTTCATTGATACAGATTTCTGGTTCAGTTCACCCTGTGCTCGTCGTTGAACAATGATCTGTGTGGTCAAGGTCGTGACTGCAATGGTCTGGGGGCTCAGGGTTGAACACCATGTGAGATATGGCTCCTCTTCCTGAGAGCAGTCAGTCGCCGCAGCCTGGAAACCAGGTATTCAGGGCAATGTCAGGAAGCCGGTGTCGCTGATCCTGCCTAATGTCCCCCTCCTGCCCTCCTCTTCTTCTTCATGTTCATGTTTTCCTGGTACATTTTATTCCCCCATTTTCTTCTCCCCCATTCCCTTAAGTAGAGGTGACACAGATCAATACCTTTGATGGAAAGTAATAATCAGGCCTATTAAGTGACAAAGGTTTACTCTGTAACAGCTGTGCTGGCGGGAGAGGAGAGCTTGTCTGACTAATGAATCATGAAACAATCAGGCAGTAGCCATTTGTGTTTAGATCTGTAAATATGGTGTGGTTCAAGTGCCAGACCATTGCTGGCGCTCCAGCTGGGGGCACAGATGGTCTGCATTCAGAGCAGCACGAGTGTAAAGAAAGGGTTTTTTCCCTTTCTCTGTCCCACACTGCACCTCTCTGAGCCTCAGCTCAGCTATCTGCAAGAGAAACTTCAAATGAAAGAGACTCCTTTCTGGAAAGGAAGTACCACCAATGTGCATTTCAGTGTGGGTTACCAAGTACTTGAGGCTCCCAAGTGCTTCACCTGGGAGGAAAGAAATGCTAATGGAAAATGTCGCTGTTTCGTAGTCCCATAAGAAGATTTAATATGTATGTGACTCTAAATGTTTGTTTGATTTGGCACTGCCAAATAAATTCCTTTATACTTTTCTTACCTGTCTACACTTGATCTCCTCTTTTGTCCTTAGCTATAAATTGAACAAACTGAAGGCAAAAAATATATTTCAAGATGAAAAACTCACATTTATACACAAAGATAAAACTGTTATGTATGAAAATATGCTAATAATGTCTGTTTGGATTCTATTTCTCTTAGTTTATGTTCAAGAGACAAGAATATGAAGATCTAGTCATCCAGTCCTCGATCAAATATGATGTTTTAGTTTTCGTTGTTGTTGTTACTGTTGTTCATCTTAGCTTTATTATTATTATTATTATTATTATTATTTTACTAGAGATGGGTACTGAGCCTCCATTTAAAAAATCAACATTTAAAGTCATCGTTGGTTGAGTCATTATTTATTTATCTATTAACTAATTTAGTCAATCCATTTTTAATTATTTTGTTCCATAACTTCGGTGCTCTAAAAGTTTTGTCCCTTAGCGGTTTCTGGTGAGTTACCTGCAAAACCTGCACTGTGACCCCCACTCCCCTTTTAACTATGGGAAACACATTCCTCACTGTTTTTTTCTCTAAAACATGTGATAAAAAAATGGTCCTTAGGGAGAAAACTTATAAATGTTTAGGAATATTTAGCAAAGACAGATATTTGAAAATACATTCTGGAATTCACATTTTTCCCTTGAATTTGGCCTCCTTTTGGGGAGGGCTGTTTTCTTTTGCTTCTCTGGAGAAATTAACAAAGAAATTATTTTTCAAGATGAGCTACAACTATTTTGAAATAGTTGTTTACTTTGAAATAAACCCTATCACTGTTTCAACTGAAGTGCTAAACGGTAAGTTTGCTTTTGAAATTACAGATATTTATGAAATATTTACGAGAGTACTGAGCTCTGATAAAGTATGTTGAGTACAATCTGCAAATAGCTCTGCTTAGCTCCCTGGGACTGGCTGAGACTTTGTTTCCTAAGAATGGTCTGGTACAAAGATAACTTAGATTTGGTCTAAGGTTGCTGGTAATTTCAGTTTATTAGAAAGAAGCAGTGAAGAGGAGACAGTGAGATTAGGGGTATGAGTGTGTGGAAATGGCTTCCCTTGTGTTCCTCTTCTTCAGAAGTTGCCCGTGGTTTGGTGGTCATGGTCTCCATGTGGAGGCAGGAACTCAGAGGGTATACCCACTGCCATCTCTAATATTTAGGACGTCATCAATGCCATTGTCTTCTAAGGAAAATCTTGCCGTGTCACAGCTACATGTCCTCCCACACAGATTGCTTTTTCATCCATCAGGCCTCTACCAGGACTGGCCGTGGGCTACCACAGATCCACTTTGGAAAAAAACGGTGATGGGACCGTGACTTGCCCACTGTGGTTCAGCTCAACACTTGCTCCCTCTACCCCAGACACTTTAAGTACAACACCATTTCAATACTTGGCAAACTTGGGATAGTGATTGT
>NW_011888837.1:6615866-6618705 GCF_000151845.1 Pteropus vampyrus
CCATACTCTTTTCTTAAATTAGTGCTAGTTTTCTTTTTTTGTCCTTTCCTTCTCCTCCCCTCTCGTTTCTTTTCTTCCCCTTTCAATCATCTTGTCTCTCTGAGGAGACACGATGGAACATCTGATCTAACCTTTCACCCAGAATCACCAACTGTTTTAGGTCAAGAAACCCAGCATGTATTCCCTGTCCATGATGTCTCTTCAGTGCAAATATTAGCATTAGAAAAGCATGACACACCGTTCTCACTCCAGCTCCAGGCAGATGGGGGAGGGTGGTTCTCTGATTCCAGGGCAGCATCCCTGTTCCGAGGCTCCTGTACCTGAGGTTTTATGCTCATTGACTTGAGAGCCAGAGTCGGACAAATCTCAGCTGCCTCCTTTGAACATTTGTGGGTTCTGTACTCAGCCCTCCTGTCTACTCAATGGACCCTTTTTGTTGAGGTGGTCCCAGACGGTCCCAGGCAGTCCCAGGACTTTAAATAAAATCTTAAATATGTTACCTGTCAAACTCATATTTTCAGCCTAGACCTCACCCTCTTTTCACTCTTGCACCATTTCTCTCATGCTGCAAAATTGTTTTTCTAGACTGGAAGTAAGATCACGTCACTTGCTGCTTAAAGGCATCCAATGTCGTCTGTTGTTACTAAAAAAAAATTAAAGCTCATTAATCCATCAAGCCTTGTCTAAGAAGCTGCAGCTACCCTGACTTTCTTCCTGTGCTCAGGATATGCCCAGTTTATTTTCAACTCAGGGACTTTACACTTGCTGTACCTTTTCCCCCAGGAAATTCTTTTCCCAGATCTCCCCAATGGCTGCTTTCTTTTTTTTTTGTCATTCAGATCTCAATTCCAATGTCACCTCTTCTACCTTACAGCAGTCCACCCAGCCTTAATCATTAATTTTTTGTCTTCATTGCGCATATCAGTACTCAATTCTTTTGTTATTAATGTAAATATTTATTGTTGCTTCCCCTACTTGGAATGTGTGTGAACTCCTTGGGAGCAGAGTCTGCTCGTCTTACTCACTACAGAAGTCCTGGAGCCTAGAACAGTACCTAGAAATAAAAGGCCCTCAGTAAATATTATTTGACAGGCTGATTCTTCCAAAAATAGTTTCTTTGTCATAGAGCTTACTGTGAAGTGTTTAATAAAATATCACATTTCAGTAATTTACCAGTAGTCTTATAATTCCAAGATGCTTCCAGTTGACACTCGGTAGAGAGAGACAGTGGGGAACAGCCTGATCCACTCAGTAATAAACCAGACATTGGCCCCATAAAACCTGGATTTACTCTTGCTTGGTGGTAAGAATTTTTAAAACTGTCAGAAGCTGCTCAGGTGGTTAAAGGATAACTTGAGGTTGGGAATTGGTGGTAGAGAAAGTTGTTGAATAGCTGAATTCTTTTAGCCTTTCTATTTTGAGATACACTGAGGCATTTTATAAGAATTATTGTGGAGTTTGGAAGCTATTGAGTGCAATTGTATATTAACCTTCACTGCCTGGTTCTTGTTTCTAGTTTGTGTTTAGTAAAATCCTTCAATTAGTGATAGTTCTCTTTTTATTTTTGTCTGTCTCCTATACTCACTTTTATTTTCTAGTTATTTGCAGCTTTCATTAAGAAAACATCATTTAACATTTACTTCCTCTATTTTTCCCCAAGGTACTTATTACCATATGGTACATTAAATATTTTATTATTTAGTGTCTGTTTACCCCAGCTAGAATGGAATTCAGCGGTAATAGTGATATCATTCCCGTTTTACTCACTGTTGCATCCTCAGTGCCTAGAAAAATGCTGGCATATAGTAGATGTTCAAAACAATTTGTCGAATAAATGCTGATATTAGTAGATGGAGTATGGCAAGATGACATTCCATTTTGTTTTAAGAAATATCATTTCTTGTCTCCATTTGCATAGGTTAAGTCAAGGCCCAGATTAAAAGGTATATAGTCCCCATTTCTCACATTGAGGCAAGATCTGTAACTTTTTCATCTTTATCTCTGCACCTCATTTGTGCCATTGATTAATAAAGTGATGGTATATTTGAATCATATCATTCAAGGTGAGGATCAGCGTGCCTCTTCAGATCTTCTTTCCTTTTTCTTTAAAAATTATTTTATTTTACTATGTTCTTATTATAAAAGAATACATAATCATTAAAAAACCAAACACTTCAGAATTATATAACATGTCTCCCTTCCACTGACTACATTTCTCCAAAAGTGACCACTGTTAAGTAGTTGTATAGCCTTTTAGATCTCTTTTTTTCTTTGTAAACTGTCAACTATTTTACTAAACATTCATATTGAACAGAGAGAGGCTTGCTTTGCAGGAATGCAAAACGTCAATAGAAGACATGATCCTTTTGGGGGGAAATCTAAAACTTAAATATGTGAAAGAGACAATACATATGAGGACATATATAGGCAGTTAATTTTGTGAAAATGAGAAATGTAAGCGCTAGAAGACAAAGAGCAATAGAGCGAATGTGGCCAAATGAGATGACTCGAGGAACACCTTCTGGTCTTCCCAAATGGTTATAAAAAGTATACTTAAACGATAGCCTTCTCATATATGTATAATTTTAAAAATGGGTGATTCCTCCTTAAAGAAGTGGCCATCATTGCTTTAAGTTGTAAAGTCCCAGAGATAACTATGCATTTCTGTGACACTGATAAATACACTGATATGAGTCTGGGTATAAACGGCGAATAAAATTCTGTCCATTCCTGGGTAACCAGGAAAGAAAAAAGAATCCTTTTGGGTGGCATAGATAAGGATTTACTTGCTTGTAGATTATAATTTAAAATTGACTTCTGAATTTGTCAAGGCTTTTGA